>NC_138294.1:29734106-30131606 GCF_965601325.2 Salmo salar | reverse complement strand
ATATTATTATATTTTTTCTGTCTTATACAGGTTCAGAACTGGATTAGCCGAGTCTGGTGTTAGAGCAGGGCCGGAGCAAAAGCCTGCATTCCCAGTGGTTCTCTAGTAGGAGCTGCACAGTTGGGATGTTTTATTTAGGTTCCTCTAATCGCCACTAGAGGGCAGGGCACAGAGGGCAGGGCACAGCTAAACTCATCACATCACTTCAAGGCACAATCTGTGAGATTACCATCCAGCAGTAAGTAATGGAATGTTATGGACCTAAATTTCCCCTGGGTACAGATCTAGGATCAGCTTCCCCTCCCCAATCCTAACCTTAACCATTCGTGGGAAAAATGCAGAACTGACCCAAGATCTGCTTTAAAGGGCAAGTACACTTAATGAAATAGCCTACCCTTTCTCATACCTTGTCATAACCCCAAAATGACCTGTTACATTGTTTGTGGTCTCTAAATAGATAGGAAGTCATTCAAGACTATTGGGATGCATCTTAAATGTGAAACAATTTGTGGTATTAAGATTTCCATCTAATGCATGATACCGGCCCACAAGGATCGGAAATTGGTATCACATAAACCACTGTCTTGAACCGGAAATCTACACTCCATTACCAAAGTGGATCCTGTAGCTGTCACCAACATTACATCTCATTTGTGGGATCGTTTTGGGATCCAGGGGCCAGTTTATCAGAACATTTAATCCAGATCAAAATGATCCTGTGTTGTATAAAATCATTTTTCCCTCTTCAGATTTGAAGTTTTAAGCCAATGCCAAACCAAATCTCTTACAATAACCACACTAAATGTTACAATCAAAATGATGCTGATATTTATGATCACATTACATTTGGAAGGAATATTGCCATTCAGTTAACATAAAGTGAGAACAGCCCACTGGGCACAGACGTCAGTTGGATGTCTATTCCACGTTGGTTCAACGAATGACGTGAAGACAACGTCGATTCAACCAGTGTGTGCCAAGTGGGAGGAGACTAAATGAAATGTTCTGAAAGACTGGCCGTAGTATGTCTGGAGTAGGCAAAAGGAAGGTCATGGTAGAATCCTTTGACTCTAGGCAGCAAAACCAGGCTGAGAACACATCTTGATACCAGGTGTAAACAGCAGAAATTCTTCAGTAATTCCTTAACTCGCTTTTTGCTGCATCAAACCCTGTTGAATTACAAAGATTATTTTTTTTATAGAATGTCAAGCTCTTGAATTGGAGATTTTAAAGGGATTGACTCAAGTGGTGAACAGTTTATGTAACTCCTTAATTCTATGTTCGTCAAAGGTCAAATAGAAGTTGCTTATATTTGTCCTGTTTCACTGCATGTATACGTGTGAGGTGTGAAATGGAAATGTGTTTTTTGTATATCCCACTCCCCCTGAAACACAGCCATTATTGATGGAGACCCTGGAGCAATTAGGGTTAAGCTCCTTGCTCAAGCGCAGATCAACAGATTTTCTTCCACCTTGTCAGCTCGGGGATTCGAACTCACAACCTTTCAGTTACTGGCCTAATGCTCTAACTGCTAGGCTACCTGCCACCCAGTGTCCTATGTTTGTTAGCAGCAAGTGGAGCTACAGCGCAGAGCCCTTGTTAGAAAAGTATCTCTTGAATGACCAAATCAACACTGTTATGTCACACATTGGTTGTATGTTGTAGTAGACTTTCTTATGTGTCCATGTCACCACTCTGTATATATTTATTAACTTTAACATATACTCTTCTCACTCTTTTCACAGAATCTTTATACTTCCACTGGCTGTTGTCACTCTTTTCCTTCTCTTCATTCCATCTCTCTCAGCCTTTCTGACTCCTGCCTGCCTTCTCTCTTTCTTCTTCCACGTCACATTCTCCACCTCATCCTCTCAATCTGTTTACCTCTCTCTCTCTTTCTTTCCATCCATACCTCTTTCTCTCTCTCTCTCTCTCTCTCTCTCTCTCTCCTCACCCCATCCCTCTCTTTCTTTGTCTTCCCTGCTCTCTCCTTCCTCACTCACAGGCTACTCCCAATCTCTACTATCTCATCTCCGGGTCCTCCTCCCTCTTGCCTTCCCCCTCGTTCCACGCTCCTTGGGGGCGGCTCCGTCAGGGTGCAGGTCCTTCAGGGTCTTGGAGGCGGTGAGCGTCCAGTGCTCCAGCTCGTTGAAGATGCGATAGATCCAGAGCTTTAGCGCAAACGGGCTGCCGTTCACCGGACCATCTATCTACTCACGAGAGGGGGGGGGGGGGTTGTAGAAGAAGAGAAAGGGAGGGGGGGAGAGAGAGAGGGTTAAGGAGGGACAGTCAGAGACAGAGAGCAGACAAAGTGAGGGAGGGAGAGGAAGAGAGAGAGAGAGACCGACAGAGAGAGAGCGAGGGATAGAGTGTGATGTGTTAGAACAGTGTTTCCCGAATCTGTTCCCCGGAGATCCAGAGGGTTGTATATTTTTGTTCTAGCACACCCGATTCGACTGGTGGACTAATCAATGCCTGGTCAAACCCGGGGTGTGCCTCAGGAATAGATTAGGAAACACTGTACTAGAACATACAGTGGTGTCTGAAATTATTGACACCCTTGATAAAGATGAGCAAACATGACTGTATAAAATAAATAATTCAAATACTGAGCTATATTGTATCTTTAAAAAAAATGGGAAATTAGATTATTTATAATAATACATTTGCTCAGAAACAGTGATTTTGTTTATCAAGTAATATATATTTTCAAAAAGGTAGGAGTTAAAATTATTGACACCTCTGTTTTCAATACCTCACCTTGTGACCATAACAGCACTGAAACTTCTTCTAAAATGTTTTATGAGTTGGAAAAAACATAGGGATCATAGACCATTCCTCATTGACATTCTTCTTCTGCACTTATAAACTGCCCTCTTATATTCAAACCACAGGTTTTCAATGATATAGCAAGATGGCGCCGACAGACATGGCAGCTCTGCTTCTAGCTCCAAAACAACTTTGCAGTATTAAGTTTTTTTACATTACATTATTAGCCCAGAATGTTTTTTGTGTTATTACATACAACCAGAAATAACTTTTGGATATCAGAGTGACAGTAACTCACCAGCATTACGACCAGGAATACAACTTTCCCGAATTGGATTCTTTGTTCGTACCCCCTAGGGCAACTGAACTTATCCCAGAGGCTGCTCCAAGACGCCGCCGGTGGAGAAGAGGTATTCGGAGTGGACTTCTAGTCCGACTCAGGAGGCGTGCACACCATCCACCGCTTCCGAGTATATTACTTGCTAATGTTCAGTCTCTGGACAATAAAGTAGACAAGCTCAGGGCGAGGATCTCCTCCCAGAGAGACATCAGGAACTGTAACATACTCTGTTTCACGGAATCATGGCTCTCTCGGGATATACTGTCTTCGTTCATACAGCCAGCTGGGTTCTCAGTACATCGCACAGACAGGAATAAAGAACTCTCTGGGAAGAAGAAGGGCGGTGGTGTATGTTTCATGATTAACTTCTCATGGTGTGATTCTGATAACATTCAGAAACTCAAGTCCTTTTGTTCACCCGACCTAGAATACCTCACAATCAAATGCCGACCATATACCACGCAAGAGAATTCTCTTTGGTTATAGTCACAGACGTGTATATTCCCTCTCAAGCCGATACTCCAACGGCCCTCAAGGAACTACACTGGACTTTATGCAAACTGGAAACCACATATCCTGAGTCCCCATTTCTAGTACCTGGGGATTTCAACAAACCAAATTTGAGGAAAACACTACCGAAGTTCTATCAACACATTGACAGTAGTACTCACTCTGGTAAAACCACCCTTTCGGAATGCCTACAAGGCCCTCCCCCGCACTCCCTTCGGCAAATCAGATCACGACTCCATTTTGCTCCTCCATTCCTATAGGCAGAAACTCAAACAGGAAGTACTTCAAGATTGTTTTGATCACGCAGACTGGAATATGTTCCGGGTAGCCTCTGAGAATAACATTGACATACACATGGACATTGTGACTGAGTTCATCAGGAAGTGTATAGTGGATATTGTTCCCACTGTGACTATTTAAACCTACCCAAATCAGAAACCGTGGGAAAATGGCAGCATTTACGCAAAACTGAAAGCACAAACCACCGCATTTAAGCATGGCAAGGTGTCTGGGAATATGGTTGAATACAAACAGTGTAGTTATTCCCTCCGTAAGGCAATTAAACAGGAAAAAACGTCAGTAGAGAGACAAAGTGGAGTTGCAATTCAACGGCTCAGACACGAGACGTTTGTGGCAGGGTCTACAGACAATCATGGATTACATAGAGAAAATCAGCACGTCACGGACACCAATGTCTTGCTCCTGGACAAGCTAAACATCTTCTTCGCCCGGATTGAGAATAACATGGTGCCACCGACGGTGCCACAGACGGGGCCCGCTCCCAAGGACTGTGGGCTCTTGTTCTCCGTGGCCGACAAGGGTAAGACATTTAAGTGTGTTAACCCTCGCAAGGCTGCTTGCCCAGACAGCATCCCTAGCCGCGTCCCCAGAGCATGCACAGACCAGCTTGCTGGAGTGTTTATGGACATATTCAATCTCTCCCTATCCCAGTCTGCTGTCCCCACTCGCTTCAAGATGTCCACCATTGTTCCTGTACCCAAGAAAGCAAAGGTAACTGAACTAAATTACTATCACCCCGTAGCACTCACTTCTATCCTCATGAAGTGCTTTGAGAGGCTAGTTAAGGATCATATCACCTCTACCTTACCTGACACCCTAGACCCACTTCAATTTGCTTACCGCCCCAATAGATCTACAGACGATCCAATTGCCATTATACTATTCCATCTGGAAAAGAGGAATACTTACGTAAGAATGCTGTTCATTGACTATAGCTCAGCATTCAACACCATAGTACCCTCCAAGCTCATCATTAAGCTCAGGGCTTGGGTCTGAACCCCGCCCTGTCCAACTGGGTATGGACTTCCTGACGGCTGCCCCCAGGTGGTGAAGGTAGGAAACAACACCTCCACTTCGCTGATCCTCAACACAGGGGCCCCACAAGGGTGCATGCTCAGCCCCTCCTGTACACCCTGTTCACCCATGTCTGCATGGCCACCCACGCCTCCAACTCAATCATTAGGTTTCCAGTAGACACAACAGCATTAGGCCTGATTACCAACAATGACGAGAGAGCCTACAGGGAGGAGGTGAGGGCCCTGGTGGAGCGGTGCCAGGAAAACAACCTCTCCCTTAACAGAGGTCGTGGACTTCAGGAAACAGCAGAGGGAGCACGCCCCTATCCACATCGACGGGACCGCAGTGGAGAAGGTGGAAAGCTTCAAGTTCCTCGGCGTACACATCACTGACAATCTGAAATGGTCCAGTGTGGTGAAGAAGGCGCCACCACCTGGTACGGCAACTGCACAGCCCGCAACCACAGGGCTCTCCAGAGGGTGGTGCAGTCTGCCCAACGCATCACCGGGGGCATACTGCCTGCCCTCCAGGACACTTACAGCACCCGATGTCACAGGAAGGCTAAAACGATCATTAAGAACATCAACCACCTGAGCCACAGTCTGTTCACACCGCTATCATCCAGAAGTTCAAGTCAGTATAGGTGCATCAAAGCTGGGACAGAGAGACTGAAAAACAGCTTCTATTTCAAGGCCATCAGACTGTTAAATATCCATCACTAGCCGGCTTACCACCCGGTTACTCAACCCTGCACCTTAGAGGCTACAATTTGATTTGATTTGGGTTTCTGGTCCGGAGACTGAGATGGCCATTAGAATAATGTTGATTTTATGGCCAATTTAACAATTTATTTGTGGATTTTGATGTGTGCTTGGGGTTTTTTTCTTGCTGGAAGATCCACTTGCGGCAAAGTTTCAGCCTCCTGGCAGAGGCAACCAAGTTTTTGGCTAAAATGCCTTGGTACTGGGTAAAGATCATGATGCCGTTGACCTTAACAAAGGCCCCAGGACCAGTGGAAGCAAAATAACCTCAGAACATCAAAGAGCCACAACCATATTTTACAGTAGGTATGGGATTATTTTCTGCTCATGCATTCTCATTTCGATGCCAACCCCATCACTGGTGTGCGTGGCCAAAGAGCTCTACAAATGTCCAACAAATTGCCACTTGGATTGGAGCAGGTGCTTTGGTCAGATTACATGAGAATTAGGTCTTTGGCCACGCACACCAGTGCTGCAAGTGGATTTCCCAGCAAGACAATAACCCCAAGCACACATCAAAATCACATTGACTCGGTACCGGTGCCCCCTGTATATAGCCTCGTTATTGTTATTTTATTGTTACTCTTTTTTTTACTTTAGTTTATTTTGTAAATAATTTCTTAACTCTTATTTTTCTTGAAACTGCATCATTTGTTAAGGGCTTGTAAGTAAGCATTTCACGGTAAGGTCTACCTACTCCTGTTGTATTCGGCATATGTGGCAAATAAAATGTGATTTGTTTTGAAAATCCACAAGGAATTGGTTAATTGGCCATAAAATCCGCATTTTGCAATGGCCATCTCAGTCTCCGGATTTGAAACCCATTGAAAACCTGTGGTTTGAATTGAAGTGGGCAGTCCATAAGAGCAGACGAAGGATATCAAGAATCTGGAAGGATTCTGTATGGAGGAATGGTCTAAGATCCCTCCCAATGTGTTCTCCAACTCATACATTTTTTTTGAAAAAGGTTAAGTGCTGTTATCGTCATAAGGTGAGGTATTGAAAAAGGGGTGTCAATAATTTTGACCCCTTACGTTTTTGAGAGAAAAAAATGAAACTTGTTAAACAAAATGTATTTTTCTGATCAATAATATTAGTATAAAATAATATAATTTCCCAATTTTTTGGAGCATACAATATAGCTCAGTGTTTGAATCATTTATTTTATACAGCCGTTATCTTTATTAAGGGTGTCAATCATTTCAGACTCCACTGTATATATACAGTACATGTAAACAACTGATTTGACCTAACCGTATATAAATAATGAATAACAATCTATGATTAATAAACTATGTAATATAATCAGTTTGTTTATACTAGAAAGGATAGTCCTTACATAAAGTTTATAAGCTTATCATAAGTTGTTAACAAAAGCCTAATTTCTTCCTCTCCTCCTTGAACTCATCACTGATCTGAAATATTAGGGATATCTGAAAGCAAAATGTTTCCACCAGTCTTATCTGTCGTCTATACGTGGCCCTGGTTTACACTAAAAAGGGAAATTAATATTGCTGCTACCTTGCTCTCCAACCAAGGTACATGAATTGAGGAGCAAACTGAAGTGAAGAGGAAATTCAGCAACTCTTGGAAGACTGTCAGTTGATAAAAAGCTTTATTATTGTTAAAACCAACATGTTTTGTCCCATAGCCTTCATCAGGGTTCACCACACCAGCTATGTCAGATCAAGGATGACTTCCAAGTTGGATTTTACAGTTATTTTACAAGTATTGAAAGGAGGCCTGCTGGGTCTACTGAGGGTTTCAAGTTGGTACTGTATATTAACCATTAGTGGGGCAAATTCAAAACTGACCCCAGATCAGTGTCTAGGGGCAACTTTACCATACACCAGTAATTCTGTACCTCAGTATTATTCGGATCAGGAGTGAAGGCTGCAGTTCCAGCTCCGTCCGCCAGGAGGAGTCGTGTGCTCTCTAGCAGGTGCCCCAGCCGGTCACTCACTGTTTTCTTCTGGCTCTCGTATTCGGTCCTGTTCCTGTCGTTTCCCACCCCCTCTTCCCGGCCAATGGCATGCTCCAGGAGGTTCCGGCACTGTTGCAGGGCGGAGTAGAGGCGCCACAACATGTCATTCGACGAGAGCTGGGAGGAGAGTGGTGGCACGGTCACCAGGCGGTCCCCCCCGATGGTGAGTTCCTCGGCGAACGTCTCCTTTTTTCTCTGAAGTGGGGAGTGAGGAGGAGGGATGGAGAGAGTGTGGAAGTGGAGAGGAAGAAGAGGGTGATGGCGTGTAAAGACAAAACACATTAGAAGTGTTTAAAAGTACATTTCCATGACAGTGAGTGGAGAAAAACTCATGTTTTAGTGCACAACCAAACTGTTACAGGGCAAGGCAATCAACCACAAATGACCAAAGTCAGGCATAACCCAATGATTAGTGCACAACCAAACTCAATGTGCTAATGCAACTCAAAGGCAGCAATGCTAATCCAGTTCTCTAAAAGAGACGTGGCATATATGACCAAAGGTATACTGCTTAAGTATTTTGTTCATCAAATATAAAGTACTAGTCATAGCCTTAACACATTTGGGCAAGCGTTTCAAAGACATCACTTTTTTGTATTTTGCAATACCACCATGGACACCACGTTTAACTGCTCCGGAGGCTGAGGCTGTCAGAATATGGACGCCGTAGTAAATGGAAGCTGTGGCCATGAGGAATGTATATATGAATAAGTCACTCATTCCGAGTTAGCGTTTAAACCAAACTGCTTGTGCAATGGTTGACGAAGTACAAAAAGAGCTGACCTAAGAGACTATGGCGGTAAAGAGCCTGTTTGAGCATTTTCCAATGATAATCTAGCAATTTTCCCTGATGAGCAACAACTGGCAAATGTTTGAACCCTATTGCGGTTAGGACAACATCCGCCCTGGCCCCATCGGAACAGAGAGGTTAGTGGTTCAAATGGATAGCTGGTTCAACTACCAGAACCAACCTTCCCCAACTTCACTCCAGGGGGACAAACAGGCAGGATGTGTGACATCATAGGTGTCGAGTCTCTCTCTCTCTCTGTGAGAGAGAGAGAGAGAGAGAGAGAGACAGAGAGAGAGAGACAGACAGAGAGACAGACAGACAGACAGACAGACAGACAGACAGACAGACAGACGACGACAGACGACGACGACGACGACGACGCAGACGACAGACGACGACGACGAGAGAGAGAGAGAGAGAGAGAGAGAGAGAGGGAGTTATTATATTCTATTGCATCTAGATCAGAGTATAGTGAGAGAGCTGTGACTCCATTGAGTACCTGGCCCCCGGTCACGACATTACACCAAGGTGCTAACATTCTGACCACCGTGAATATGATTCTGTGCCTGTGCGGTAGAATGATTACCGTGTAACATCGACCAGGCAGCCCTGCTTATACAAGAGCAATGGTCAAGTAAATGTGTATATAGGCTTGTAATAGGCAGTAGTGGAGTGAGCTATGAACTTTGAGGGATAGGCCTATATTGTATAGGCCTGTCTAGAGGGAGAGGCAAAGGTACGGCAAACCAGAGACAGCAAGCTCTTCACTGTCATGATCTATTACAATACATTATTACGAGTAATGACTGTGTTGATAGATAAGTTGAAAACTATTAGCATATTTGTGGGCTGTATCTTGAATAAATGCACATAAACCGCAAATGTATATATGTTGAATAATATATGAAAACATTTCTATTTAGTTTCTATGTTATTTACTTTCAGTTTCAGTGTTAGGGACAGAAAGAAGCCTATATGTGGGAGGCTAGGAGACATGTATGTGTTGTATAGTTTTTGTGTTTTTTTGGGATGTCACTTCTTCCACTGTGGGGAAGTAATGCATAAGGGGCAATTCCATGGTAACGTAATTACGCTTTGACTTAGATTTTTATCTTAAAAAATGTATGCCAAACCAAAACCATTGATTTCAAAGTTGAACAAACCATACGATTCTATGCACAAGGACTAGTTTGAACAAGAAAAGTTCACATAAACACATTTACTGGAAGAACTGTGCAGATTCAAAGTTTGGTAACAGAATTACAATAAGTTTCCCTCAGATGTTTAAGCACATTATCCAAAAACTATTGTTTAATATTAACTTTAAAATATTTCTGCAGAAATAATGGGGTGTCAGCTACGACATGGCACTTTGAGTTTGAAAAAACATATATTTTGGATATTGAACTACAGTAGGTGAAATGGATTTACCTCCGGTAATGGAATTACGGTAACAGAATTACATCATGGGTCCCTGATCTGTGGTGTACAGAAATGCATAATTATGGATATGAATATCATTCCCTTCATGGTGATGTATCCTGAATAGCTACACAGGTAGAAATATGCAATATTCTTATTTTGCATATTTGGTTATTATTCTACACACTGGCTATTATTGTAATGAGCCCCCCCGCCCCCCCCACAAAAAAAGAAAACACATTTGGTTGGTCTGGTCCAGACCAAATCTGAACCAATCATAGACTATGTTTCACAAATTTCAAAATCACATTAGAGTTCAGTACAGTACATATGTTCAGTACGATACTGAACATTATACTGTACTCTACTCTAGTGTACTCTACTGCACTGTACTGAACTCTACTGTGATGTACTGTGATGTCCAAACTTGTGAAACATAGACGTCTATGATTGGTTCAGATTTGGTCCAGCCATGGATGTCCGGTGTCAGTTGGTGCTCAGTGGGTGAGGATACTTGTTACTGTAAATGGAAAGAGGGTAGAGGGTAGGTGTCATGGTAGATCTCAGGAGAGTGACATTAACTGGAGAGAGAGATACCACAGTGTGCCATCACAGCAGCAAGATTTGTGACCTGTTGCCACAAGAAAAGGGCAACCAGTGAAGAACAAACACCATTGTAAATACAACCCATATTCATGTTTATTTATTTTCCCTTTTGTACTTTAACCATTTGCACATCGTTACAACTGTATATATATACACATAATATGACATTTTAAATGTCTTTATCTTTTGGAACTTCTGTGAGTGTAATGTTTACTGTTCATTTTTATTGTTTATTTCACTTTTGTTTATTATCTACTTCACTTGCTTTGGCAATGTTAACATATGTTTACCATACCAATAAAGCCCCTTGAATTGAATTGAATTGGATTGAGAGAGAGAGAGAGAGAGACAGAGAGCAGCAGAGAGGAAGCGTGAGAGGGAGGGGTTGTCCAGTCTTGCTTTGACCACCAGATGGCAGAAGAAAAAAAAAATGTATGAGCTAAACGTAGCAGTATACCAGTGGAAGGGAGGACAGTAGCAGGTGACCTAACTGTGGCTTGTGACTACGTACTCTGATTTTCCATTGTAGCCTTTTCAATTGCAGTAATTCCCTTACTACAATTTGGTAACAGAACTACAAGTTTTAATCAACTAATAATTCATGAACAAACTTGATATCAATAAGAACACTATAACGAATTGGTAGGTCTACGTTTACATGTTACTTCTGTGAACTTTCATTATCCTCCCTCCTCATGAGGGAGAGAAATTAGAAAATATCTTCAAGATATGTGGGTTTTGGTAATGGAATTACAAGGCACACGACAATGTTTGTTAAACTTAACAAAAACATTTCTCCAAAACGAAATAGGAAAGTGTTGATATTAGTTGGCAGGGGTCTTTATTTCTACATTGTTGTGTTTTGGTGTATCTCTAATACCTTTTTAAGATGTTAGATGCTGTCTAAGACCCCTTTTCCATCTGTTTGACCAGAAATAAAAGCCTTTGATTATTCCTAATTTTTAGGATGGAAAGTGGTTGAAAAATGTATATATGCCTTAATTTCTAACAAATAAAGACTCAGCTTTCATTTGACACCCAATTTGACATGCACCTATGTACTTTACATGTTGGTGTTCATGGGTCCATTAAAATGGAAACGCCCTAAGGTGATGGGTCAGGTCATAGGTTAGGTTAGCTTTAAAGGTAGACTCAGCGAGATGACGTAGATGCACGAAGTGAACAGTAGTAGTGGGAACATTTTTGCAACAATCAAGAGCGTTGCGTGCTTTAGCCTTACAACTCAAACGCGCCCAATATGGTGATGCTTGTGGCAATGTCATCTTGCTGAGTCTACCTTTCAGTTATAAAGTCAATCTCAATGTGAACCATCAGATTCAAAAGCTTGAAACCCCCATAAAAAAAGATTGAAAACCCCATTCGATTTTTGCCCCCATTTTTTTTAAACTGAACATAATTCATTAAGGTTTTTATTTTAGTTAGTTTTGGTGTCAAAGATAATAATTTCAGTTAAGTTGTAGTTTTTCAAACGGGTTTGTTCATTATTTTACTTCGGTAAAAAAAACGAATATATATATATCAGACCTTATTGCCTAATATTGTGCAGGTTATTGGGGTGGTGATCCAAAAGCATTGTCTTATAGTTAGTTGGCTGATAGATAAAGGTTACATTCGTAACCGCTTCCCTTCCTCCCAGCAAAGAGCCCGAGTCCGCAGGTTGAGGTGTGTGCGCATTGGCGGGGATTTATCTGGCTATTTGGCAGGAAATAAAGAATACTGTGATCATTCGCACCCCATCATTCACATAGTGTCATTCATTGAGTGAAAAAGCGATGCACATAGAAAAACGTGCATGTCCGGACATCGACCCGTGCGCCAGAAAACTGCCTACCTCTGTCATTGTTTTTATATGGGGCGTGCATGACTATTCACATATTCACTCCCCCTCCTTTTCTAGCTACATTCCTGGACCCCACTCCTGGATCGGATGCCACACACACACACACACACACACACACACACACACACACACACACACACACACACAAACACAAACACACACAATCCATCAATACATGTCCATGCATCAACACATTTCCATATCCCAGTCTTCCATATCCCTTCTTCCATATCCCTTGCATAGGCTAGACTACTGGCCAAATGACATGTTTTGTC
The DNA here is from genome assembly GCF_965601325.2 of Salmo salar. Taxonomy (NCBI): domain Eukaryota; kingdom Metazoa; phylum Chordata; class Actinopteri; order Salmoniformes; family Salmonidae; genus Salmo; species Salmo salar. The sequence goes on along the minus strand of NC_138294.1, from coordinate 30,118,971 downwards.
AAGTAGCCAGTAGGCCTAATAACAGGTTAATAATTGCGAAGCGAAATGCACTAGCCTGTCCAGACTTCACCCACTCTAGGCTACACTCGAATAAATACTTACATACAGTTCCAATAAGAGGGCGCATTCATGGTGCAACTGCTCAGCAATAGCAGCTGCCCTCGCAGTTCGAGACTGTTCCGAACCAGTCCCTCTTCTTGTCCGTGTCCCTGCCATATTCAGTAAAGTAGCAACAGACAGGCACCGGATAGCGTTAACGGTTTTTTTTTTTACCTTCTCTTACGTCTACTAGTTTTCCCGTTTCATATTCCTAAAAGTTACACAGCCAACAGGAAGCGCGTCTCGGCCTTTTCTCACGCTGTAACCAAGCCAGTTAATTAATTACCTTTCTGAAAACGAATTCCTTCCCTAACTTCCACAACTTTACCCCTTGTGTTACTATGTTACAGTATTAATGTCCTTGTCTAGTGCCACTCCTCCCCTTCCCTTGGGTGGTTTATGTCAGGCAGGCATGTGGAATTTAACGGGAGAACTAAAGCGGAGGCGTGTGAATGGGAGGAGTCGCACGTTGGTGAACTATTATTTATACATGAAGAGTTGAAACGAATTAGCTTGACAGAATTACGAATCCATTCACCAGGACTAGTGATGCGTTGATTTTCCTGTCGTTACTAGGAAAGTCGGAAATGTCAGACTTGCTAATTGGTTGTAGTTATATACGTGCTGCGTTCAATCAGTTAGCAAGTATGACATTTCCGACTCTCCTAGTTCCTACTAGCACAATTGTGGTATAGGCTATATCAGGGGAAAGTCCTCAAAGCAGCAGTTTACATCCCAAATTAATAACTCAGCTGATTTGATGATCAAGTATAGTTTTATTATTAGGTTATTGTGTGGCTCTATAGTTATTGCTTGTCAATAACCGGGAAAATCTGTTTATAACCAAATCATAGGCTAATATGCATATGCCTAGAAAATAGTTATTTTTTATTTTCCATTTCCTGGAACGTTCTATACTGTTGCACGGTCGGGATTAGTAACATTATTGTAGATCGCGGGGGATAGAGGGAGCCTGTTGTATATACTGAATTATTAGAGAAATAACGAGGGCTAAAAGTTTACAAAAGGGTTGGTGTGGTATGTCTGTAAACATCTAAAATGCGTTGGCATTAATAGCCTACAGCCAGAAACAAACAAATAACTTTTAAATGAAAGACGATAAATAGTTTGAAATAATGTAACAGTTGATTATGTAATTTTGTTAGGACCAGTGTGAAATCAACTTTATATTATCTTGAAGCCTTGGGTGTGAAAGATAACACCTTGAGCTATATATGAGGTGTACTATTTCTGTGTAATTCTGGAGCTAAAATCACGCTAAACCAGTTCAATTGGAATTTTAGAGGATTAAATGTATTAACAAAAATGTCAGACGTTTTTCTTCCAAAATGTCAGATGTATTTTTTTTGGTCAAGATTGGCAACATTCAGATATGTTCCAAAGTGAAATACCACTCCGATACTCAGGGTGGCATAGTGTCCACTTCAAACAGTGAAGCCATTTTGACTCATACATGCGCTTTCCTTATTAGCGTCACGGTAGCAACTTCAGCGTACCAACAACAACATTGACTTCCGGTGTTTCGATTTTACCTTCAAAATCAAAGTCTGCAGTAAAACGCTATGTGTATGAAACGAAATCAATCCGTTAACATTATGTTTCTAATGTATAACTACATCAGAGAAAAATCTAAACGTGTGACTATTTACCCATGCAACAGAACATAGCAATTCACTATATAGGGAATACATATTGGACTGTAGAGGAAAACGTTTACTTCCAGTCTCATTTACATTTACTTCCAAAAAGTGTTGCTGGACTTTTACTGTGGTCAAACAGCTTAAAATGGGGTGCCTGGACACTATACAATTACAATATACAATATTACACTATACAATTACACTATACAATTACAATATAGCACTATGACATAGGACGCATACAGTATCATACCTTATAATGTAAAAGACACATATCTTAATTTTCCTTCTGGGGTACACTTTGGAAGAAATACAACATACAATATGTTTATTCAAAAAGTCAAGAGAGATGCAAGTAAATTTGGTCAAAAAAAAGTATACTTTATTCATAAGAAATATCACATTGACTTGAATTAATACAATACAACTGATCATCAACAGTTACAAGTTCTAAATTAGTTTCAAGTTGTCACGTGCACACGTAAAGTGAAGTGCTGACTTGCTAGCTCTTTCCCAAAAATGCAGTATTCAATATCAAATAGTATGAAGTCGATTTTCTTTAAAACACATGAGAAATAAGAAAAACACGAGAAAGTAAGCTATATACAGGGTCAGTACCAGGGACACTGGAGTGGTCAAGGTAGATATGTACATGTAGGCAGGGGTAAGGAGAAAGTGACTGGTAGCAGGATAAATAATAACAAATCAACATAGCAGCAGCATAAAGGCACCCTCATACTAGGTTCGGTTTGCTTCTACCAGAACTCGGCTAGGCAAAGCGAACGTCTGTGCCTCGCATATTCCCTTTAAAAGACATTTGTTTGTAAAACGAGAAGAAAAATGGCAATATTATGGTTTGTCCCTCTTGAGACGACGTAGCAATAACATAGCCATAACACTTCCTCAAAATATTTCTAATCAATCAAAGATAAATACAGGCTTTAGTGGTGGGTGGGTGTGCATGTGTGGTGATGAGTGTGTAATGTCTATGTGTGTCGGTGTCAGTGTGAGTGTGTGTGCAGGAGTGTCAGTACGTGCATGTGTGAGTGTGTGGGTAGAGACCCGTGAGTGGCATATAGTGCAGATAGTCAGTGCAGATAGTCAGTGCAGATAGACCGTGGGTGAGGATGGGCAGCTATTTTCTAGCTGTTCAAAAGTCTCAGTGCCTGGAGTCACCATTATATTCACCTGATATATACACATTCTTACATAACATTTAATGCAATATTTTTTTCTTCTTCTGATACTTCGTACAAAATCTCTTGTTGTGAATGAATTCATTGATGTTATCTCCAAATAGGACTGCTTAAGTGAACACACACACACACACACATAGGGACCACAACTACTTCCATCTACTCCTCTCTTCACCATACGGAGCAGCACCTAGACCAAACCCTTAACCTACCCTATACCGGGTTTGTATCCAAATCCCAACCCTACCCTCCCCATACATCACTATTTGCCTTCTTTGAGTCCACCCCTGCCTTTATTCATGTTTTGTATCGTCGGATGTTCTGTTTTGACTCCTATTTTGTTCTTTTTCTTTTCATTTCTATAATTGTAAATTGACTTTGGGTTCTTGAAAAGCACTAAGTCCCATGCATTATTATCTACCTGAGCTTTGAAATTCCCACAATGATTAGAACATTCATATTTCAGAACAATGTCCACAACCTTTCCATGTAATGCCAAATACTGTAGGAACATATTTCTGTAGTGAGTGAAGAATGCCCTCCAGTTTCTTCTCATACTGCTTTATGGAGTCCATTATTTTAACACTCAATGTAATACTATTTCTTTTTCATGTTTATAGCTATGACCATCCAATGTGCTTTAAATGCACAGGTATTATAAAAAAAATGTAAACACCACCAATTTCATGCTATTCTAGGTAGCTTAGGCAGAACATCATCCTCTCAAAACAGAAATTCTGTAACTGTTGGCACATAAACACAACGTGATCCTCCAAATGAGATTGTATAAGATCAAGGTACACATCAATTTAGTGTTGTGTGGGTGTGTGCGTGGTGATGAGCGTGCATGTGTGTTGGTTTATATGTGTGCTGGTGTCAGTGTGTGTGCAAGAGTGTCAGTGTTGGCGTGTGTGACTGTGTGGGTAGAGACCCGTGAGTGGCAAGTACTCAGTGCTGATAGACAGTGGGCCAGGCTGGGCAGCCATTGCCTAGTTTTTCAAGTCTCAGTGCCTGGAGTTATTGGCTGTTCAAAAGTATCAGTGCTTTGGGATAGAAGCTGTCTCGGAGCTTGTTGGTCCGAGACCCAATGCTCCGGTACCGCCTATATGATCTATGAATCAGTACAAAACCCAAGTCCAAGAGGCAAACCTTTTGATGGAAAAAAAAAAATGATGATAATAATAATACTAAAAATACATAAAACAACTTTTGATTGATTGCGACCAAGGTGGGTTTAAGAAAATTGTTGGAAGGCATAGCATATTTGGGGGTAACATAAACCTATAGCAATATGATTTTACTAGGATACTGCCTCACTTTTAATAATAGTTTTCACTCTATAAGCCAATATGTAATTTATAAGCCTATAGTGTATTGCATTGGAACCAATGGTGTGGGTAGAGTAGAACGTGTGGCTGGCCATATAGACCCCAATCCCCCATGAAATAACACCATATATAGACTCTACAGATACCAGTGAAGAGTCCCAATCCCACTTTTACATCGGCACGTAGAATAGTTCTCTCTATAAACCAATATGTATTTCATATACAGTGTTTGCATTGGGGGCATTTATTTGACCTTGTTTTAAAACCCAAATGTAATGCAAATATCACTTCATTATGAACACATATGAGTTATTGTTAATTATTGTTTAGACAATTATTGCTCATATATCATGAAAATGTACAGGTTACGTGCTCTTTTATACTATTACGTGGGGAACTTTTATTTATTTGGAATATTTTCGAAATTCCGTGACCCAGAAGTACTTTTTTAGTGTTGCTGACACTTTCTTTTGGATTAGCAAATTGTAGCTACACCAACAACAGAAATACAACAATTCATACATGTATTGAGCAACAAACATCTTCATACGGATTATAACTGCCAGTTCAATCAAACATAAAACGCAGACCGCAATTTGTGACTGGATTAAAGCGAAACAAGGACGAAGAGAGAAACAAATATAGCTACTAGCTAACATTACGTTAGCCTGTTAACGTAAAGGCTATCAGCAAGCTGACATGAATTCTCTCGTCGGCTACGGCGTGTCCTCAGATTCTGACAGCGATGGGGATATTGTAAACAACAAGAAGTAAGTTACAATTCAGGAATACAATTTAGCAAACCTTTGTTTGTGGAAGATTAATTGAAAAGATTGACTTGTGTTTCATAGAGCTCGCCAGTTTGTAGTCCTAAAACCCGGAAATGAGTTACCTGGTTCGTTCAGCAATTCCTATGGGGAAAAAATAGGGTTTGGGGATAAATGCAGAAAATAAGGTCTGAGGTTAACACAGGTTTAGGAGATCTTATATGTTTTGTTCTATGAGATAATATCAGTCAGTTTTATTTAATCTAACCTTTATTTTATCAGGGAGTCATATTGAGACCAAGCTCTATTTTACAGATGAGCCCTGGGTTGCATAAATGACAGAAAATACACACATCAACATATAAATACAAAAAGCAAGCAGAAAGAAAAACACGGTCATAAAAAACAAACACATTCATTTGTACTAAGGTCCTCAATCAGCTCTCTGAATTGTGCTAGAGGCACCAACACAACACATTTAAGAACATTTGGAAGATTGTTCCATAAATAAGGTGCAAAAAAACTACAAGATGATTTACATAACTCAGACCAAAGGAATTTCCAGTTAGCCATCCCTGAGACCCAGTGTGGTAACTCGTATGTCTAAAGTTTAGTAAAGATATTGGGTACAGTGGGACTTATTGTAAAATAGCTTTATGAATGAAAACATAGCAATGTATCAACCTACGTGACATAAAAGAGGGCCAAGCAACTTTCTGGTAGAGAATGCAGTGATGAGTCCTACAATTGTTGGCCATAATAATGCGCTATGATAAACTGCATCTAACGGCTCTAATGAAGTGGCAGCTGTGTTCCTAGTATAGATGATGATGCCATAGTCTATGGCCGATAGGAACGTCGACTGAATAATCCGTTTTCTACTACTTAGCGAGAGGCAGCACCTATAGAAGAAGCTCATTTTTATTCTCAGCTTCTTAACTAACTTGGCAATATGCTTTTTAAAAGACAGATTTTTGTCTATCCAGATGCAGGGACACGATCAATATGGACACCATCCAAAGTACATATGCTTAAATCATCAGAGTTATTTTTATGCTCTCTAGAGAACAACATATACTTATGTATACTCATTTCAGGTCAATAAAGTTTTTCTATAATACAATGATGGCAGACTGTAGTTCAAATACAGCCTGCTCAACTGTGGGGGCAATAGAGTACACAACAGTATCATTGGCATATCAGGTTGCAATTTAATGTAAAAAGTACATGACCCAAAATTGACCACTGCGGGACACCTTTTTTAACATCCAGGAAACCTGATTTAACACCATCAGTAGATAGACATTGAGTTCTATCTGTCAAGTCATTTTTTAAATAGTTACATTTACTGGTCTAGGCCAATTGAGGAAAGCCTCTGAATTAGCAGTGAGTGATGAACTGTATCGAAAGCCCTTGACAGGTCAATGAAGAGGTCATCTCAATGTTGCCTTTAATCCATACAGTTAACCGCTAAAATATTTGAATTCTTTATTAATTCTCAGCTAAGATCTTTCTTATCTTTGAAATGTATTCTAAATGTACACTACCGGTTAAAAGTTTTAGAACACCTACTCATATTTATTTATCTTGCTCCTTTGCACCCCAGTATCTCTACTTGCACATTCATGTATGCATATATATATATATATATATATATATATATATTGTGTGTGTGTATATACATACATGCATACATACATACATTATATATATACATACATACATACATACATATGTATATATATATATATATATATATATACATATATATATATATACACACACATTATTTATATATATATATATATATATAATGTGTGTGTATATACAGTGCCTTGCGAAAGTATTCGGCCCCCTTGAACTTTTCAACCTTTTGCCACATTTCAGGCTTCAAACATAAAGATATAAAACTGTAATTTTTTGTGAAGAATCAACAACAAGTGGGACACAATCATGAAGTGGAACGAAATTTATTGGATATTTCAAACTTTTTTAACAAATAAAAAAACTTACTTTAGAAAAATAAAAAACTTTGGAGAGTGTTTTCCTTGCTTTAGCCCAGGCCTGATTTCTCATCTGAATGAGTTCAGATAGATCTAACCTTTGGTTTTCTTCGGCGCTATCTTTGACTCTAAATTGTTTTAAAAGGGGTGTGTTTATTTGTCAGAGGAATACATATACATTTTCTAGAGCCAATTCTGGGTCAGGAATACAGGAGACAGTGGCTAAATCAGAGTAGAACATGTTATGTAAAACCCCTTAAGGAGAAAACTTAATTAAACAAGGATTAGTATTTTGCTGTTTCGTATCTCTAATGCATACTCCACTAGACACATATTAGTTAACGTTACCTTTGAATTATGACGCCTTTGTGCTTTATGCTTGTTTTGATTACATAAATGTTTCAAAATGGACAAAAAGTGACGTTAGCTGATGAAGATTATGTCAAGGAACAAAACATATAAGATCTCCTAAGCCTGTGTTTACCACAGACCTTATTTTTGGCAGTTAACCAAAAACCCTCTGAAAACGCCATTCATTTCCCCATAGGCTTTGTCCAATGAACCATGAGTTGGTGCCTACAAAAAGATGCCATTACTATTGTTCTCTATGGAGAGGAGTGTTGTGATTGGTCTTGCTACCCAAACCAGATATGATTTCATCTTCCAGTCAAGTTAAATATTTCCAGATTGAGAAGTCCTTTAAATCTTTTTTTGAATAACACTACAGCTAGTATACCAGTCCATTTATACATGTTTTTTCTTTGAAGGACTGAGAGCAAGGTGGATGGACAGACCCAGAAAAAGGGCCGCAATTTCCTCCTAGAGTCCGGGTCAGCCTCCAGTGAGTCGGACTGTGACTCCTATCCAGAGGAAGAGGTGGACCCCGTATCTCAACTACAACCAAAACGCCCTCCTCCTGTCTGTATGGGTCCCCCCGCAGAGTCCCGGACCCTTCTCCTCCCCGCACCCCCTAGCTCCCTCTCCCACAAACTCCCCCCTCCCCCCCTCGGGGCCTCGTCCAAGAGTGGCGTATTCGCCAACCCCTTCAAGGCTCAAGCCGACCAGAAGCTCAACGTCTTGCAGAAGCACGTCCCTCTCACAGTGCAGGCCCGGCCCTCCCAGATAGGGGGCAAGAGGATGTGTGTGGCGTACAGGAAGGACGGACGCTGCAGGTTCGGGATCAAATGCAAGTTTGCCCACGACAGCGATCTCCAGAGCTCCATCATTCCCAATGACTATGACCCCCCTGCGGATGACGCTCCCGGATCGCACCAAGCTGAGTCCAACGCAGGAGGCTCTTCATACATGGGTCGCCAGAACTTTCACCACAACCAGGGAGGAGACCCTGAAGAGGAGGAGGGTCAGCAGTCTAGGAAGAGGAGAGTAGGGCTGAGTAACACCCTAGTGCCTCCTAAAAGGGCGTTGAAGAATTATGCAATGCAGAGGAAGAGAGAACAGGTCAATTTGAACTGAGCGACTTGTACAGGAATACTGTCAGCAGCAATACACTGTGTGTGTGTGTGTGTGTGCGTGTGTGCGTGTGTGCGTGCGTGCGTGCGTGCGTGTACACTCACATTGTTTTAGTGTGTGACAGAGAAAATGGGAATGTGTTCCAATTTTGTACCATTATTCTGCACTCATTTACTCCCCCCCATGGATGTAAAAGGAATGGACTGGTGTAAAATATGGTTTAAACTTCTCCCTACCCATGCTTACGAGTGAGCAAGTGCAAACTAATCAGACTACAGCCAGAGAGTATTCTATACACCGCTTGTCAGTATGCAAGATAGGATAACTATACCACACTTCCAAACCTCTGTTCAGTCCAGTACATATACTTCAGATTGGTAGTTTGTACATGAGAAGTTTTTGTAGTTTCATTGAAAACGTATTCCTTTTGGAAGAAACTGTCCGTTGGAAATATAAGCTACATTTTATCATTGTTAAATAAACGCTTTAAATGTTTGTTATTTGTGTTTTCGTGATCACTTAATGATAAATGGACATAGGAACTGGAGATACAAATAAAGTTATGGATCGAGTTTAGGAAAATATAATCATTAATTTAAACGGCTTTTCTTGATTAGAGAAAGATTGAAAGGAGAGGCAGCACAGGGTTACTTTTTTTGATCAGTTGCAACACACTTCGGCATCAGTCCCAATGTAAGCACACACACACTTAGCTCCTGCTTTTTGGGATGGATCTATTGGAGCCCCATACACTGGCGATTGATGCTTCTCCAGCCAAAAACTGCAATGAAAGCCAAGATTGAATGGAACAGACAGCGGGCTCTGATGCTGAGGCAAGCCCAACTGGCTAGCGGACTATTGGCAGGAGAGGGGGGTGGCACCTCGGCTAAAGTCGCAAAAAAACAGACTCTCGAGGAGGGTTCTTCATTGAAGAAGAGGAGGGACAGGAGGAGCAAAGGGGGAATAAGGTGGTGCATCAACCAGGTATGTAAATGTATAACTAATCAAACATGGCAGGAGGCAGCAAGGTCATAACTGTTGCGTTATGTCAACGTCTATCAGAGGTCATCTATCTAGCAGCTATGCTCTCATCTGTCAAAGATAAGATCCATTGGTTCATGTGTGCCCCCGTATGGATTCATGCCATAGCAAATGCCAGTGGCTAAGGGGAGTCAGTTTCTTTCTATAGCCCAGCTACCTGAAACAATGGCCATATCAATAACAAACAATTATCAAGATTGTCACAAGAAACAATCAGTGACAACAATAATCAAGGGTGTTTTTTTTTACTGACTAGGGAACCTTGGCTGACTGACTCCTAGCACTCTGCATTGACCGTAAGTTGCTCTTGATAAGAGCATCTGCTACATGACAAAAATATCACATGTAATGTACTAGTAGTGTAGACAGTGTTGAGTTAGCCTGGGCGCCATGTCTGCTTGGTCTGACAATTCCGCATGCAGTTGGCTAGAGAGCAGAAACGCTCCTTAGAGGTGGGGTGGTCCGAGGAGTCCAGAGAAAACAGGGAGGTGCAGAAACGCTTCAACTCAAAGGTCAGTAACACTTAAAAAAAAAAAATTGTGAACAATTTTTTATAAACATGAATTAAAATACTGGGATTGAGACAGACAATTGGCTTTACAGACAACAGATCAACTGTGTTCTGATCCTCACGCAGACACACGGCCACGCAAGTCACCTAATATAGATCAAACATACCACCTCCGGTGGATTGTGGGTGATGCAGTTTTGTTTCTTTTTTGATTTAAACGATAAACCTGCACACTGAGCTTGCCAGTATCACTTATGTTTATTTCGGCTTATTTATTCATATTAAATGTTTTAGATTGTTATTTAGTCTGTTGTGAACCGAGCTGTGTCGTGCAGTGAGGAGAAGCGTGTGGACAAAGGACACCAGTGCTCACCAGCACGAGTACGGCCCTGAGGAGCTAGTGGTTGAAGAGGAGGATCTCTACAGGAAGGTCTGTAAAACCTGTGGACACCAACTGACCTATGAGAAGATGTAGCTTAGTGTCCTTTAAACCTTATCCCGGGGGCCCACAGGGTGAGTTATTTTTTTGTGGACCACTGGTAGACACCGGACACATAAACCGAGATTCAAATCACTTACCATGTACTTGACACAATTCCTTGTAGCTGAAGCAAGATCTTCCTGAAATCGTATATAGGCCTCAACACATGCCATACACAATGTGGCCACAAGAGGGCAGACATACATGAACATTTCTCTACATGTTGTGCTGTTCAGAAGCTGGGGATAGCTATCATACTATAAAATATCAACTTGATCATTTCCCTTTTATATTGACAATTTGTAAGATAATGTAGAAGGATCTATGTCTGAAATAAATATTTTTACATCATTTGATGTTTTTGCAATAAAATGTATATTTAGTTGGATAAAGCCAGGATAAAATATGGAGTGGACTGTGGAAGGTCCGAAAGCGGTTGACATTGAAGTCAATTCCGACATATGCAGCATTTACTTTGAATGCGATTTCCACGACCTCTAACATTGCCATAAACTGTCCGTCTCTGAGCGAGTTCCTCTGCCCAGGCTTTGCCGATGCATGCCCGATCTATAGGCTTGATTCAATCAGATCAAGTGATCGTTAACACCCGCTTAGCTGGTGTTTTGGCGGCGTAACGGCGTTAGAGCTGTCAAATCAGTGAGCACACACCCATCCCACTTGCATTAGATGTTCAGAATGAGAAAGTGTAGGCTATATAGAAATAATGACTCAGAAATCCTCCTTTCGTTGAATGATTTCCAATCAACCTAATCAAGGTTTAGGCTAGATAAGGCTACATCTCACATTCCAGTGTTTTCTAACTTGTAAACAAGGCTGCATGGGGATTTCTTTCGATGTGATTCCATGCAGCCAATGTCAACTCTAGGGATAATGGCATAAGCCGCTTGTAGATTGAACAGCTCTAACGCAGTTCCACCTCCAACACCACCACTACAAGGGTGTTGGCTAGGGCGGATCTGATAGAATCTAGGCCCTACTGTTAGAAACAAAACTGTGTTTGTTTGCCATGGAAAATTGAGGACCGTAGTATTGTGATACTAGTATCATGAGGATGGTGGGAGGGGTTCATTGTAATGGCTGGAAAGGAAACTATGGAACGGCGTCAAACACACCAAACACGGGAACGTGTTTGACTCGGTTCCATCGATTCCATTCCAGCCATTACAATGAGCCCGTCCTCCTATAGCTCCTCCCACCAGCCTCTTCTGATGAAAACGCTAAACACACAAACACAGAAGGCCAGTTGATGGGTATAGATGGCTACATCACTTTATGTACAAAGGCAACAACTCACACACACACACCTGCCCTGATGCGGGTAGATCTAAAAAGCTACCAAAAGTGACTATAAATACATATTTCTGTGATCCTATATATTTCAAATGGTGCCACAATACATTAGGAGGGACATAGCTAGACCTCTCCCTTTATTACCGTCTTTCCCAGTTTCCCCTAACCTCGAAATCCAAACCGAATCACGTTATGTTGTTTCACTTTCCTAATTAGTCATCGTAAAGTGAAACAGCTGAATTCAGTTTGAATTTCCAGGCTAGTCCCCCCCCCCCCCAACCGACTACTCTAGATAAGTACATGTTGCATGTGCACCTCTGTGGCATCGGTCAAGACATCCCCCTCAACCACTCCGTCCCCCTCTCCGCCCCCTTCCCAAACTACCTCTCCCTCCCGTACAGTCTCACACTGTTGAAGGGTGTTAGCGGAAGGAGAGGAGGCAGCGAGAACAGAATCGTCCAGAGCGTAGCTTTCGCTACAACCCACAGTGGTTGGGTCCTGAAGCTGAATGTCCTGAGTTTGGGGCGGAGGTTGAAGTTGGGGTTGGACCTGGGCCAAGAGAGGGAGGTTGGCGGTAGAAATATGGGAGCTACTCTGGAGGGTTTGGAGTTGCTGGGGGGTGGCTAACAAGGGGATCTGCTGGAGATGCGTCTGCGACCCGTCGACGGTCTGGAAGGTCATGTGGAGAATCTGTGGCTGCTGATTCTGTTGCTGCTGCTGATAAGACTGCAGGGTCATTTGCTGGAGCTGCTGGGGCTGATGCTGCTGGGTCACTACCGAGCCGGAATGAAGGGCCAGTTGCTGCATCTGGGCCTGCTGCTGCTGCGGGGAAGTGGCCGCCACCTGCTGAACAAAATGAAGGGGCATCTGGAGCTGGAGGGTGTGGTGGGTCTGCTGCTGCTGGGTGTCGGAGGGCGATGGGGGGTCGATGGGTGACAGGGCGATGGTCAGGGGCATCTGCATGGCATGGAGTCCCTGGTCCTGACTCACTACTACCACCTGGTGGCTCACCTGACCCATCTGAGCTACCTGTTGCCCCATGTGGGTCACTTGTTCACCCACTTGGGTCACCTGCTGGGCGGGCTCCAGTCGTACCAGCTCCCCCTGGTTCCCGACACAACCCACTCCCGAGGCCTCCAGCAGGGAGGCGGGGGTAGTGATGAGGGCCCCTGCGTTGGCCGCCAGGGCCTCTGCGATGAGCACCTCCGGGTGGCTCTTGGCCTTGTGGGCCACCACACTGTCCTTCTTCTCAAACTTCTTGTTACAGATGGAGCAGGAGAACTGGTAGGTGGCATCAGCGTCGTGCTTCTTCATGTGCCAATTGAGGGATGCCTTCTGGCGGCAGGTGAAGCCGCAGATCTCACATCTACAGGAAGTGAGAGCAAGTGAAGTAGAACGTAAAAGAGAAAGGGACGGGGGGGGGGGGGGGGGGGGGGACGGGGGGACGGGGGGTAAATTCAGGGGGTCAGATGAGGTGCAGGTACGGACAGGTGCAACATTTAAATAAATGGATGGAATGAATGAATTAACAACCAGGCAAACAAATAAATGAGGTTGGCGATGGAAACTCACTGCAGTGGTTTCTCTCCGGTGTGGATCATGCGGTGCACAGCCAGGTTGTGGGAGCTCTTGAAGGCGCGGGCGCAGAATTCGCAGATGTAGTCCCTCTGGTCTGAGAGAGGGAACAGAGAGAGTTAGCAGTAGCTCATCACAGAAAACAATGACAGGTCAAGCGCTGCTTCTGTGATTGCATGTATACTGTACTTGTGTGTGCATGTCAATGTTAAGTGAGGATAGTTAGCATTCAGTGTGTCTGAATGTGGATCTCTACGTGTGTGTGTGTGTTTACCGGTGTGGTGCTTGGCATGGCGAAGTAGCTGTTTCTGCAGCCTGAAGAGTCTTCCGCAGGATGGGTGAGGACATACAAACTTCTTCTTCAAAAGGTGCTGGTACTTAATATGGTGCTGGGAATTACAGGAAAAAGAGAGTCAGCGAGAGAGACGAAGGACAGGGAAAAAAAGCTTAATACTATTCACCTGCGTTGGGGTCAATTCCATTTCAACAGCCAATTCAGGAAGTGAAATTGAAATTCAATTGCATGCATTGAAGAAAAAAAAATCTGAATTGAAATCGACCCCAACCCTGTTCGTGCACAACTCAATCTCAGAATAGCTTGTGCGCTTCATCGTCGCTATGGCGACCACTACAGTTGCTATGGCAGACCTGCAAGTAGCGAGGGTGAGCCAGGACTGTGCCACACCCCTCCATCTCACAGCGCACGTACTGCACCGGGGGCTTCTTCCTGTGGGGGCGGGACACGACAGAACTGTCAATCATGCATGTCAATCATCATGTATGTCAAAGGTGAGGGTTCAGCTTTTATACATATGATCTCACTAATGTTTTTCTTAGTTGACTGTAAAATAATGAATAACGAGTATTGTTGCAGTTGAACAGTAATGTCAACTTTACCTTCTTTTTGGGAGCCGGGGACTTTTATCATCTTTCCTTCGCCTGCCTCTCCTGAGGGAGAGAGAGAATAAAATAAGTTGGAGAACTCTATTCAAGCAAGGAGTTAAAAATCAAGAGAACAAACCAATGCCAGATCCAATTCAAATTCCCAAAGTGACAGAAGTCTACCCTTGCACATCCGTCCTTTGAAGTCTGAAATTGCACACTTTCCTTTATGGATTTAACAATGGTGGAAACGCCCGCCACTTCCAATGCTTTTAAATACATGATGGGGAGAGTGCAAGTGCACACTTTGGGAGAATCGGGGGGGGGGGGCATACTTTCTGGGCAAATCCCCCTCTCCGAACTCGTTCTCCAGCTTCACGTCTGTGCCCTCTATCTTGATTCCTGGCTCCTTCTCTTTTTTCTCTTTCTGTCTCGGAGGGGGTTTGCGCCGTGGTTTGGGGGCATCCCTAAGAGACAGAGGATCCATTTGGAAGGTCAACAGACAGGTCACATGGGTAAAACGCACACAAAAACACACGCAAACATTTATATGCATACGCACACCCATTCACACAAAGGGAATAATACATTGGAGCTGACATGCACACACACACACACTCCCAAAGGGAAAGCATTACGACACACATACACACCTAGTAGTCTCAGCCTCCGGGTTGTAGCTCTGGTCGTTGAGGTCATCTCTGAAGGGAATGTCATCATCACTGCTGATTTCCCCACTGTAACACAAGCACAGTGCTCAAACTCATAGCCGTACACACACAATGATCCTACCACACCTCCACTTGTTAAACATGTACAGTTGAAGTCAGGTTTACATACACTTATGTTGGAGTCATTAAAACTCGTTTTTCAACCACTCCACCAATTAATTGTTAACAAACTATAGTTTTGGCAAGTCGGTTTGGACATCTTCTTTGTGCATGACACGTAATTTTTCCAACAATTGTTTCCAGACAGATTATTTCACTTATAATTCACTGTATCACAATTCCAGTGGGTCAGAAGTTTATGTACACTAAGTTGACTATGTCTTTAAACAGCTTGGAAAATACCAGAAAATTATGTCATGGCTTTAGAAGCTTCTGTTCGGCTAATTGACATCATTTGAGTCAATTGGAGGTGTACTTGTGGATGTATTTCAAGGCCTACCTTCAAACTCAGTGCCTCTTTGCTTGACATTATGGGAAAATCTAAAGAAATCAGCCAAGACCTCAGAAGAAAATGGAAGACCACAAGTCTGGTTCATCCTTGGGAGCAATTTACAAATGCCTGAAGGTACCACATTCATCTGTACAAACAGTAGTACGCAGTATAAACACCATGGGACCATGCAACCGTCATACCGCTCAGGAAGGAGACACGAAAACAGGTTCAAAAGTATCTGTATCCACAGTAAAACGAGTCCTAAATCGACATAACCCGAAAGGCTGCTCAGCGAGGAAGAAGCCACTGCTCCAAAACTGCCATAAAAAAGCCAGACTACAGTTTGGAACTGCACATGGGGACAAAGATTGTACTTTTTGGAGAAATGTCCTCTGGTCTGATGAAACAAAAATAGAACTGTTTGGCCATAATGACCATCATTATGTTTGGAGGACAAAGGGGGGGGGGGCTGCAAGCCGAAGAACACCATCCCAACCATGAAGTACGGGGGTGGCAGCATCATGTTTCATGAAGATGGAAAATGATGTGGCTATATTGAAGCAACATCTCAAGACATCAGTCAGGAAGTTAAAGCTTGGTCGCAAATGGGTCTTCCAAATGGACTCCCAAGCATACTCCCAAAGTTGTGGCAAAATGGCTGAAAGACAACAAAGTCAAGGTATTGGAGTGGCCATCACAAAGCCCTACACTCAATCCTATAGAAAACTTGTGGGCAGAACTGAATAAGCGTGTGCCTACAAACCTGACTCAGTTAAACCAGCTCTGTCAGGAGGAATGGGCCAAAATTCACCCAACTCATTGTGGGAAGCTTGTTGAAGGCTACCCGAAACGTTTGACCCAAGTTAAACAATTTAAAGGCAATACACTCAATTAGTATTTGGTAGCATGTAAACTTATGACCCACTGGGAATGTGATGAAAGAAATAAAAGCTGAAATAAATCACTCTCTACTATTATTCTGACATTTCACAGTCTTAAAATAAAGTGGTGATCCTAACTGATCTAAGACAGGGCTTTTTTTTTTTTTATGTCAGGAATTGCGAAAAACTGAGTTTATGTATTTGGCAAAGGTGTATGTTAACTTCCAACTGCAACTGTACGTGGACTATTGATTATTGCCTATACTGATTCACACACACTGCTGTCTCGCCAACATTACCTCTGAGACTGTGGCTGGAAGCTGAGGTCTTTAGGGTCATCTTGGAAAGGAGACTCATCTTCTCCTCCCAAGAGAACATCTTCTTCATTCTCCTCTTTTTTCTCACTGAGGCGAGAGGAGTCCGTGTTACTACGGCAGCACAGACCCAAACCTCTTTCATACGCACACGCACACACACAGCCATCCAGCCATGAGATAAGTAAGAATGCGGTTAGTTTATTCACCTCAACTAACCGGTGCCCCCGCACATTGACTCTGTACTGGTACCCCCGTGTATATAGTCTCGCTATTGTTATTTTACTGCTGCTCTTCAAATTTTATTTCTTATTCTTATCCGTATTTTTTTAAACTGCATTGTTGGTTAGCGGAGCGTAAGTAAGCATTTCACTGTAAGGTATACCTGCTGTATTTGGCGCATGTGACTAATAAAATTTGATTTGAAATGCATGTGTATACTCACATCCTAACTGTCTTCTTTGCAACTACCTTTGCTTCCGCCTCCACTGGAAAAAATAAAACATTATCACACAATGCCAATACAACAATTACAATTTGATTGGGTTTTTTCAGGATGACACATTCCCCTCTGTCTCGGGAACGGCCCAACCCCCACAGAGTTGATGTAACCGACCAGAAAAATCAAACCCCAGGTGTCCATGCAAACCAAGACGTTCTTAGCCCACTCAGTTTAATCCCAAACATAATTTAGCTGGTTGGTGTGCCTACCGGTTGGGTTGTCGGTGCCAGGCTCACTCTTGCACACAGGCTTGGCGGACCCCCTGGCACCCCGGGCAGAAGGGGCCTTGGCACGCGTCTGAGCATTCTGTGAGTGAGGGTGGGCTGGAAAGGGCAAAGTGAGTGCCATCATACACACCTTGAATTAGAACACTAATTCAAGGTGTGTCTTACTAGTTTGTTACTGTAGCCACATATCTTTGTCTAGGTTTATCAAGCAATGCATGAGGGTGGTCACCTACCTTGGACATCAGTGGGTTTCCTTGGGTCCCCTGAGCTGCAGAGAAAGAGTTATCAAAATAGTGATAACTTCTCGGCTGACTTTCTGTTAATCTAGCTATGTACAATGTGCCATAATCATGAGTTGATATCATTCAAGACTGCTACATACAGGTTGCAACTTGACAAAACCGCTCACACCGGTAATGGGAGGACAGGTAAAGAACATTAGACATTAAAACCAGGTATTACCCCTCCCTCTTCCTCCTCCCTTTTTAAAGGAACTGTGCTGGAATACGTACATGTCAGGGTATACAATTAGCAGCAATGCATACAACCGGTTTTATGGCCGTAAAATGTTGACAAGCAAACTTGGCTGGCTAACAATTTCACAGGCATGTAAAGATGTTACGTTTATTGCAGAGGACACGGCTATATTACAATTTATGGTGTACTAAAGGCGTATACGAACGTACTCATGAGCTTGACTACTGTCATCCCCGACCTCTCCGGTACTCTCTGTTGAAGCTGCGGAGGAGGCATTTTTCCTGGGTCGTGGACAAGCAGCCTTCCTCCGGCGGTTTACGGCTTTGTCAGGGCTCGATTCTTCTGCATCGTCACTCTTCTCGCTCTGCAACCAAGCTGGTAGTGTTCGTGTAGACCGGTCCCGTAACACTCGTCCAGAACTCGGAGTGCCTGGTGTTGCTCCATTCGTACACGGCGAAGGAGAAACCCCCTTCTTCCGGCCGACTCCTCGGCCTCTCGAAGTCCTGCGCGGGGTGATCGCTGCACTCGAGGCCGGGGATTGTACCGTGGCCTTGTCATCCTCGGGCTCTTCCCTTTTATTGTTATCGCTGATTTGGGTGATTTGCGGCTCCATCACCGCGTGTTCCCGGTTCTTACCCTTTTGTCCCGGACCGTATTTATTACTTTCTCTGATACTGTACTGACAGTAAACAAATGATTACATTTGATATAACATCGATGAAAGCGCTTGGATTGCTAGCTAAAGGCCGTAATCCGACTGTGACATAATTCACAGAATTCGGGCCTAGTCCGCAAATTATAAGCGTTCATTTATTGATCAATAATAAAAACTTTCCTTAATTCCTACTATAATAATAAACCATATCCATTTTTAAAGAACCAGACACTATTTTTGCATTCTTAAAGCTATAGTAAACCTAACTATTTGCACGGGCCATGTCGCGTTACCACTTTGTTGCGTCTCCTTTAAGCCAAAATAAAACCAAGGTTAAATGCATAAGCAACATTCTTTTCAGCAGATGCACACGTTCGCATCATCATCACCCAAACATATAAGTACAGACCACATAGCATGTGTTGGTCCCATCCCAGTTGTTTACAGATCAGTGAAATTGGACGCGCAGGAGCTGTGCAAAGAGTCCGCGCGCACAGACAGCCCTTCTAGTCATGGGAAATGTAGGCCGACTGCAAAGATCACACATGCTATTTTATCTGATTTTATTTTGAATGTAAAGTCTAACAAAGTACAGTGAATGTAAGAGTAAATTGTGTTATCCAGTCCTTTCTTTGTAAATTATACAATATTTTGTTATTTTATGTTTTGCAAGTTATTTTGCCATTAGATGGCAGTGTAGCCTTAAAAGTGGGACGACTATTCTAAAATGACTGGGTAGCAGACGGGGCGCTGTTCGGAAGCCACTATCAACAATCTCTCACAGTCTCACGTCATAATTAGACACATTCATCCATGTTTCTCAAATTTCAAAGTGTTTAAGGTTAAGTTGAGGCATTAACTCCGAAATCTTAAGGTTAGGCGTTTACTCCGAATTCAAAAATCTCAAACAACTTTCTATTGCTGGTTTCAGACTTGGAACCTTTGGAATCAGAGGCCGATGCTTACTGTTGCCCCTAGTGGCTAGTTCCCAGGTTCCATGTAAAAAAAGAAAGCTTCTTACCAAAGAGCAATTTCTCAAGCAAGAATTTTGCTAGGACTTTCTGGAAGTGGTTTGAGTGGGGAGGGGAAAACTAAAAACGAGCTATTATTGGCAGAGGGGTTTGGAACTCTCTTTCTTATTGGTCTATTAACTAATTTACCACCTGGTGATGTCACCAGGCAGGCCAAAACTCCATCTGACCAAAACAGGCTGTAATTTCAGGCAGTCTTGTCAAACAGCTTTTCCACTAGAGGGCATTATCATAATTTTCACAATTTCGCAGTATCACAGTTTTTTCCAATTGCTAACACACTAAAATGACATCCACAGCACAATTATTTAAACTGACACACAGAGAGCAAAACCTCTTCTCAAGTCTCCAAAAGTCTAAACACATTTTCTGCTTTACACACATTTTGCAATTCATAATGGCACTTATTAAATGCACTGCACACGGTTCTCTGCATAAGACACAACAATCTGACATAAAGTCACGTTTGCCATTTCAAAACACTGCCATTCAAAATTACACTACATGAGCTAATTGGCCAATACATGTGCCACCTGGCCAAACACCTCAATGGTTAATTGTTACCACTTCAATCAGGAAGTAAGCACTATGAAAAGACCACAGGTGAGCACCTTTTGTTTTACAACAACAATGGAAGCCGTTGCAGAGAGAGGAAAAGGGAGGGTGAGAATGAGAGGGAGAGGGGGAGGAAGAGTGAGAGGTAGGAGTAGAGCTGGTAGAGGAGTTCATGTCCAAAGAAGACAACAACTTTCAAATGAAATCAGAGCAACCTTAGTTGATCATGTCATCAACCATGGGCTGACAATGCGAGAGGCTGGACAGAGAGTGCAGCCCAACTTGAGCCATTGGAGTACAGGTATGTAACCAAAATTTCTTTCACACTATGTAGTACACCCCATGTCATAGTGTATCAGTTGGGTGACACTTGTTTACTTCATGAATGGCTGTCATACATTAACTGCACACATTTCCTGTAGAATTTACTCTACTGCATTGTCATATATATATATTTTTTTCTTCCAAATGACTGAGAGACGCAACCATGGTGGAGGAAGGGGCCAAATGTTCACCGGGGTACAGGAAGCTGCCATTGTAAACTTAGTTTTGGAAAATAATGAAATCAGATTACGAGAAATTCAAAGCCACATCATCCAAGACAACACCATATTCAACGAGTCACTGTCCACATTGGCTCGCATTCTCAAGCGAAACCAAATCAGAATGAAACAACTTTATAAGGTGCCGTTTAAGAGAAACTCTCAAAGAAACAGAGGTCAGACGAGTATATGTGGATGTAAGTACAATATTGACGGCAGTACACTACACGCAACATTGTTTCCCAGTGTACTGGATAACACCATATTGACTGCTTTTGTTCTTTGTTTTCAGGGAGTACTGGAAATGGATGCTCATGCAATCCCACATCTTTATAGATGAGGCTGGGTTCAACCTTGCAAAGACCAGAAAAGACCAGAAGAAGGGGGAGAAACGTCATTGGCCACAGAGCCATTATAGATGTTCCTGGCCAACGTGGTGGGAACATCACAATGTGCGCTGCCATCTCCAATACACATGGTGTCCTCCACCGTCATGCCAACCTTGGACCATACAACACAGCCCATATTCTCACATTTCTGGACAGACTCCACAACATTCTCATACCATCAAAGAACCCGATACGTTGTAGTATGGCACAACGTGAGCTTTCATCGTGCAGCCCCAGTCCAAAACTGGTTTGCTGACCACCCACCATTTCTCGTGGAATACCACCCACCATACTCACCATTTCTCAACCCCATAGAAGAGTTATTTTCGGCATGGCGGTGGAAGGTATACGACCGGCAGCCCTTTGTGCGCATGCCTCTTGTACAGGCTATGTGATGAGATTGATGTGGGTGCGATTCAGGGATGGATAAGGCACTCAAGGCGCTTCTTCCCTCGATGTCTGGCAAGGGAAGATATTGCCTGTGATGTGGACGAGGCGTTGTGGCCAGACCCAGCTGTGCGGAAAGATGCTGCCTAATTATTCTTCTTGCCTCTTTTCTATATTTTTTTTCTGCCCATTATTTATTTTTTTTCTGCAATTTTCTTTTTCAGTTTTGTTTTTTTGTCAGCATATTTTTGTTCAGTCCAATGTAACTATCTGCTGTGCACTGACTTGTTTGGTGAAAAAATAAAATGTTTCAACAGCATGTGTGTATCTGCAAATATTTCTGTGCATCTGAAGAATTTTCTACAATTTAAACTATTTTAGTATTATGGCAAAGCATACTAAAGATGAGTGCTTTTCATTATGCCCAACAGTGTGTAGTTGGTTAGACAAAAATCTGGTAATATGAATGAAGTGTGCCATTTCGTGCAAACGTTTGATTTTGATAATGCTATATGTAGTTTTCGTTGCAGTGCTTCATTTTGCAGGATATGAGGTATTTTGCGTGGTTTTGTGAATTGTGTTAAGTATTTTGATAAAACCAGCCTAGTTTGCAAAATTGTGTTTTAGCAATTGGGAAAAACTGTATTCCAACCTCATGGTGTGTAAATACAAAACACAGGCGTTTTTGACTGCAATGGGTCTTTAACATGGATTTTCACACAAAATGTATTTATTTAATTATATATTTAACAAAAAATGCAATATATTGACAAGAGTACATAAACCTAACATACAGGGGTATTACACTTCAAAAGAAAATGCACATTTGTCAAAAGTTTATGGTATGTACTGCTTTTTTGTTTTTACATTTTCTGATCATTTCAAAATGTTTCAGTTCTACCTTAAACAGTGGTCCATATCAGTTGGGTCAAAATAAAACGATTTCAGAATCTTCCAAAGAAACATTAAAAGTGGTTTCCCTTAATATAAACTATTCTGAATCTATCCAAAATCTTCAGACATGAGAGCCGACATGCACCTGTTGAAGTGCTAGATAAATGACTTAATAGCACCACTGGGCTGCAGTGTTGACCACCATTTTTATCACTATGCAGCTTTGGTAACCGGTTTGTATATTTCACGGCAGCCTCTGGAATTGCCGGTCTGCGGCCAACAAGGCTGAGTTCATCTCAGCCTATGCTACCCTCCAGTCCCTAGACTTCCTGGCGCTGACGGAAACATGGATCACCACAGATAACACTGCTACTCCTACTGCTCTCTCTTCGTCTGCCCACGTGTTCTCGCATACCCCTAGAGCATCGAGCCAGCGGGGTGGTGGCACTGGAATCCTCATCTCTCCCAAGTGGACATTCTCTCTTTCTCCCCTGACCCATCTGTCTATCTCCTCATTTGAATTCCATGCTGTCACAGTTACCAGCCCTTTCAAGCTTAACATCCTTATCATTTATCGCCCTCCAGGTTCCCTTGGAGAGTTCATCAATGAGCTTGACGCCTTGATAAGTTCCTTTCCTGAGGATGGCTCACCTCTCACAGTTCTGGGTGACTTTAACCTCCCCACGTCTACCTTTGACTCATTCCTCTCTGCCTCCTTCTTTCCACTCCTCTCCTCTTTTGACCTCACCCTCTCACCTTCCCCCCCTACTCACAAGGCAGGCAATACGCTTGACCTCATCTTTACTAGATGCTGTTCTTCCACTAATCTCATTGCAACTCCCCTCCAAATCTCCGACCACTACCTTGTATCCTTTTCCCTCTTGCTCTCATCCAACACTTCTCACTCTGCCCCTACTCGGATGGTATTGCGCCGTCCCAACCTTCGCTCTCTCTCTCCCGCTACTCTCTCCTCTTCCATCCTATCATCTCTTCCCTCTGCTCAAACCTTCTCCAACCTATCTCCTGATTCTGCCTCCTCAACCCTCCTCTCCTCCCTTTCTGCATCCTTTGATTTTCTCTGTCCCCTATCCTCCAGGCCGGCTCGGTCCTCCCCTCCTGCTCCGTGGCTCGACGACTCACTACGAGCTCACAGAACAAGGCTCCGGGCAGCCGAGCGGAAATGGAGGAAAACTCGCCTCCCTGCGGACCTGGCATCCTTTCACTCACTCCTCTCTACATTCTCCTCTTCTGTCTCTGCTGCTAAAGCCACTTTCTACCACTCTAAATTCCAAGCATCTGCCTCTAACCCTAGGAAGCTCTTTGCTACCTTCTCCTCCCTCCTGAATCCTCCTCCCCCCCCCCCCCCCCTCCCTCTCTGCGGATGACTTCGTCAACCATTTTGAAAAGAAGGTTGACGATATCCGATCCTCGTTTGCTAAGTCAAACGACACCGCTGGTCCTGCTCACACTGCCCTACCCTGTGCTTTGACCTCTTTCTCCCCTCTCTCTCCAGATGAAATCTCGCGTCTTGTGACGGCCGGCCGCCCAACAACGTGCCCACTTGACCCTATCCCCTCCTCTCTTCTCCAGACCATTTCCGGAGACCTTCTCCCCGTCCTCACCTCGCTCATCAACTCATCCTTGACCGCTGGCTACGTCCCTTCCGTCTTCAAGAGAGCGAGAGTTGCACCCCTTCTGAAAAAACCTACACTCGATCCCTCCGATGTCAACAACTACAGACCAGTATCCCTTCTTTCTTTTCTCTCCAAAACTCTTGAACGTGCCGTCCTTGGCCAGCTCTCCTGCTATCTCTCTCAGAATGACCTTCTTGATCCTAATCAGTCAGGTTTCAAGACTGGGCATTCAACTGAGACTGCTCTTCTCTGTGTCACGGAGGCTCTCCGCACTGCTAAAGCTAACTCTCTCTCCTCTGCTCTCATCCTTCTAGACCTATCTGCTGCCTTTGATACTGTGAACCATCAGATCCTCCTCTCCACCCTCTCCGAGTTGGGCATCTCCGGCGCGGCCCACGCTTGGATTGCGTCCTACCTGACAGGTCGCTCCTACCAGGTGGCGTGGCGAGAATCTGTCTCCGCACCATGCGCTCTCACCACTGGTGTCCCCCAGGGCTCTGTTCTAGGCCCTCTCCTATTCTCGCTATACACCAAGTCACTTGGCTCTGTCATATCCTCACATGGTCTCTCCTATCATTGCTATGCAGACGACACACAATTAATCTTCTCCTTTCCCCCTTCTGATAACCAGGCGGCGAATCGCATCTCTGCATGTCTGTCAGACATATCAGTGTGGATGACGGATCACCAGCTCAAGCTGAACCTCGGCAAGACGGAGCTGCTCTTCCTCCCGGGGAAGGACTGCCCGTTCCATGATCTCGCCATCACGGTTGACAACTCCCTTGTGTCCTCCTCCCAGAGTGCTAAGAACCTTGGCGTGATCCTGGACAACACCCTGTCGTTCTCCACTAACATCAAGGCGGTGACCCGATCCTGTAGGTTCATGCTCTACAACATTCGCAGAGTACGACCCTGCCTCACACAGGAAGCGGCGCGGGTCCTAATCCAGGCACTTGTCATCTCCCGTCTGGATTACTGCAACTCGCTGTTGGCTGGGCTCCCTGCCTGTGCCATTAAACCCCTACAACTCATCCAGAACGCCGCAGCCCGTCTGGTGTTCAACCTTCCCAAGTTTTGTCACGTCACCCCGCTCCTCCGCTCTCTCCACTGGCTTCCAGTTGAAGCTCGCATCCGCTACAAGACCATGGTGATTGCCTACGGAGCTGTGAAGGGAACGGCACCTCCATACCTTCAGGCTCTGATCAGGCCCTACACCCAAACAAGGGCACTGCGTTCATCCACCACTGGCCTGCTGGCCCCCCTACCTCTGAGGAAGCACAGTTCCCGCTCAGCCCAGTCAAAACTGTTCGCTGCTCTGGCACCCCAATGGTGGAACAAGCTCCCTCACGACGCCAGGACAGCGGAGTCAATCACCACCTTCCGGAGACACCTGAAACCCCACCTCTTTAAGGAATACCTAGGATAGGATAAAGTAATCCTTCTAATCCCCCCCCCCCCCCCCTTAAAAGATTTAGATGCACTATTGTAAAGTGGTTGTTCCACTGGATATCATAAGGTGAATGCACCATTTTGTAAGTCGCTCTGGATAAGAGCGTCTGCTAAATGACTTAAATGTAAATGTAATAAGACATTTCAGCTTTTCATTTTTTATTAATTTAGAAAATCTACAAACAAAATTCCACTTTGACAATATTGGGTATTGTGTGATCTACAATTTAATCAATTTTAAATTCAGGCTGTAACATAACAAAATGTGGAACAGTGACTGCCCAATGCCACAAAAGCAAAAGATGCAGACTTTTTTTGAAGACGTGTTGACTGCAAGGCCCTTTAGTACAATGATTTTTAAAATGGAGCTTGGTAAATACAATGTTATAGGACTGATCTGGGCAGCAACACGTCTTTGTGTGACAGAAATACAAGACTGAGAATTAAAGAGAGGCTTATAAGCTTATAACCAAATCAATTCACGGGTCATTTGTGTCATATGTTGCAAACACATAATCCCCCCCCCCCCCCCCCCCCCTCTCTCTCTCTCTCTCTCTCTCTTTCTCTCTCTCTCTCTCAGCCTTGACTTTTTTTCTCTCTTTCACTCATCATGTTATGTAATTTGACTATATGGATTTAAAACATCAATTTTGATCTCTTAGGCTACCTGGCATCTTGGCAACACTGGTAGCAGGTGGCACTGCAGACAATACAAATATAACCATTTGAGATAAGAAAACAGGATGAATAACTGTTAATCAAACAAATCTTGTTTTGTTCTCAGGTCACCTGCTATGTCATGTGTTTGCACAGCTCCAATCTGGATCTAACTGTGCAGAGAAAAGCACATTAAACAGAGCCATTTCATTTTATTTGAAAAACAATAGAGATTTTGGAAGAAAACAAATAAAACGGCAACCACGTTTACATCACGACACAAATGTAATCCAGGCTACCTAGGTGCAATACAAGTTTAACCACTTGAGATAACGAAACAGGTCGGAATGACTGTGACTCAAACAAATGTTTTATTCTCAGGTCACACGCTACGTCTTGTTTGCACAACCTTTTTTTTGTTTGTTTTTTAGAGACCTTTCAGAGCTCCTTTTGTTGTAGAAGAATTTCTACCTTTCGGGCACATGACTTCGACAACTGCACCGAGCGGTGTTGGTGTGTCTCTTCTGATCACACTCTTCCTGCATGCACTGAAATGTGCACCTACAGGGTAGACCAAAGGGGTGGTGGGAGGAGGGGGAAGGGAGGGGTACGTCTTTGGGAATGCTCTAGATCTTTTGCTTTGCCCAGCAAGGGGGCTATATAGGATGCAAGTGGTTCTTAGATGCTTTTGGAGGACGTGCCTCTGGGGTTTTGAGACTGGATAATTGGGCTTTGTGTTTTTCTTCTACAACAAAAGGAGCTCTGAAAGGTCATTAAAAAAAGAAAAGGTTGTGCAAACAAGACGTAGCGTGTGACCTGAGAATAAAACAACATTTGTTTGAGTCACAGTCATTCTGTCCTGTTTCCTTATCCCAAGTGGTTATACAGTGGAGGAAAAAAGTATTTGATCCCCTGCTGATTTTGTACGTTTGCCCACTTACAAAGAAATGATCAGTCTATAATTTTAATGGTAGGTTTATATGAACAGTGAGTGACAGAATAACAACAAAAAAATCCAGAAAAATGCATGTCAAAAATGTTATAAAATGATTTCCATTTTAATGAAGGAAAAAAGTATTTGACCTCTCTGCAAAACATGACTTAGTACTTGGTGGTAAAACCCTTGTTGGCAATCACAGAGGTCAGACGTTTCTTGTAGTTGGCCACCAGGTTTGCACACATCTCAGGAGGGATTTTGTCCCACTCCTCTTTGCAGATCTTCTCCAAGTCATTAAGGTTTCGAGGCTGACGTTTGGCAACTCGAACCTTCAGCTCCCTCCACAGATTTTCTATGGGATTAAGGTTTGGAGACTGGCTAGGCCACTCCAGGACCTTAATGTGCTTCTTCTTAAGCTACTCCTTTGTTGCCTTGGCCGTGTGTTTTGGGTCATTGTCATGCTGGAATACCCATCCACGACCCATTTTCAATGCCCTGGCTGAGGGAAGGAGGTTCTCACCCAAGATTTGACAGTACATGGCCCCGTCAAATGACGCGGTGAAGTTGTCCTGTCCCCTTAGCAGAAAAACACCCCCAAAGCATAATGTTTCCACCTCCATGTTTGACGGTGGAGATGGTGTTCTTGGGGTCATAGGCAGCATTCCTCCTCCTCCAAACACGGCGAGTTAAGTTGATGCCAAAGAGCTCCATTTTCGTCTCATCTAACCACAACACTTTCACAAGTTGTCCTCTGAATCATTTAGTTGTTCATTGGCAAACTTCAGACGGGCATGTATATGTATTCTTGAGCAGGGGGACCTTGCGGGCGCTGCAGGATTTCAGTCCTTCACGGCGTAGTGTGTTACCAATTGTTTTCTTGGTGACAATGGTCCCAGCTGCCTTGAGATCATTGACAAGATCCTCCCGTGTAGTTCTGGGCTGATTCCTCACCGTTCTCATGATCATTGCAACCCCACGAGGTGAGATCTTGCATGGAGCCCCAGGCCGAGGGATATTGACAGTTCTTTTGTGTTTCTTCCATTTGCGAATAATCGCACCAAATGTTGTCACCTTCTCACCAAGCTGCTTGGCGATGGTCTTGTAGCCCATTCCAGCCTTGTGTAGGTCTACAATCTTGTCCCTGACATCCTTGGAGAGCTCTTTGGTCTTGGCCATGGTGGAGAGTGTGGAATCTGATTGATTGATTGCTTCTGTGGACAGGTGTCTTTTTACAGGTAACAAGCTGTGGTTAGGAGCACTCCCTTTACGAGTGTGCTCCTAATCTCAGCTCGTTACCTGTATAAAAGACACCTGGGAGCCAGAAATCTTTCTGATTGAGAGGGGGTCAAATACTTATTTCCCTCATTAAAATGCAAATCATCTTATAACATTTTTGACATGCGTTTTTCTGGATATTTTTGTTGTTATTCTGTCTCTCACTGTTGAAATAAACCTACCATTAAAATTATAGACTGATCCTTTCTTTATCAGTGGGCAAACGTACAAAACCAGCAGGGGATCAAATACTTTTTTCCTCCACTGTATAACCACTTGGGATAAGGAAACAGGACAGAATGACTGTGACTCAAACAAATGTTGTTTTATTCTCAGGTCACACGCTACGTCTTGTTTGCACAACCTTTTCTTTTTTTAATGACCTTTCAGAGCTCCTTTTGTTGTAGAAGAATTTCTACCTTTCGTCACATGACTTCGACAACTGCACCGAGCGATGTTGGTGTGTCTCTTCTGATCACACTCTTCCTGCATGCACTGAAATGTGCACCTACAGGGTAGACCAAAGGGGTGGTGGGAGGAGGGGGAAGGGAGGGGTACGTTTTTGGGAATGCTCTAGATCTTTTGTATTGCCCAGCAAGGGGGCTATATAGGATGCAAGTGGTTCTTAGATGCTTTTGGAGGACATGGCTCTGGGGTTTTGAGACTGGATAATTGGGCTTTGTGTGTTTCTGGGTGGCGTTTACCACTGTTTACCTTGTGATGATGTTTATATAACAGGAAAGTTGGTCGCTTACTGTCACATGTATTCAGGAAATCTGTGTCAGACCTATTATTCACGATTGGTTTGGAGACGAGAGTTTGCTATGTTGTTGTTTCGAAAACAATTACGTTTTTATCGTCATAAGTGGGATTATCATTGTTGTCATTGTTATTGATAGCATTACGAGCAAGCTAATAAAAGAAACAAAATAAAAGTTGAACCTGTTGTAAAAATACTAAACAACATTCGTACAACACCTAACAACTTCAGCAAGAGTTTTTAGCCTTTTGGGAATGGTTTTAGAATGACAGTCCCAGGTACCAGGGTTTGAGTCCCAGTCAGGGTACCCCTGTGATTAGCTACATTCGTGTCAGCAGTTGGTCAGCACCATTTAAAGCATGAAATGGCCAAGTTTTAGTCACAATCCAATTTTCATAATTGATGTGCTAGCTGAGTATACTAAACATTAGGAACACCTAATATTGAGTTGTATCCCCCACTTTTGCCTTCAGAACAGTCTGCATTTGTTGGGGGCATGGACTCTACAAGGGGTAGAAAGTGTTCCACAGGGATGCTGGCCCATGTTGACCCCAATGCTTCCTACAGTTGTGGCTTGTGGCTAATGATGATTGGATGCAGTTGAGCAGATTGGATGGTCACGGCTCTATGTTCATATATGGAATTTCTTTCTAATCGGCCGCGTTCCAATATGGGTGTCTGGGCCTTATATGGAGTTCCTGCTTCAGGGCCTCGGTTCAATATGACTGTTGGTGCCCATGCATGGAGTTCCTGTTCCGTGCCACATTCCAATATGAAAGTCTGTGCCCATATATGGAGTACTTGCGCCAAGGCTGCGTTCCAATATGGAAGATAATGCCCATATATGAAATTTCCTGCTGTGGATTAGATGGTTTGTCTGAAGCCTAAAGGGGTCTACAGAGAATACACAAACAGGGAGCGTACCGCAGCTCCATCATCCAACGTTTTTTTTCCACCGGGAATCTGAAACCCAAATTATCCATGTACTCTTATAATCTCCACCCGGCACAGCCAGAAGAGGACTGGCCACCCCTAAGAGCCTGGTTCCTCTCTAGGTTTCTTCCTAGGTTCCTGCCTTTCAAGGGAGTTTTAGCTAGTCACCGTGCTTCTACATCTGCATTGCTTGCTGTTTGGGATTTAATGCTGAGTTTCTGTATTAGCACTTTGTGACAACTGCTGATGTAAAAAGGCCTTTATAAATACATTATATTGTAAAATGATCATGAAGTCTGTATGTGGCTGCTATGAGAGTGAACAGTGTTTGCTTGTGATCAGGGGTGTATTCATTCGACCGACCGACGGAAGCAAACGGAACAAAATGTGGATAAACATACCTGAATTTGTCCAATAGAAACTGTCGTTTGCAACTGTTGGACTAATGATTACACCCTAGATCAGGTGTAGATGCAGACAAGACTGTGCAAGGCAGTATTGAATGTGTCACTGTCTGTTACCTTGATTACTAAAATGTTTATCTTAACCTGTACACCCACGTTGTAAACTTTCATTTATAGGCTAGGTTGTAGCAACCTCATAATGTGTATAGGAAAAATTTGAGAATCATGTAGTAGCCAAAACCTATCGATGTTACATTGAGCTAGGTGAATGGAATATGAATAAAAGTCATCCAATATACTGTAAAAGAAAAAAGGATATTCCTCCCTCATCTTAAACATCACTGACTGCCACTGGGGTATACATTGTTTTGTAGTGTACATTCTGATGTCTGGAAGTTCCTGGGGAAGGGCTGGTTTCTCAACAACCAAGATGTGACAGACACACACGCTTGTGCCTTGTGGTGACCACACCCTCCGTCTCTCTCTCTCGCTCTCTCAGCCTTGACCTTTTTTTCTCTCTTTCACTCATCATGTTATGTAATTTGACTACAAGGATTTAAGACATCAATTTTGATCTCTTAGGCTACCTGGCATCTTGGCAACGCTGGTAGCAGGTGGCACTGCAGACAATACAAATATAACCATTTGAGATAAGAAAACAGGATGAATAACTGTTAATCAAACAAATCTTGTTTCGTTCTCAGGTCACCTGCTATGTCATGTGTTTGCACAGCTCCAATCTGGATTTAACTGTGCAGAGAAAAGCACATTAAACAGAGCCATTTCATTTTATTTGAAAAACAATAGAGATTTTGGAAGAAAACAAATAAAATGGCAACCACGTTTACATCACGACACAAATGTAATCCAGGCTACCTAGGTGCAATACAAGTATAACCACTTGAGAGAAGGAAACAGGACGGAATGACTGTGAATCAAACAAATGTTGTTTTGTTCTCAGGTCACACGCTACATCATGTTTGCACAACCTTTTCTTTTTTTAGAGACCTTTCAGAGGTTTTGTTGTAGAAGAATTTCTACCTTTCGCCACCTGCACTGAGCGGTTTTGGTTCGTCTCTGATCACAATCTTCCTGCGTGCACTGAGGTATGCACCTACAGGATGGAGCCAATGGGGTGGGGGGAGGAGGGGGCAGGGAGGGGTACTTCTTTGGATATCCTTTAGATCTTTTGTTTTGTTGCCCAGCAAGGTGGCTGAACAGGATGTAAGTGGTTCTGAGATGCTTTTGGAGGACATGCCTCTGGGGTTTTTGGACTGCGTAACTAGGCTTTGTGTGTTCCTGGGTGGTGTTCACCACCACCTTATGATGATGTTTATAGGTCACTTACTGTCACATGTATTCAGAAAATCTCTGTCATACCTATTATTCAAGATGCGTCTGGACTGGAGACAAGAGTTTGTTATGTTGATGTTTTGAAAACAATGACATTTTTGTCATCATAAGTGAGATTATCATTGTTGTCATTGTTATTGATAGCATTGCGAGCAAGCTAATAAAAAAACGAAATACAAGTTGAACTTATTGTAAAAATACTAAACAACATTCGTTACAAAACCTAACGACTTCAGCAAGAGTTTTTAGCCTTTGGGAATGGTTTTAGAATGACAGTCCCAGGTACCAGGGTTTGAGTCCCAGTCAGGGTACCCCTGTGATTAGCTACATTCGTGTCAGCAGTTGGTCAGCACCATTTAAATCATGAAATGACTGAATTTTAGTCACAATTCATTTTTCAGAGGAAAAGTTCTGCCATTTTTCATTATTGATGTGCTAGCTGAGTATACCAAACATTAGGAACACCTAATATTGAGTTGTACCCCTCACTTTTGCCCTCAGAACAGTCTCAATTTGTCAGGGCAAGGACTCTACAACAGGTAGAATGCATTCCACAGGGATTATTATTTTACCTTATTTAACTAGGCAAGTCAGTTAAGAACAAATTCTTAATGATGACTTAAGAACAGTGGGTTAACTGCCTTGTTCAAACTAAGTTTGAGCCTATTCCTGGAAACATTGAACCACTGTAGTTTACATCAATTATAATTTCTAAAGTGGAAGTTGGAAAAGTTATATTTGAGTGTTTCAGTGAATAGTTAGTGAGGGAGGCCCTGCTCTCTCGCTTCCCCAAGTTGTTTAGTTAATTTTCATGCCAATCTCCTTTGCATTAGCGTAGCCTCTCCTGTAGCCTGTCAACTATGTGTCTGTCTATCCCTGTTCTCTCCTCTCGCACAGGCCATACAAACGCTTCACACCACGTGGCCACTGCCACTCTAACCTGGTGGTCCCAGCGCGCACGACCCACGTGGAGTTCCAGGTCTCCGGCAGCCTCTGGAATTGCCGGTCTGCGGCCAACAAGGCAGAGTTCATCTCAGCCTATGCTACCCTCCAGTCCCTCGACATCTTGGCGCTGACGGAAAATGGATTACCACAGAAAACACTGCTACTCCTACTGCTCTCTCCTCGTCTGACCATGTCTTCTCGCATACCCCGAGAGCATCTGGTCAGCGGGGTGGTGGCACTGGAATCCTCATTTCTCCCAAGTGGACATTCTCTCTTTCTCCCCTGACCCATCTGTCTATCTCCTCCTTTGAATTCCATGCTGTCACAGTCACTAGCCCATTCAAGCTTAACATCCTTATCATTTATCGCCCTTCAGGTTCCCTTGGAGAGTTCATCAATGAGCTTGACGCCTTGATAAGTTCCTTTCCTGAGGATGGCTCACCCCTCACAGTTCTGGGTGACTTTAACCTGTTAGGGCTAGGGGGCAGTATTTACACCGCCGGATAAAAAACATACCAGATTTAATCTGGTTACCACTCCTACCCAGTAACTAGAATATGCATATACTTATTACATATGGATAGAAAACACCCTAAAGTTTCTAAAACTGTTTGAATGGTGTCTGTGAGTATAACAGAACTCATTTGGCAGGCAAAAACCTGAGAAGGTTTCATGCAGGAAGTGGCCTGTCTGACAAGGTGTCGTTCTTCTTGTCTCTGTTTATTGAAGAGTGAGGATCTTAGCTGTCCCGTGACACTTCCTACGGCTGCCATAGGCTCTCAGAAGGCAGCAAAACGCAGAATCGTGGCTTTGCAGGCTCTGGCTGAAAAAAAGTAGCGTGTTTGGGTAGTGGCTGGTTACAGTACTGTGAGACTCAGGCTCGTGCCTGCGTCGACCGAAAGCTGTGTTTTCTTTCCTCTGTTTAGCTAAATGGACATTCCCGGTCTGAATATTATCGCTTTTTTACGAGAAAAATGGCATAAAAATGGATTTTAAACTGCGGTTGACATGCTTCGAAGTACGGTAATGGAATATTTAGATTTTTTTTGTCACGAATTGCGCCATGCGCGTGACCCTGATTTACCATTTCAGATAGTGTCTGGGACGCACGAACAAAACGCCGTTATTCGGATATAACGATGGATTATTTTGGACCAAACCAACATTTGTTATTGAAGTAGCAGTCCTGGGAGTGCATTCTGACGAAGACAACAAAAGGTAATCAAACTTTTATAATAGTAAATCTGATATTGGTGAGTGCTAAACTTGCCGGGTGTTTAAATAGCTAGCCCGTGATGCCTGGGCTATGTACTTAGAATATTGCAAAATGTGCTTTCACCAAAAAGCTATTTTAAAATCGGACATATCGAGTGCATAGAGGAGTTCTGTATCTATAATTCTTAAAACAATTGTTATGCTTTTTGTGAACGTTTATCGTGAGTAATTTAGTAAATTGTTAGCGAATTCCCCGGAAGTTTGCGGGGGGTATGCTAGTTCTGAACGTCACATGCTAATGTAAAAAGCTGGTTTTTGATATAAATATGAACTTGATTGAACAAAACATGCATGTATTGTATAACATAATGTCCTAGGGTTGTCATCTGATGAAGATCATCAAAGGTTAGTGCTGCATTTAGCTGTCTTCTGGGTTTTTGTGACATTATATGCTAGCTTGAAAAATGGGTGTCTGATTATTTCTGGCTTGGTACTCTGCTGACATAATCTAATGTTTTGCTTTCGTTGTAAAGCCTTTTTGAAATCGGACAGTGTGGTTAGATTAACGAGAGTCTTGTCTTTAAATAGCTGTAAAATAGTCATATGTTTGAGAAATTGAAGTAATAGCATTTCAAAGGTTTTGAAAATCGCGCCACAGGATTCAACTGGCTGTTACGTAGGTGGGACGAATTCGTCCCGCCTAGCCCAGAGAGGTTAACAAACGATATTCCAATGTTTTTTTTTCTACCTGAAATCTGAGACCAGTCACCTGCAATGAAACACTTCTTGAGTGGACAAAATGTAATTTATAAACATAATTATCATTCCTGGGAGCTAGTATTGAGTGAGTTTTGCAACGGAAGTCCTGCCCCTGTGTCTACTTCACATCTGGTATAAACTGAGAAGATCGCAAGCTTCCTTTTTGGGCTTTTATTTCGAGATTTGCTACGTGCAATTATGTCTATGTTTCTGTCCGGTTTTGAGGAGCGTCCGTGCGAGCTGGTGAGACAATACGAGAACTTTTATGGTTGAATTCGGACAATCACACAAAAAGATAGCAGCTGGAGGGAGATATCACAAAATTTGAAAATCGACACTGATATCAAGGAAACATGGAGAAAGATTCGGGACCGCTATGTTCGCAATCTGAAAAGGGTGAATGAGACAAGGAGTGAGGCTGCTGCTGGTGTGTGTGTCCCACTGTGTGACAACTGGATTGGCTTTGTGATCACGTGAAACATCGGCACTGTAACAGTAACTGCCCAATGCCACAAAAGCAAAAGA
Source organism: Salmo salar (assembly GCF_965601325.2). Lineage (NCBI taxonomy): Eukaryota > Metazoa > Chordata > Actinopteri > Salmoniformes > Salmonidae > Salmo > Salmo salar. Next base: position 30,083,782 of record NC_138294.1, on the reverse strand, counting down.
TGCAGACTTTTTGAAGAAGACATGAGTTGGCTGCAAGGCCCTTTAGTACAATGCCTTTGAAAACAGAGCTTGGTAAATACAAAGTTGTAGGACTGATCTGGGCTATTTATTCAAGTTGTGTCTGGACTGGAGATGAGAGTTTGAAATGTTGATGATATGAAAAAAAAAAGATGTTTTTATCATCATAAGTGGGATTATCATCGTTGCCATTGTAATTGATATCATTGCGAGCAAGCAAATAAAAAACCTGCCATAAAAGTTGATCCTGTTGTAAAAATACTAAATAACGTTCCGTACAACACTTAACGACTTCACCAAGAGATTTTAGACTTTTGGTAATGGTTTTAGAATGGCAGTCCCAGGTAGCAGGATTGGAGTTCCCTGTGATTAACTACATTCGTGTGAGGCAGGAGATGGACTGCACCATTTAAAGCGTGTCCCGGCTGAGTTTTAGTCACAATTCATTTTTCAGAAGTATAGTTCTGCCATTTTGAATAATTGATGTGCTAGCTGAAATACACTGAGTATACCAAACATTAGTTGAGTTGCCAGGGCATGGACTCTACAAGGTGTCGAAAGAGTTCCACAGGGATGCTGGCCCATGTTGACTCCAATGCTTCCCACAGTGGTGGCTTGCGGCTAATGGAGATTGGTTGCAGGTAAGCAGATTGGTAAAATAAATATCAAATCAAATCAAATGCCTCTCCTGAGAAGTGACGTGCGACATATACGTAGTTTCTTGAAACGGGTCACATATGGTGACAACTATGTTTTTTTTCTCCTGGTCACAGACATCTGATGTGTTGTGCACTGAAGTCCACAAGCGAAGGGAAAAGGTAAGAGGAGGAGAGCGAGTAGATGTGAAATTATACAACGAGCACTGATCTGGTGTCCTGTGTGAATTTAAGTATGCTCCCTCTAACTCTCTCTCTCCCTCTTTCCCTCCCCTCCTGAAGGACCAGAGCCCTAGGACCATGCATCAGGACTACCTGGCCTGATGACTCCTGGCCGTCCCCAGTCCACCTGGTTGTGCTCCTTCTGCTCCAGTTTCAACTGTTCTGCCTGCGGCTATGGAACCCTGACCTGTTCACCAGACGTGCTAGCTTGTCCCGAAACTGCTGTATTCAAATCTTTCTTTCTTTCTTTCTTTCTTTCTTTCTTTCTTTCTTTCTTTCTTTCTTTCTTTCTTTCTTTCTTTCTTTCTTTCTTTCTTTCTACCACACCTGTTGTCTAAACCTCTGAATGTTTGGCTATGAAAACCCAACTGACATTTACTCCTGAGGTACTGACCTGTTGCACCCTCTGCAACTATGATTATTATTTGACCCTGCTGGTCATCTATGAACGTTTGAACATCTTAAAGAACAATCTGGCCTTAATGGCCGTGTACTCTTATAATCTTCACCCGGCATAGCCAGAAGAGGACTGGCCACCCCTAAGAGTCTGGTTCCTCTCTAGGGTTCTTCCTAGGTTCCTACCTTTCAAGGGAGCTTTTCCTAGCACACCGTGCTTCTACATCTGCATTGCTTGCTGTTTGGGGTTTAAGGCTGAGTTTCTGTATTACCACTTTGGGACAACTGCTGATGTAAAACGGTCTTTATCTGTAAATTATATTGGAAAATCATAATGATATTTGTATGTGGCTGCTATGAAAGTGAAATGTGTTTGCTTGTGATCAGGGGTGTATTCATTCGACCGATTCTTTTCTTAAACGGAAACAAACAGAACGCAACTGTTGGACTAATGATTACACCCCTGATCAGGTATAGATGCAGACTAGACTGTGCAAGGCAGTATTGAATGTGTAACTGTTTGTCACCTTGATTACTAAAATGTTTATCTCGACCTGTGCATCCACGTTGTAAACTTTCATTTATAGGCTAGGTTGTAGCAACCTCATAATGTGTATAGGGAAAACTTGAGAATCATGTAGTAGCCAAAAACTATCGATGTTACATTGATCTCTCTCTCTCTCTCTCTCTCTCTCTCTCTCTCTCTCTCTCTCTCTCTACCATACCTGTTGTCTAAACCTCTGAATGCTCGGCTATGAAAACCCAAATGAAATGTACTCCTGAGGTACTGACCTGATGCACCGTCTACAACCACTGTGATTATTATTTGACCCTGCTGGTTATCTCTCTCTCGCTTTTTCTCTCTCACTCGCTCTGAAATTCAATAGGCAGTAATGACAAGGTCAATGTTGTCAAAGTGAAGTGATACACATAAACATTTCGAAAACAGCAACAACAATAGGAATTGTACATGTAATACCGAAGAAATTATATCATATAATATATATAGAACAAATATAGAACAAATAGAACAAATCAATATCCAATACATAAATGCAATAATGTTCAACGTTGAGAATGTAATTCAACAAACAAAAATGACTGGTGGTTCTGATGTTGTGTATTACCTTTAATATTGTATATGGATTAAATAGTACATAGAGACATATAAAAGTAATCTCAATAGTTGTCTGTCTCTCATTATTTGGAAAGCAGAACTCACATTACCGGTTGATCAATAGAACAATAACCATAGTAACCATAATAACATCCACTTGCTACCAGGAAGCTACAACTGTCTTGAATTCTTTGAATAAGACAAATATTTTACCTGCAGAAGCTGTGTGCCTGCGTAGGCCCACAACGCGCTGACAACCAACAGTTGACCTCTAAAAGCTTAAAGCATTCTCTGGAGTCACGCAGGCTTCAGAAACTTTTCACAATACTTGACTCTTTCCACATTTTGTTGTGTTACAGCCTGAATTGAAAATTGATTAAATTGAGATTTGTTGTCACTGGCCAACACACAATACCACATAACGTCAAAGTGGAATTATGTTTTTTTGGCATTTTTACAAATGAATTAAAAATGAAAAGCTGAAATGAGTCAATAAGTATTTAACCCCTTTGTTCTGGCAAGCCTAAATAAGTTCCGGAGTACACATTTGCTTAACAAGTCACATAATAAGTTGCATGGACTCACTCTGTGTGCAATAATAGTGTCTAACATGATTTTTGAATGACTGACTCATCTCTGTACCCCACACATACAATTATCTGTAAGGTCCCTCAGTCGAGTTTTCCAATGCCTCACAAAGAAGGGACCTATTGGTAGTAAACATTCCTGTGAGGATGGTGAAGTTACTGATTACACTTTGGATGGTGTATCAATACACCCAGTCATTTCAAAGATACAAGCATCCCTCCTAACTCATTTGTCGGAGAGGAAGGAAACTGCTCAGGGATTTCACCATGAGGCCAATAGTGAAATTAAAAAGTTACAGTGTTTAATGGCTGTGATAGAAGAAACACTGAGGATGGATCAATAACATTGTAGTTACTCCACAATACTAACCTAATTGACAGAGTGAAAAGAAGGAAGCCTGTACAGAATATATTTTTTCCAAAACATGCATCCTGTTCGCAAAAAAGGTACTAAAGAAATATGGCAAAAAATGTGGGAAAGCAATTCACTTTTTGTCCTGAATACAACGTGTTATGTTTAGGGCAAATCCAATGCAACACATTACTGAGTACCACTCTCCATATTTTGAAGCATAGTGGTGGCCGCATCATGTTATAGGTATGCCTGTAATCGTTAAGGTCTGGGGAGTTTTTTAGAATAAAAAAGAAACAGAATGGAGCTAAGCACAGGCAAAATCCTAGAGGAAAACGTGGGTCTGCTTTCAACCAGACACTGGGAGATAAATTCACCTTTCAGTAGGACAATAACCTAAAACACAAGGCCAAATCTACCCTGGAGTTGCTTACAAAAATAAATGAATATTCCTAAATGTCAGAGTTACAGTTAAGGACTTAAATCTACTTGAAAATCTATGGCAAAACTTGAAAATGGTTGTCTAGCAATGACCAACAAACAATTTGACAGCGCTTGCGGAATTTTGAAAATAATAATGGGCAAGAATTGTACAATCCATGTGTGCAAAGCTCTTAGAGACTTACCCAGAACAATTCACAGCTGTAATCGCTACCAAAAATTACTCAGGGGTGTGAATATTATGTAAATTATATATTTCTGTATTTCCTTTTCAATAAAATTGCAAATATTTCTAAAAACATGTTTTAATTTTGTCATTATGGGGTATATTTAATATTGGAGGGGGAAACATATATTTAATGCTTTTTGAATTCAGTCTGTAACACAACAATATGTGGAATTAGTCAAGGGTTATGAAAATGTAAGGAGTGTAAAAGAAAAAGTACGTATTTACCTGATTTATTTGATATTAATGTTTAACAATTTATATTTAACTAACAGTAAGATATCTGTCCTTCTAATGCTGTGTTTTTATGATCTCCACTCTAGCTTCCTGCAGTTAGTCTGGGCGTGTGGTCAAGAAATGGGTTTTGATAGAGATAGCTTGAGCTGACATTGACTTTGTGATAAAAATCCATTAGCCGGCATTCCATAGACAAGATGTGGTGTGTGTGACCCGAGATAGAGATAGCCTGAAAGAGTTTGGAACAATCCCTCATTGTTCTAATCATCCTGGCATCTGGGAAACTAAGCCGGGGTCAGGTTAAAATGCCACCGGGTTGAGATGACCACAGGATGAACCCAGGATGGCTTGTGGTGCCCCATATCAGCATGGGAGGGGTGGAACCAGCCCTGACTAAGAATTTTAGTGTCAACCATATAAAAACTCTGCATTGTCTGTAAAGTTTAGGCTCTCGACTAGTCTCATTATTGCAATAATTCATCGATATTGAATAAAGATGATTGTTTGTGTAACGGCTGTTGAATGGATTAGACCAAGGCGCAGCGTGGTTAGTGCTCATCATGAAATTTAATGGAAAATGCGAAAACTTTACAACTAAACAAAAGACAACAGCCAAACAGTTCTGTCAGGTAACAAATGACTAAACAGAAAATAACCACCCACAAAACCCACAGGAAAACAGGCTGCCTAAGTATGGCTCCCAATCAGCAACAACGATATACAGCTGTCCCTGATTGAGAGCCATACCCGGCCGAAACAAAGAAATACCAAACATAGATAAAAGGACATAGAATGCCCACCCCAACTCACGCCCTGACCAACCAAAATAGAGACATAAAAGGATCTCTAAGGTCAGGGCGTGACAGTACCCCCCCCCCAAAGGTGCGGACTCCGGCCGCAAAACCTAAACCTCTAGGGGAGGGGTGGGCATCTACCCGTGGTGGCGGCTCAGGAGCAGGACGCAGACCCCGCTCCACCGCTGGCTCACCCCACTTTAATGGCTCCCCTAGAGCATGGTCTCTTGCCGCCGACCACGGACTGGGGACCCTCGCAGCGGGCCCCGGACTGGAGGGCGACTCTGGCTGCGCCCGGCTGGCGGGCGACTCTGGCTGCGCCCGGCTGGTGGGCGACTCTGGCGACTCAGGGCTGAGGAGCGTCTCGGCAGGCTCCGGACTGTGGGCCGTCTCGGCAGGCTCCGGACTGTGGGCCGTCTCGGCAGGCTCCTGACTGTGGGCCGTCTCGGCAGGTTCCGGACTGTGGGCCATCTCGGCAGTTCAGTTCAGTTCAATTCATTTTGATTCAGGAAATCCAGACAAGCATTTGACCAATTATTCTTAATAGCAATGTCTAAACATGTGTCAAAGAGAATAACAACACATTCTATTGAAACTATTTTTTCAAATTGGCTTATACTCCCCATCACACTGTCAACTTCATCACAGAGCCACAGGATCAGGAAGTTAGACCTATAACCCATCGGGAGAAATCCCAACAATCCAGCAGACCTAATCTGGTGAGATTTGTATCAAAACAGAACAGAACAAACTACACAAAAATACACTCCTTCACATAACTCACAAAAATACACTCCTACATATCACTCAAGGTGTGGAAACTTCAATCCAAAACCCCAGAGGACTGTTACCTCCCCCATTTTGACACATAACTCCCCATGTGAGTAATGTGTAAAAAAAAACCACTACTCCTGGTCAATAAATAAAACAAAAATAATTTCAAATAATTAAATCGAATTAGAATCACTACCCTTAATAACTCCATAAATAAAAATAATTGTACCCATGCGGTCATAGGAAAATAGACTTAAGATAGCCTACCCTTAGTTAAAGGCAACACCCTCTCCTTCTTCACATTGGTCCAAATCACAAATATGGCTAAGAACTATAAACTTCATTATAATTATTAATATTACAAATTACCTTCAAATCAGTATTACAAATAAACTTAAATTCATTATCCAAATGGCTTTCCAGTGAAGGTGATCAAACCACACTGGAAAGTCATGACAGAGGTCTGAGGTCATACAAATCCTTCAAATAAGTGTTTCTTATTATATTAGACAAATTAATTAAAAACAGTCAAACATTTCATACATGTCGTATCCCAGGTTTCCCATACATTTCTTTATCCAAAGAATTCATGTGTTTAATTAAAACTTCCGAAAATTCCATGTGTGTCTGTGCCCCTTTAATTAAGATACCTTGGCACTAAGACAAATGGAAAACTCACTAAACCCCAAAGGAAATAGAACACACAATAAATCAAACATAGTATTTTGAAAACACCAACACATAGTCATAACAAGTGTGCTGTGTGTGGGTAGTAGCAAACCTTAAGGTAAAACAAACTAAAATGGCCAGGCCTTATTTAATTTGGTAGTTTACGGCATCAATGGCAATCACTTCTCTCCCCAAGACTACAGTCCCGGGAAACATTCTATAAAGAGAGGCAATGAAACCCCCATTTTCCCAGAAAAAAAACACAAAACATTTAGTTTGCATTCACGATACTACACCGATTCAGCAACCCAACATTTTTTACTATAAACAAAACCTGATAATAATGATAAGTCCACTGTACTCCCTCAAATCATGAATCGTTTGTTTTAATCTACCCCAATGTTTATGTGGGCTTAATTTAGCATGCGCTACCCTTAGACACAGCAACATGTATCCTCAGGGTTTTGCCCGATTATTTTAACAGTTTTAGAAACTTTAGTGTGTTTTCTATACAAATCTACCAATCTACCAAATCTACCAAATCTATATGCATATCCTAGCTTCTGGGCCTGAGTAGCAGGCAATTTACTTTGGCCACGCTTTTCATCCGGACGTCAAAACGTCAAAATACCACCCCCTATCCCAAAGAAGTTTTTAAGTACCTTGGCATCATACTTGATTCAAACCTCTCTTTTAAAAAACAGGTGAAAAAAGGTAATTCAAATAACCAAATTCAACCTAGCTAATTTGCGATATCCACTACCGTTCAAAAGTTTGGGGTCACTTAGAAATGTCCTTGTTTTTGAAAGAAAAGCACAATGTTTGTGCTTTTCTTTGGATTAGCTAACACAATGTGCCATTGGAACACAGGAGTGATGGTTTCTGATAATAAGATATTCCATTAAAAAATCTGCCGTTTCCAGCTACAATAGTCCTTTACAACATCAACAATGTCTACACTGTATTTCTGATCAAGTTAATGTTATTTTAATGGACAAAAGAATGTGCTTTTCTTTCAAAAACAATGACATTTCTAAGTGACCCCAAACTTTTGAACGGTAGTGTATATGAAATTGTTTGACTATAGAGGTAGCAAAACAGTACATCTATGATACTCCCCCACTTAACATACTGCTTGACTAGTTGGCCCAAAGCTTGCTGTACAACATTAAAACGCATTCAGTCTGTCTGCAAACAGGCTCTCAAAGTGCTTGATAGGAAGCCCAACAGCCATCATCACTGTTACATCCTCAGAAAGCATGAGCTCCTGAGTTGAAAAAATCTTGTGCAATACACTGACGCATGTCTTGTATTCAAGATCCTTAATGGCCTGCTCCCCCTCCACTCAGCACTTTTGTTTAACAGAAAACCCAAACCTATGGCTGTCACATCTGCTCCTGCCACACCCTCTACTGCTCATCCTGTGTCTCCTTGACCTGCCGCCACTCCCCCAGTACTCTCTCCCTCTCCCTCTCCCTCTCTCTCTCTCTGTGTGTGTGTGATTGTGTGGGCCGAGACAGATGTGCTGGAGTGAGAGCAGATCCCCACCAGCTGCAACCATTTCTATAATCAAGACCTCCACAAATACTCAACCCTGCCACTTCCACGCTGCCAGATTGTAATCTCTGCTCAGTCAGTATATGCTTCTAGCCATTTGTTACTGTTAGATCCTGTTATCCTGTTGTGCCTGTTTTCCTTGCCTGACGCTGTTTTCCTCTCTGCTACAGTTCCGCCCGCTCTGACTCTGGTCCCTGTCTCCAGTTCCACGTCTCGTCATCCTGCTACTCTGTCCTGGATTCCCCACTCTACTACTCCCTTGGATTCCCCTCCGGACCTGCTTACTCTGTCCCAACCCCTCTCGCTCCAGCCTCAGCCTCTACACCTGGTTCCCTGCAACCCACCCGAGCTTCCCCTGGCCTGCACTCCATCTTCCCACTGTGTTTTAATAAATACCTTGGTTACTTCATCCCAGTTTCCTCATCTGAGTCTGCTCTTGGGTTCCCCTGTTCCACTCCACGTAACAATGGTAGCAGATCCACAAGGTCTGTCATGAGAGGTGACTGTATAGTTCCCTTAAGGAAAATCACCTTTAGTCAAGCTGCTTTCTCTGTAAAAGCTTCCCATGTCTGGAATACCCTGCCATCAGACACACACAGAAATAACATGAAGACATGGCTAAAGGCCAATCAGACTAGCGGAAATAATCCCTAGCTGTGTATTTCCGCTTTCTGTGTTGTCTGTAACTGGTGAAGAATGGAAACACTTTGCTGCTTTTATTTATTTTGTTTTGTTGCTTTTTGCATGCTAAGTGTTGCTTGTTCTATGTTGCCCTGCGTGTGCTCACTGCTCCTTGATTGTCTGTATTGTAATTGTTTTTAATAACTGCGGTTGAAAATTAGCTGGCTGGCTAAAACCGGCACTGTTACTGAAATGTTGATTAATGTGCACTGTCCCTGTGAAAATAAAAAGAAACTTAACTTCTTATGGATGGTGGCAGTATTGAGTAGCTTGGATGGCTGACGTGCCCAGAGTAAACTGCCTGCTACTCACTCCCAGAAACTAAGATATGCATATTATTAGTAGAGTTGAAAACACTCTGAAGTTTCTAAAACTGTTTGAATGATGTCTGTGAGCATAACAGAACTCATATGGCAGGCAAAAACCTGAGAAAAAACAGGTAGTGGTCTGTAGGACTTCAATTAATTCCCTATCCAAACTACAGTGTCTGTGGGGTCATTTTGCACTTCCTAAGGCTTCCACTAGATGTCAACAGTCTTTAGAACCTTGTTTGAGGCTTCTACTGTAAAGGGATGATGAATAAGAGCTACTGGAGTCAGAACACTGCCAGCAGGGCATGAGCCTCAGGCATGCGCGCTCATGTGAGAGGTACCTCAGTTCCATCTAATTTTTTGAAGACAAAGGATTTCTCCGGTTGAAACTTTATTGCGGATTTACGATAAAAACATCCTAAATATTGATTCTATACATCGTTTGGCATGTTTCTACGAACTGTAATGGAAATCTTTGAGTTTTTGTCTGACCTGCGCGTCCTGAATTTGATTTGTGAACTGAAGGCGCGAACAAAAAGGAAGTATTTGGACATAAAGGATGGACTTTATCGAACAAAACAACCATTTATTGTGGACCTGGGATTCCTGGGAGTGCATTCTGATGAAGATCATCAAAGGTAAGTGAATATTTATAATGCTATTTCTGACTATTGTTGACTCCAACATGGCGGATATATTGCTTGGCATGTTTTTGTGTCTGAGCGCCGTACTCAGATTATTGCTTTTTCGGTAAAGCTTTTTTGAAATCTGACACAGCGGTTGCATTAAGGAGAAGTTTATCTAAAGTTCCATGTATAACACTTGTATTTTCATGAACATTTATGATGAGCATTTCTGTAAATTGATGTGGCTCTCTGCAAAATCACCGGATATTTTGGGAGCAAAAGATTACAGATTTTTCTATATAAATATGAACTTTATCGAACAAAACATACATGTATTGTGTAACATGAGTCATATGAGTGTCATCTGATGAAGATCATCAAAGGTTAGTGATTCATTTTCTCTCTATTTCTGCTTTTTGTGACTCCTCTCTTTGGCTGGAAAATGGCTGTTTTTGTGTGTAGGCGCTGACCTAACATAATCATATGTTTTGCTTTCGCCGTAAAGCCTTTTTGAAATCAGACACTGTGGCTGGATTAACAAGATGTAAAGCTTTAAAATGGTGTATAATACTTGTATGTTTGAGGAATTTTAATTATGAGATTTTTGTTGTTTTGAAATTGCCGCCCTGCACTTTCACTGGCTGTCGTCATATCGATTCCGCTAACGGGATTCAAGCCATAAGAAGTTTTAAACTGCAATCCACCTTAAAACCTGTTGTGGATAGGGGGCAGTATTTTCACGGCCGGATAAAAAAATGTACCTGATTTAATCTGGTTACCACTCTTGCCCAGAAACTAGAATATGCATATAGTTAGTAGATTTGGATAGAAAACACTCTAAAGTTAAAACTGTTTGAATGGTGTCTGAGAGTATAACAGAACTCATATGGCAGGCAAAAACCTGAGAAGATTCCATGCAGGAAGTGGCCTGTCTGACAATGTGTAGTCCTTCTGTTGCATCTCTATCGAAATTACAGCATCTGAGCTGTTACGTGACACTTTCTAAGGCTTCCATTGGCTCTCTAAAGCCTTCAGAAAGCGGATTGATGCGTCTGCTGTCTCTGGCCAGATAACAGGAGCAGAGTTTGTCAGTGGTCTGCCTGGGGACAGAGAGACTGGAGATGCGCGGTCACGAGACCTCGCCATTTTTTTCTTTCCCTCTTTGAATGAATACAACGTTGTCCGGTTGGAATATTATCGCTATTTTACGAGAAAAATAGCATAAACATTTATTTTAAACAGCGTTTGACATGCTTCTAAGTACGGTAATGGAATATTTTGAAATATTTTGTCACAAAATGCGCTCGCGCATTACCCTTTGGATAGTGACCTGAACGCATGAACAAAATGGAGGTATTTGGATATAACTATGGATTATTTGGAACCAAAACAACATTTGTTGTTGAAGTAGAAGTCCTGGGAGTGCATTCTGCGAAGAACAGCAAAGGTAATCCAATTGTTCTAATAGTAATTCTGAGTTTAGTGAGCCCCGAAGTTGGCGGGTGTCTGAATAGCTAGCCTGTGATGGCTGAGCTATGTACTCAGAATATTGCAAAATGTGCTTTCGCCGAAAAGCTATTTTAAAATCTGACATAGAGTTTGCATAAAGGAGTTCTGTATCTATAATTCTTAAAATAATTGTTATGTATTTTGTCAACGTTTATGATGAGTAATTTAGTAAATTCACCGGAAATTTTCGGTGGGAATGCTAGTTCTGAACATCACATGCTAATGTAAAAAGCTGTTTTTTTATATAAATATGAACTTGATTGAACAAAACATGCATGTATTGTATAACATAATGTCCTAGGAGTGTCATCTGATGAAGATCATCAAAGGTTAGTGCTGCATTTAGCTGTGGTTTGGGTTTTTGTGACATATATGCTTGCTTTGAAAATGGCTGTGTGATTATTTTTGGCTGGGTACTCTCCTGACATAATCTAATGTTTTGCTTTCGCTGTAAAGCCTTTTTGAAATCGGACAATGTGGTTGGATTAACGAGAGTCTTATCTTTCAAATGGTGTAAAATAGTCATATGTTTGAGAAATTGAAGTTACAGCATTTTTAATGTTTTTGTATTTCGCGCCACGCTCTACCATTGGATATTTGGCGAGGCGTTCCGCTAGCGGAACGTCTGTCCTCAACTGGTTTTAATGACAGGTTTTAATGACCGGACATTGTTGTACATAATGGAAACAGATTATAATGCTAGAATACATTAACTAACCTCTCAAATTTACTGGTGTTACCTAAACTATGAAACCCAGCAACAGTAATCAGAAATGATCACAGAACGTTTCTGATTGAACTATTCAGACTTCTGCAAATGTCCCACTGAATCCTTTACAGCCCGATATAGCCCAGCGAGCACGACTTGCTTTCACCAAGTCTTGTATTCTTACCAGTAGACAAAAAACTATATATAACCCATTCTCAACAATGTTCAGCGTTTACTGTACCTCTACCGTAAGGTTAAAAACAAACTTGACAACTTTCTTTTCTCTTTCGGCTTCACACTTATGAAATGTCCAAGACTTTAAAAGTAACATGTAATGCGCCAAATGTATAAAATACATCAGTCAATCCATAAGAGGAAAAAAAACATTTCAGTGGGCACAGCTCTATTGCAATTACCTATCCACTATTATTAGAATTCATTTAGGTAACATTTAGGTAACTGTCTCTTCTTTGATTCAGTTATTTAAATATGACTCCATTCTCAATATGTTATTCCAGCAGACCATTTAGGTAACAGACAATGTATTACATTCAAATTGCCTCGCTATATATGTTGAATCAATTTGCCTTTCAATTTGAACTAAGCATGTTGTTAAAACATTCCGTTTATATTTTAAACAAACACTGGCGGCAGAATCTGTCCAGGCCAAACATACCAATACTTGAATTACAATCAGAAACCCAGATTTTAGTCAATACCATAGACCCAATGCTATTGAAATGATGAAGAAATCCCGCAAATAATCCAATTTACAATTGTCTGTAGTCGTAACATCAGGCACATAATAATGACACAATTCCCAGAAAACAGCCTTAATTAAAGGTCCAAGCGTTTCTCCGCAGAGATTCTCACATGCGCAAAAGGAATAGATTAGCAGTCAACGAGTTAAATCGACATTCATTCACTAGGAAACAGATCTTGAACTTTTTAATAAAAGCAGATTATGTTTTCTCATGCAACATATTTAAATTACTTTACTACATCACATTAATCCTGCAACGATAATTAGTTTGATGAATACCCTAGGCTTTGTACGACGTTATAAATTACGTTGAGATTCCATCTTAATTCGCTCTAACTTTATGGAAAAAGGTTTATTCAATAAATAAAGCAACTCCTCTCATACTGGGAAATAATTATAATAATTCAGGCCCTTAAGGGCAGTTTTATTTCAAATGTAGTACCCGGACAGAGAAAATCCAATAAGCATTTCATAGTTACATCGTTATGGTAAGTTAACCAAAAGTGGACACACTCCAATCAATTTCTGAGACAATTGTCCAGACTTTGTAGACAGTTTAATAATTTTTAAACCTCATCTTTATCCTTTAAAGAGACCAACTCAAAACCTACGTACATCTACGTATGGGTTGTTTAAGTTGCATTTAATTTTATTCCCAATATTACGTTTATCAAATCTCCAGTTACCGATTATACACACATACTGTAGAATTCATCACATATTCATATCTTCACAGAATCTATATAAAACGTAGGAAATTCTTAGGTACTCACATCAACCATCCCATTTGCATTTTCAAGGACTCTCCACAGCTACGAAGCAGCTCTCCAAACATAAGAAAAAAAGAAAAAAAAGTTGTTTCCCGGACAATGACCGGCCCGTCATGGGATCCTCAATGGTTCTCTAACCTCCCAGAAACCACCGCAAAATCAACCACCCCAGGAACTATAGACCATCCGCTGCTTTCTAAAATATCATCCCACTCTCAATACCACCCCGTGATATTCTATGATGGGCAGTGAAGGAACGGAACCCCAAGATAACATTATATCAAAGCTTATTAACCAAATGTATAATTATACAAATGTATATATCTTATTTACACACACACAACTTTCATATCACATTCACACTGTCATTCCCTAACATACCTAATCAACAAGTTGTTTTTCAACAATTTTTCGACAGTCTTCTCCCCTTTTTTGAACCATTAACCCCACTCACAAGGTGTATAAACAACAACAATAAATAAGATTAAATAAGTTATTTATAACTCAAAAATGACCCTAAGACAATCTTTGAACCCCGGTGATGTACAGCTTTCATGGAAATATGAACAAAGGCAATGTTTCACTTTTTCTAATGTTAGGGTCACTCTAGGAAAAGTAATCAAATTTCAAGTTGAAAAAATATCATTTAGTTTATTTTTTCTGCTATTAAACATAGTGGAGGATGTTTTACCCTTAAGACAACACAAGGGTTAAATCATCTTATTATACACATTTCTATATCTTATTATCCAAACTTCAGATTAACCCTTATTTCCACACGCACACAACTCTCATTCACATTCACACAGTACTGTTCCTAAAACATACTTAATCATTTAGTTGTTTTGTACAATATTTTTATAACTTGCAGGAATATTTTTTGAATTTCTTTCTCGGGGTTAGGTCCTGAGATAACGCAACTCATATATTTACATCTTACAATACTAACCCATGGAACAGGATCTCATAACCTTAAAACAGCAGTAACTTCAGAACTTATTTCTAAAATGGGGTTTGTTCTAAAACAATTACAGATGCAACTTACTATCTTATACTATATCATTATAATGCATTCTCTAATGCATTCTCTAATATTTCTCCAGCGCTTTTTTTGAGTCCACACAGGTCTCTAACCCACACAGGGTTTTTTGCTGGACTCTGTTTAATGTGATTTTCTCTACATAGTAAAATCCAGACTGGAGCTGTGAAAACACATGATGTAGCAGGTGACCTGAGAATGAAGTCTTAACTAGTCCACACAGGTCTTGTTTCCATCCAGTCCACAAAGGTTTGGATGGTCATCCTCTCCCCAAGGTTCTGGTCATACATCTGGTCACCACAGATTTAGATGCACAAGTTATTTTGATCAAAACTAGTTTCCACAGGTTTGGATGCTAATGTTAATTGGTCTTAACTAGTTCATACGGATCCTAGTCGTCATCCGATACACACAGATTTGGATGTTATTAATATGGCTAGGCGGCACACCTCGGCAACATCCGGTGAAATGGCAGAGCGTGAAATTCAAATTACAGAAAAATAAATATTTAACATCCATGAAAATACACGTTAAACATCAAAATAAAGCTTAACTTCTTGTTAATCCAGCCGCGGTGTCAGATTTCAAAAAGGCTTTATGGCGAAAGCACACCATGCAATTATCTGAGGACAGAAACATATTTCAACCAGGCAGGTGCGCCACAAAAGTCAGAAATAGCGATATAATAAATGCCTTACCTTTGAAGATCATCTTCTGTTGGCACTCCAAAAAGTCCCGGATGCATCACAAATGGTCCTTTTGTTCGATAATGTCCTTCTTTATATCCCCAAAAACTCAGTTTAGCTGGTGCGCTTCAGTCAATAATCCACCAGTTGCCCTCCTTCAAAATGCATACAAAATGAATCCCAAACGTTACCAATAAACTTATCCAAACAAGTCAAACAACGTTTATAATCGAACCTCAGGTATCATAATACGTAAATAAACGATAGAATTTAAGATGGAGAATCGTTATTGTCTTTACTGGAGATAAACAACAAAGAACGCACACTCATCCACGCCCATGAAAACACTACAGCCAAAATGGGAGCCACTTAGAAAAACTACAAATTCTACCTTATTTTTCCAAAAACAAGCATGAAACTCTTTCTAAAGACTGTTGACATCTAGTGGAAGCCCTAGGAACTGCAATCTGGGAGGACTTTGCCTTTAACTTGTTATGGATAGGGGGCAGTATTTTCACGGCCGGATAAAAAACGTACCCGATTTAATCTGATTATTACTCCTGCCCAGAAACTAGAAAATGCATATAATTATTAGCTTTGGATAGAAAACACTCCAAAGTTTCTAAAACTGTTTGAATGGTGTCTGTGAGTATAACAGAACTCATTTGGCAGGCCAAAACCTGAGAAGATTCCAAACAGGAAGCGCCCTCTCTGACCATTTCTTGGCCTTCTTGATCATCTCTATCCAAAACAGGGGATCTCTGCTGTAACGTGACATTTTCTAACGCTCCCATAGGCTCTCAGAAGGTGCCAGAACGTTGAATGATGACTTTGCAGGCCATGGCTGAAAAACAGTAGCGCATTTGGATAGTGGTCGTTCTGAGAACAATGAGTGTGGTGCACGCGTGCACGAGACGACTCCATGTTTTTATTTTCAGTCTTTGAACGAAAACAGGGTTTCCCAGTCAGAATATTATCGCTTTTTTTACGAGAAAAATCGCATAAAAATTGATTTTAAACAGCGTTTGACATGCTTCGAAGTACGGTAATGGAATATTTTGACATTTTTTGTCACGAATCACGCCGGGCGCGTCACCCTTCTTTACCCTTCGGCTAGTGTCTTGAACGCACAACAAAACGCCGCTATTTGGATATAACTATGGATTATTTGGAACCAAACCAACATTTGTTATTGAAGTAGAAGTCCTGGGAGTGCATTTTGACGAAGAACAGTAAAGGTAATCCAATTTTTCTTATAGTAAATCTGAGTTTGGTGAGTACCAAACTTGGTGGGTGTCAAAATAGCTAGCCATGATGGCCGGGCTATCTACTCAGAATATTGCAAAATGTGCTTTCACCGAAAAGCTATTTTAAAATCGGACACCGCGATTGCATAAAGGAGTTCTGTATCTATAATTCTTAAAATATTTTTTTTTTGTGAACGTTTATCGTGAGTAATTTAGTAAATTCACCGGAAGTGTTCGGTGGGAATGCTAGTTCTGAACGTCACATGCTAATGTAAAAAGCTGTTTTGATATAAATATGAACTTGATTGAACAAAACATGCATGTATTGTATAACATAATGTCCTAGGAGTGTCATCTGATGAAGATCATCAAAGGTTAGTGCTGCATTTAGCTGTGGTTTTGTTTTTTGTGACATTATATGCTAGCTTGAAAAATGGATGTCTGATTATTTCTGGCTGGGTACTCTGCTGACATAATCTAATGTTTTGCTTTCGCTGTAAAGCCTTTTTGAAATCGGACAGTGTGGTTAGATAAAGGAGAGTCTTGTCTTTAAAATGGTGTAAAATAGTCATATGTTTGAAAAATTGAAGTTTTCGGATTTTCGAGGAGTTTGTATTTCGCGCCACGCCCATCATTGGATATTGGAGCAGGTGTTCTGCTAGCGGAATGTCTAGATGTAAGAGGCTAATAAACATGACAGCCATTGGAAACAGTGGTAGGCTGAAATTTTATTTTTGGGATGGTTTGTCCTCGAGGTTTCGCCTGCCATATCAGTTCTGTTATTCTCACAGACATTATTTTAACAGACTTTGAAACTTTAGAGTGTTTTCTATCCAAATATATGCACATCCTAGCTTCTGGGCCTGAGTAACAGGCAGTTTACTTTGGGCACGCTTTTCATCCAGATGTCAAAATACTGCCCATCTAGCCCAAAGATGTTTTAAAGTCAAATGGCAGTTCCCTCAGAACCCCATGGTACATGTTTTTATATATTTTTTTTTATTGTTTCCAAGAAATGTCAGTCTCACATTATTTATGTGTTCAGAACGCCATAACCACCCACCTGACACCCTCCTAAAGATTTTAGGCAGGTCCCTGGCTTCTCCTTCAGTGGAGCACGGAAGTGTTGCCCCGTGCACAGTTAAACCCAGGTCCTCAGGAGCCATCAGCAGATGGAGTTTGGTGTCCCATCTGGGTCGCCAAATATTGTGGTGGAAATTCTAACCAAGTGAGAGAGACTTTGTCATTTCTTCAAACAATCATCCTTATTCAATATCGATGAATTATTGCAATAATGAGACTAGTCAACCCAACAGTCTTGACAGTTGGGCAGAGAGCCTAACCTTTACAGACAATGCAGAGTTTTTATATGACTGATACTAAAATCCTTAGTCAGGGCTGCTTCCACCCATCCCTTGCTGACCGGGGCGGCATCACAAGCCATCCTGGGTTGTGCTTAGCTCCATTCTGTTTCTTTTTTATTCTGAAAAACTCCCCAGTCCTTAACGATTACAAGCATACCTATAACATGATGCAGCCACCACTATGCTTCAAATATGGAGAGTGGTACACAGTAATGTGTTGCATTGGATTTGCCCTAAACATAACACTTTGTATTCAGGACAAAAAGTTAATTGCTTTGTCACATTTTTTGCAGTATTACTTTAATGCCTTGTTGCGAACAGGATGCATGTTTTGGAAAAAATGTATTCTGTACAGGCTTCCTTCTTTTCACTCTGTCAATTAGGTTAGTATTGAGGAGTTACTACAATGTTATTGATCCATCCTCAGTTTTTCTTCTATCACAGCCGGCAGGTAGCCTAGTGGTCAGAGCATTGGACTAGTAACGGAAAGGTTGCAAGATCAAATCCCTAAGCTGACAAGGTAAACATCTGTCGTTCTGCCCCTGAACAAGGCAGGTAACCCACTGTTCCTAGGCTGTCATTGAAAATAAGAATTTGTTGGTAGAGCATGGTGTTTGAAACACCAGGGTTGTGGGTTTGATTCCCACAGGGGACCAGTATGGAGGAAAAAAAATATGTATGCATTCACTACTGTAAGTTGCTCTAGATAAGAGCGTCTGCTAAATGTAAACAATGTCACTTTTTTGATTTCACTACTGGCCTCATGGTGAAATCCCTGAGCAGTTTCCTTCCTCTCCGACAAATGAGTTAGGAGGGACGCTTGTATCTTTGAAGTGACTGGGTGTATTGATACACCATCAAAGTGAAATCAGTAACTTCACCATCCTCACAGGAATGTTTACTACCAATAGGTCCCTTCTTTGTGAGGCATTGGAAAACTCGACTGAGGGACCTTACAGATAATTGTATGTGTGGAGTACAGAGATGAGTCAGTCATTAAAAAATCATGTTAGACACTATTATTGCACACAGAGTGAGTCCATGCAATTTATTATGTGACTTGTTAAGCAAATGTGTACTCCTGAACTTATTCAGGCTTCCAAAGGGCCTGAATACTTATTGACTCAAGACATTTCAGCTTTTCATTTTTAATTCATTTGCAAAAATGCCCAAAAAACATAATTCCACTTTGACATTATGTGGTATTGTGTGTCAGCCAGTGACAACAAATCTCAATTTAATCAATTTTCAATTCAGGCTGTAACACAACAAAATGTGGAAAGAGTCAAGTATTGTGAAAATTTTCTGAAGCCTGCGTGACTCCAGAGAATGCTTTAAGCTTTTAGAGGTCAACTGTTGGTTGTCAGCGCGTTGTGGGCCTACGCAGGCACACAGCTTCTGCAGGTAAAATATTTGTCTTATTCAAAGAATTCAAGACAGTTGTAGCTTCCTGGTAGCAAGTGGATGTTATTCTGGTTACTATGCTTATTGTTCTATTGATCAACCGGTAATATGAGTTCAGCAACTTTCCAAAAAATGAGAGACAGACATCTATTGAGATTACTTTTATATGTCTCTATGTACTATTTAATCAATATACAGTATTAAAGGTAATACACAACATCAGAACCGCCAGTCATTTTTGTTTGTTGAATTACATTCTCAAAGTTGAACATTATTGCATTTCTGTATTGAATATTGATTTGTTTTTTTTGTTATATATTTCTTATATACAGTTGAAGTCGGAAGATTCCATACAGTTAGGATGGAGTCAATAAAACTTGTTTTTCAACCACTCCACAAATTTCTTGTTAAGAAACCATAGTTCTGGCAAGTCGATTAGGACATCTACTTTGTGCATGACACAATTCATTTTTCCAGCAATTGTTTACAGACAGATTATTTCACTTATAATTCACTGTATCACAATTCCAGTGGGTCAGAAGTTCACATACACTAAGTTGACTGTGCCTTTAAAGGCTTGGAAAATTCCAGAAAATTATGTCATGACTTTAGAAGCTTCTGTTAGTCTAATTGACATATTTTGAGTCAATTGGAGGTGTACCTGTGGATGTATTTCAAGTCCTACCTTCAAACTGAGTGCCCCTTTGCTAAAGTGTAAAGTAAAGTGGTTGTTCCACTGGATATCATAAGGTGAATGCACCAATTTGTAAGTCACTCTGGATAAGAGCGTCTGCTAAATGACGTAAATGTAAATGTAAACTGAGTGCCCCTTTGCCTGACATCATGGGAAAATCAAAAGGAATCAGCCAAGACCTCAGAAAAACTATTGTACACCTCCACAAGTCTGGTTCATCCTTGGGAGCAATTTCCAGATGCCTGAAGGTACCACATTCATCTGTACAAACAATAGTACGCAAGTATAAACACCATGGGACCACGCAGCCTTCATACCGCTCAGGAGGAGATGCATTCTGTCTCCTAGATATGAACGTACTTTGGTGCGAGAAGTGCAAATCAATCCCAGAACAACAGCGAAGGACCTTGTGAAGATGCTGGAGGAAACAGGTACAAAGTATCTATATCTGTAACGGTTGTTGCAAGGAGTAGACCAAGGCGCAGCGTGGTGAGAGCTCATCATAAACTTTTAATAGAACACTTTCAACAAAACAAGAAAACAAACGACAGCCAAACAGTTCTGTCAGGAACATCAACTAAACAGAAAGTAACCACCCACAAAACCCAAAGGAAAACAGGATGCCTAAGTATGGCTCCCAATCAGAGAAAACGATATACAGCTGTCCCTGATTGAGAACCATACCCGGCCAAAACAAACAAATACAAGACATAGAAAAAAGGACATAGAATGCCCACCCTAGTCACACCCTGGCCTAACCAAAATAGAGAATAAAACCCTCTCTATGGCCAGGGCGTGACAATATCCACAGGAAAACGAGTCCAATATCGACATAACCTGAAAGGCCGCTCAGCAAGGAAGAAGCCACTGTTCCAAAACCACCATAAAAAAAGCCAGATTACGGTTTGCAACTGCAGATGGGGACAAAGATTGTACTTTTTGGAGATACGTCCTCTGGTCTGATGAAACAAAAATTGAACTAATGACCATCATTATGTTTGGAGCAAAAAGGGGGAGGCTTGCAAGCCGAAGAACACCATCCCAACCGTGAAGCACGGGGATTTCAGCATCATGTTGTGGGGGAGCTTCGCTGCAGGAGAGACTGGTGCACTTATCAAAATAGATGGCATCATGAGGATGGAAAATTATGTGGATATATTGAAGCAACATCTCAAGACATCAGTCAGGAAGTTAAAGCTTGGTCGCAAATGGGTCTTCCAAATGGACAATGACCCCAAGCATACTTCCAAAGTTGTGGCAAAATGGCTTAAGTCAAGGTATTGGAGTGGCCATCACAAAGCCCTGACCTCAATCTTATAGAAAATTTGTGGGCAGAACTGAAAAACCGAGTGCGAGCAAGGAGGCCTACAAACCTGCCCCAGTTACACCAGCTCTGTCAGGAGGAATGGGCCAAAATTCATTCTTTATGACAGGCAGCCCTGAACTGTCCACGTATGTATTCATGTATAAGAGCCATGTGTCAACCCATTTCAAAAAGGTATTTCCTCTCCCATGTCTACTCCTATGGGGACATATGACCAGTCCGGGTATGTTAGCTCGCCTTGCTCTTTCCATGCACGTAATGTACATATAACTGCCAAAATAATGGAAAAAATACATGTATTTCAGAATAAGACGACATAAAATGTCGCATGAGATTAAAACCCCCCAAGGTTTTCTGAGTTACCAGGTGTGTTTGTCCAGATACATTTGTTACCTCTTTAGAATCCATCCCCCTGGCATTTCGCCTAGATTCTTCAACCCAAAATACTTTTTCCTGTGGCAAATTCAACCAATTTATCATCATCAGGAATCCACAATATTTGATCCCTGGCATCTTTTAAAAAGTTGTGTACAGTGGGGGGAAAAGTATTTGATCCCCTGCTGATTTTGTACGTTTGCCCACTTACAAAGAAATGGTCAGTCTATAATTTTAATGGTAGGTGTATTTGAACAGTGAGAGACAGAATAACAACAACAAAATCCAGAAAAATGCATGTCAAAAATGTTATAAATTATTTCCATTTTAATGAGGGAAATAAGTATTTGACCCCTCTGCAATACATGGCTTAGTACTTGATGGCAAAACCCTTGTTGGCAATCACAGAGGTCAGACGTTTCTTGTAGTTGGCCACCAGGTTTGCACACATCTCAGGAGGGATTTTGTCCCACTCATCTTTGAAGATCTTCTCCAAGTCATTAAGGTTTCGAGGCTGACGTATGGCAACTCAAACCTTCAGCTCCCTCCACAGATTTTCTATGGGATTAAGGTCTGGAGACTGGATAGGCCACTCCAGGACCTTAATGTGCTTCTTCTTGAGCTACTCCTTTGTTGCCTTGGCCGTGTGTTTTGGGTCATTGTCATGCTGGAATACCCATCCACGACCCATTTTCAATGCCCTGGCTGAGGGAAGGATGTTCTAACCCAAGATTTGACGGTACATGGCCCCGTCCATCGTCCCTTTGATGCAGTGAAGTTGTCCTGTCCCCTTAGCAGAAAAACACCCCCAAAGCATAATGTTTCCACCTCCATGTTTGACAGTGGAGATGGTGTTCTTGGGGTCATAGGCAGCATTCCTCCTCCTCCAAACACGGCGAGTTGAGTTGATGCCAAAGAGCTCCATTTTGGTTTCATCTGACCACAACACTTTCACCAGTTGTCCTCTGAATCATTCAGATGTTCATTGGCAAACTTTAGACAGGATTGTATATGTATTCTTGAGCAGGGGGACCTTGCGGGCGCTGCAGGATTTCAGTCCTTCATGGTGTAGGGTGTTACCAATTGTTTTCTTGGTGACTATGGTCCCAGCTGCCTTGAGATCATTGACAAGATCCTCCCGTGTAGTTCTGGGCTGATTCCTCACCGTTCTCATGATCATTGCAACCCCTCGAGGTGAGATTTTGCATGGAGCCCCAGGCCAAGGGATATTGACAGTTCTTTTGTGTTTCTTCCATTTGCGCATAATCACACCAAATGTTGTCACCTTCTCACCAAGCTGCTTGGCGATGGTCTTGTATTATTATTCCAGCCTTGTGTAGGTCTACAATCTTGTCCTTGACATCCTTGGAGAGCTCTTTGGTCTTGGCCATCGTGGAGAGTTTGGAATCTGATTGATTGATTGCTTCTGTGGACAGGTGTCTTTTTTAGAGGTAACAAGCTGTGGTTAGGAGCACTCCCTTTAAGAGTGTGCTCCTAATCTCAGCTCGTTACCTGTATAAAAGACACCTGGGAGCCAGAAGTCTTTCTGATTGAGAGGGGGTCAAATACTTATTTCCCTCATTAAAATGCAAATCAATTTATAACATTTTTGACATAAGTTTTTCTGGATATTTTTGTTGTTATTCTGTCTCTCACTGTTCAAATAAACCTACCATTAAAATTATAGACTGATCCTTTCTTTATCAGTGGGCAAACGTACAAAATCAGCAGGGGATCAAATACTTTTTTCCCCCACTGTATATATTTTACCTCTTGGTGATGTCATTCGGAAACATAATGTTAACTTTCACTGCTATGCGGATGACACACAGCTGTACATTTCAGTGAAACATGGTGAAGCCCCAAAATTGCCCTCGCTGAAAGCCTGTGTTTCTGACATAAGGAAGTGGATGGCTGCAAATGTTCTACTTTTAAACTCAGACAAAACAGAGATGCTTGTTCTAGGTCCCAAGAAACAAAGAGATCATCTGTTGAATCTGACAATTAATCTTGATGGTTGTACAGTCGTCTCAAATAAAACTTTAAAGGACCTCGGCGTTACTCTGGACCCTGATATCTCTTTTGATGAACATATCAAGACTGTTTAAAGGACAGCTTTTTTCCATCTACGTAACATTGCAAAAATCTGAAACTTTCTGTTAAAAAATGATGCAGAAGAATGAATCCATGCTTTTTTCACTTCTACGTTAGACTACTGCAATGCTCTACTTTCCGGCTACCCGGATAAAGCACTAAATAAACTTCAGTTAGTACTAAACACGGCTGCTAGAATCTTGACTAGAACCAAAAAAAATGATCATATTACTCCAGTGCTAGCCTCCCTACACTGGCTTCCTGTTAAGGCAAGGGCTGATTTCAAGGTTTTACTGCTAACCTACAAAGCATTACATGGGCTTGCTCCTACCTATCTTTCTGATTTGGTCCTGCCATACATACCTACATGTACGCTACGGTCACAAGACGCAGGCCTCCTTACTGTTCCTAGAATTTCTAATCAAACAGCTGGAGGCAGGGCTTCTATAGAGCTCCATTTTTATGGAATGGTCTGCCTATCCATGTGAGCGACGCAGACTCGGTCTCAACCTTTAAGTCATTATTGAAGACTCATCTCTTCAGTAGGTCCTATGATTGAGTGTAGTCTGGCCCAGGAGTGTGAAGGTGAACGGAAAGGCACTGGAGCAACGAACCGCCCTTGCTGTCTCTGCCTGGCCGTTTCCCCTCTATCCACTGGGATTATCTGCCTCTAACCCTATTACAGGGGCTGAGTCACTGGCTCACTGGTTCTCTTCCATGCCGTCCCTAGGAGGGGTGCGTCACTTGAGTGTGTTTAGTCACTGATGTGATCTTCCTGTCTGGGTTGGCACCCTCCCTTGGGTTGTGCCGTGGCAGAGATCTTTGTGGTCTATACTTGGCCTTGTCTCAGGATGGTAAGTTGGTGGTTGAAGATATCCCTCTAGTGGTGTGGGGGCTGTGCTTTGGCAAAGTGGGTGGGGTTATATCCTACCTTTTTGGCCCTGTCCGAGGGTATCGTCGGATGGGGCCACAGTGTCTCCCGACACCTCCTGTCTCAGCCTCCAGTATTTATGCTGCAGTAGTTTATGTGTTGGGGGGCTAGGGTCAGTCTGTTATATCTGGAGTATTTCTCCTGTCTTATCCGGTGTCCTGTGTGGACTTAAGTATGCTCTCTCTAATTGTCTCTCTCTCTATCTCTCTTTCTTTCTTTCTTTCTTTCTTTCTTTCTTTCTTTCTTTCTTTCTTTCTTTCTTTCTTTCTTTCTTTCTTTCTTTCTTTCTTTCTTTCTTTCTTTCTTTCTTTCTTTCTTTCTTTCTTTCTTTCTCTCCCTCTCTCTCTCGGAGGACCTTAGCCCTAGGACCATGCCTCAGGACTACCTGGCCTGATGACTCCTTGCTGTCCCCAGTCCACCTGGCCGTGCTGCTGCTCCAGTTTAAACTGTTCTGCCTGCGTCTATGGAACCTATTCACCGGACATGCTACCTGTCCCATACCTGCTGTTTTTAACTCTCTAGAGACAGCAGGAGCGGTAGAGATACTCTGAATGATCGGCTATAAAAACCAACTGACATTTATTCCTGAGGTGCTGACCTGTTGCACCCTCGACAACCACTGTGATTGTTATTATTTGACCCTGCTGGTCATCTATGAACATTTGAACATCTTGGCCATGTTCTTTTATAATCTCCGCCCGGCATAGCCAGAAGAGGACTGGCCACCCCTCATAGCCTGGTTCCTCTCTAGGTTTCTTCCTAGGTTCTGGCCCTTCTAGGGAGTTTTTACAAGCCACCGTGCTTCTACACTTGCATTACTTGCTGTTGGGGTTTTAGACTGGGTTTCTGTACAGCACTTTGAGATATCAGCTGATGTAAGAAGGGCTATATAAATACATTTAATTTGACAGAACTCCCGAGTTCCTCTGTGGAGGCACATGACAACCCACTTTGAGTTTGCCAAAAGGCACCTAAAGGACTCTCAGACCATGAGAAATAAGATTCTCTGGTCTGATGAAACCAAGATTTAACTCTTTGTCCTGAATGCCTAGCGTCACGTCTGGAGGAAACCTGGCACCATCTCAACGGTGAAGCATGGTGGTGGCAGCATCATGCTGTGGGGATGTTTTTCAGTTGCAGGGACTGGGAGATTAGTCAGGATTGAGGGAAAGATGAACAGAGAAATACAGAGAGATCCTTGATGAAAATCTGCTCCAGGACCTCAGACTGGGGCGACGGTTCACCTTCCAATAGGGCAACGACTCTAAGCACACAGCCAAGACAACGCATGAGTGGCTTTGGGACAAGTCTCTGAATGTCCTTGAGTGGCACAGCCAGAACCCAGACTTGAACCCAATCAAACATCTCTGAAGAGAGCTGAAAATAGCTGGACAGTGACCCTCCCCATCCAACCTGACAGACCTTGAGAGGATCTGCAGAGAATGGGAGATTCTCCCCAAATACAAGTGTGCCAAGCTTGTAGCGTCAAACCCAAGAGGACCCGAGGTTGTAATCGCTGCCAAAGGTGCTTCAACAAAGTACTGAGTAAAGGGTGTGAATACTTATGTAAATGTGATATTTCAATTTTTAATTATTAATAAATTAGCTAAAATGTAAAAAAAACAGTTATTGCTTTGTCATTATGAGGTACAGTATTGTGTGTATATTGATGAGGAAAAAATATATTTTATACATTTTAGAATAAGGCTGTAACGTAACAAAATGTGGAAAAAGTCAAGGGGTCTGAATACTTCCCAAATGCACTGTAAGTAATAACTCCAGAGAGACTGAATGCAACCGGTCATCGCTGGATGGTGGAGCTGTCTAACTTCAATTTCAAAGTGTTGCTAGGGCAAGAGGGGAGCACATGTAATAGCAGTAATCCAGCCTCAGAAAATATTATATTTTGAAATAGAGCTCAAAGGGTAATTTTTAAGAATTTGGCAATTTGCAAAAGTCGCTTTTGGCACTCCGTTTCGTTTCTCTGCCTCTGGGTGCGTTCGTAAATTCGCTCTGACTATCTACTATACAGAGCGCAGAATAAGTAATGAATTTACGAACGCTCAACACCATTTGAATATGGAAGCGTAATACAATTGTTGCCAACAGGCACAATGAAAACAGCCTAACCAGCTCTGCTAGGGGGAGTAAAATGGTCAGAGTGAGGTGTTCTTTCATTTG
Organism: Salmo salar; assembly: GCF_965601325.2. NCBI lineage: Eukaryota > Metazoa > Chordata > Actinopteri > Salmoniformes > Salmonidae > Salmo > Salmo salar. The sequence goes on along the minus strand of NC_138294.1, from coordinate 30,057,028 downwards.
CATCTGGAAGTAGCTTGTAAGCTTGCCAACGTTAGCCAGTTAGCTTGGGTACTTGACTGACGTTGTGAGGTCAGAACTCTCAGATCAACCCTACTCCTGAATGCTCGTAGAGCGAAACACTCTGAATTTACGAACACCCTGAGCACAGTCTTGCACTCCAGATTGAATTTACGAACACACCCTCTGTGTCAATTCTGCTGTGGATAACTTTTGTTGACGGATTTATCAGCACTCCTACTTCCCAACGCTATGGACATGTTCTCTTAAAACTGCTTATAACACAAATTCTGTAATTAAAAAAGTTTGTTTTGAGTCAATATGATGCTCTCTGCTCTCTTAGTGTTAAATAGTTACATTTGTGGCCTCCTAGCCTAGCCTCCTATCTCCTGGTCGCTGAGACTAGCCTACTAGCTCCTGGTCGCTGAGCCAGTGAGATGTTGCCAAGCCTATTGTGATTATTACTGTTAGTTCAGGGCATTATGTTCTAGTCTCATAGCCTATTAATTATAGGCCTATGATTTATTATGTGTGGGTCTATTTGAGTCAAATGTTAAATGCAAGAGTCATGGATTTACGTAGGCCTAAAAGGCTATTTGGTCTGTAATGCGAAATCACATGTTACATGGTTTGTTGTTGTGATCGATTACAGTAGGGTATTGGGTAAGCTATGATTTTATGATAATTTTATGATGATTTGAGTGCCCATCAATGGATTTCTGCCTACGCAACTGGCCCCAAGTGTAATGATCTGAGAGGATTGAAGAAGTAAAATCAGGTTCGGGCAGATGCCAAAGGCAGAACAGAGACACTGCCAGCCAGAAATTATTGGAACCACAACTATGTACCTACCACCATAGCTTACCTTGAGAGGAATGCAGACAGAAATACCAGATCAATGTTAAATAATTCAGGTCTTAAAACATTGAGGTTGGACTATAAAGATTTATTATACCTATAAACTGAACAGTTGAAAGTGTTTTTTATATTATTACGTATCGGTTTTCTGTTTGACTGTCATAATTTCCAACATGTTATGATTAGAAACCGTCAAAATGCTGACATCTTGGCATATTATCTTTATGTAACCTATAAACTGGCATATGGGTCTGTAGTTCTATTTCATACAAGGGCTTTGCTCTACAGTTGTACATCACGTCAACGGACATATCAGCTATATGTCAAATATCAGTCGTATTTTAAATACGTCAGTTACCTATGTAGCATACATTTCAACCAGTTTTTCTCACTGGATGTCTACATACTCTCATGTACAGTATCTATTCATATAATATAGTAATTTAAAAGCTACAATCTGTAATTCAAACAACAACAAAATGGCAGCCCCACCACTTTTTGGTTAACAGCTGAGCGATGGGGATAAAGAAATGAAACCACTGTCTAATTCAGAACTATGAAGGCAAGGACCGACCATCCATGGGATCAGAATTATGCTATAAAGCTATACAGTGTTTGTTTTCAAACTAAAACAAGCCTATTTGGGTTTTGTTGAGGTAAGACAGTTGAACTGCGCTCATGAGGCATTTATATGTTATATTCATCAGAACTCGATGACTATATTAATAAAATACTCTGATACTATATAGATAAATAAAAAAAATCGATGTGCAAATCACTTTAAGGAAAGATGCATACGATCAAAGTGAAAGGTGATGACATGGACACGTGTAAAACAGGATTTATTGGTCTCGGTTCATTGAGTGCATTTTAAAGGGAAACTTCTGGAAGTTTCTGAGAAGTCTTATGTATTATGAGAAATGATTAAGTCGTTAGATTGCACCAGGTGTGTTCCAAATGATCCAAGACGATAAAGCTAAGTCATGAAAAAACCCTAACACAACTTTGATGAATACTTGCTCAAGTATTTAGTTAATCACTGGTTACGTCATCTCACATTTCATTTTAGATGCTGAATATAGATATAGATGTATATTGATAATAATATACGATTGATTATTGAGTTTATTGATTATAATGTAGATACTTATTGACAATGCTGGTGTGATCAGACAAACTCAGAAGTCCCATGACAATAATTTAGAAGTCCCATTTCATTAATTTAGAAGTCGCATGACAGTATTCTCAATAATGGAAGAAACAATGATTATTTGACTCTATATTCATGAATCCTTTTCAATTAAATTATGAGGTGCATGCTCTATCGTCATTAGCAATTGTCGAACCCAGTAAGCAATTTAGAGACAGTAAGAAGTATTTTCACAACTACTCCCCTCTTACCCCATTCAACGAAAGAGCATAAACTAATATCATACTGTGATATCAATAACTGGCAATAACAGTGATATTATATACTGTATACAACTATTTGTCTAACTGAGTAAAGAAAAGATTAGTCTTCATTATTTGTTGACATACTTACAGGTCAGTAGTGTCAGATCTTAAGTGTGTGTACACAACACTGGTGGTGTTTTCTCTACGGGTTCTATCTAATCTAACTCAACAGTACACCCCTTGTAGTTGCTCGTAGTTCTTTGCAGAGGCCTACTGAGCACTTGGAGGTGGAATTGTAAACACTTGAATGCTGATTCATTCATGTAATGCTTAATATCTAAAAATATAAGAACTCGCTGTTTATTATCTGTGCATAGTCACTTCACCCCTACCTACATGTACAAATAACCTTGACTAACCTGTACCCCCGCACATTGACTCGGTACCGGTACCTGCTGTATATAGCCTCTTTATTGTTATTTTATTGTGTTACTTAAAAAAAGGTTTTTACTTTACTTTATTTGGTAAATATTTTCTTAACTCTTTCTTGAACTGCACTGTTGGTTAAGGGCTTGTAAGTAAGCATTTAATGGTAAGGTCTACTATTTGGTTTGATTTGATTTGATGAAATATGTATGTATTCCAATACAGTATAATATATGATGCAGATAATATAGTACAGACAGAGCATCTATTTACAGTTCCTAGATTGGGATTTTTCACTGATCTACACAACCTACTCCACATTTTCAAAGTGAAAGACATTGTCCTGATCCAGACAATTTTGTCTATTTCCTTCTCAGCGAGGGAGAAGACTTGGCATATGGTTTCAGGTTACAGAAATTCCCACCATGAGACGTCATAGTTTTGTGCTGCTACGCATATATACAGTACCACCACCAATAATAGCTCGACCAACAGCATCAGTAGTTCCATGACGTTTACACCTTTTGAATATTTGGAACGCACGAGGACTCCACTTTGCCAATAAACTGGTGTAAATAGCCCTAGTAATCTGACCGATCATCTCAGTACATGAGATCTTTTGAAAGACAACCGTGTGTTGCCCTGAAGTCACAAAGTGCACATTCCCCAACAAACCTCCCACTGAGTGACAGAAAGACCAGGTTAGGTAGGGCTGTCTGAAAGGGACAGAGAGGACCCAAGAACAAAAGCAGTCACTCATCACAGGTGGCAGTCAATAAACACATTGAGTCCAAAAATAGATTCCTTTTCATTTACCTGCACATTCTTGTCTTATGCCTCAACACCTAAACAGCAATAGAAATGTATAAAAGGGCGACCGTGAAGCAGATGAAGGAGACATAGGACACCTGCTATGACCAGATAAGAAGTTCAACCTGTTCTGTTCATCCTCCTTTCACTGCTACACATGTTGCTACTCAGTTATCTATTATTGTATTGGTTGTAATGTTGCAATGTTTAATATCAAGGGTGACCAACCATCCTCCTAGAGAGCTACTGGGTGTGCAGGCTTTTGTTCCAGCCCCCCTCTGACACAGCATATTCTAAAAATCAGCTGCTCAACAGGACCTTGATAAGCAGATTCGGGTGTGTTTCAGGGCTGGATCAAAAGCCTGCATTCCCAGTAGCTCTCCAGATGGAGGGTTGGCCACATGTTTTATACAGTGAAGTTAAGTGCCGTGCTCAAGGGCACAATGGCAGGAGATGGTACAGGAAATCAGAGAGCAGCCTCTCAGTATTAATAGCACATTTATGCTTACTTTTTCATGTATACTGTACATAGAGATGTATTGGTCATGGAAATGTGGTTAAAAGTAATGAGAAGTCATATAAAAGTAATGAAATTCCATCTCTCAAAATGTGTATGAATTCTGATCTATATACTGTCTTTACTTATATTTTTCAGAGAAAGTAATGCTTCTGCATCCAGAGGTGGAGACCTTGAGTGTGGCTCACTGCCAGAGAAACTTTCAACCCCCCAGAAATGCTTGTCAGGGAAAAATGTTAATAGTTAATTCCTTAGATTTTGATCGAATTCATTCTTTACAGTCTTGTTTTTACGTCGTATATGTAAATGACTGTATGTCAATAGCTTTTATTGGTTTAAATATAACTTATTTATATTGTTACAGTTACCATAGAACAAGTAGTTCACCAAAAAGTACCACATGAACATCCCAGTCAAAACAGCTGTGGTGAAGCTAAGACTACATGATAAACACATGCAGTGACTTGGGAAAGTATTCAGATCCCTTGACTTTATCCCCAATTTGTTACGTTACAGCCTTATTCTAAAATGGATTTAAAAAATATATATAATCCTCAACAATCTACACACAATACCATTTTTGCAAATGTATTGAATATAAAAAACAGAAATGCCTTATAAGGATTCAGACCCTTTGCTATGAGACTTGAATTTGAGTTCAGATACATCCTGTTTCCATTGATCGTCCTTGCGATGTTTGTACAACTTGATTGGAGTCCACCTATGGTATATTCAATTCAATGGACATTATTTGGAAAGGCACACATTTGTCTATACAAGGTCCAACAGTTGACAGTGCATGTCAGAGCAAAAACCAAGCCATGAGGTTGCGAGAATTGTCCGTAGAGCTCCGAGACACGATTGTGTCAAAGCACAGTCTGGGAAAGGGTACCAAAACATTTTGGCAGCATTTAAGGTCCCGCAAAACACAGTGGCCTCCATCATTCTGAAATGGAAGAAGTTTGGAACCACCAAGACTCTTCCTAGAGCTGGGCGCCCGGCCAAACTGAGCAATCGGGGAGAGTGGCCCTGGTCAGAGAGGTGAACAAGAACCTGACGGTCACTCTGACAGAGCTCTAGTGTTCCTCTGTGGAGATGGGAGAACCTTCCAGAAGGACAACCATATCTACAGCACTCTACCAATCAGGTCTTTATGGTAAAGGGGCCAGACGGAAGCCACTCCTCAGTAAAAGGCACATGACAACCCACTTTGAGTTTGCCAAAAGGCACCCAAAGGACTCTCGCACCATGATAAACACGAGTCTCGGGTCTGATGAAGCAAAGTTTGAACTCTTTGGCCTGAATGCCAAGAGTCACATCTGGAGGAAACCTGGCACCATCCCTACGGTGAAGCATGGTGGTGGCAGCATCATGCAGTGGGGATGTTTTTCAGTTGCAGAGACTGGGAGACTAGTCATGATCGAGGCAAAGATGAACGGAGAAAAGTACAGAGAGATCCTTGATGAAAACCTGCTCCAGAGCGCTCAGGACCTCAGACTGGGGCGACGGACAAGTCTCTGAATGTCCTTGAGTGGCCCAGCCAAAGCCCAGACTTGAACCTGATCGAACAGCTCTGGAGAGACCTAAAAATAGCTGTGCATTAACGCTCCCCATCCAACCTGACAGAGAGGATCTGCAGAGAAGAATGTGAGAAACTCCCCAAATACAGTTGTGCCATGCTTGTAGCGTCATACCCAAGAATACTCGATGCTGTAATCACTGCCAAAGGTGCTTCAACAAAGTACTGAGTAAAGGGTCTGAACGCTTATGTAAATGTGATATTTCAGTTTTTTATTGGTTAGAAATGATCAACAATAATAATTCAGACCACAGGAGTAAATGTCAGTTGGCTTTATACTGCCGAGCATTCAGAGGTTTAGACAGCAGTTGAGGTAGAGAGAGAGAGACAGAAAGAGAGAGGGAGAGGGTTGAAACAGCAGGTCCGGGATAAGGTAGCACGTCCGGTGATCAGGTCAGGGTTCCATAGATGCAGGCCAGGTAGTCCTGAGGCATGGTCCTAGGGCTCAAGTCCTCCGGGAGGAAGAGAAAGAGAACTAGAGAGAGAGAGCATACTTAAGATCACAGGACACCAGATAGGACAGACTGACCCTAGACCAACGGCACATAGACTTTTGCAGCATAGATATTGGAGACTCAGACGGGGGGGGGGGCCCGTCCAAAGTAAAGGTTAGACATATTAGTCCAATCAACAATAGATCATTGAACAACATGCAGGCTATTATTAATAAAACATAACTTCAGATGAACAAAAATAGTTAAACCTTGTTCCACTGATTCCTGATCTACTGGGTGAGCAGACTTCTATTCCAGCCCAGCAATAGCACCGTTTATTATCAACTCATTAGGTTGAATCAGTTGAATCAGGTGTGTTAGTGCTGGGCTGGAACAGAAGCCTGCACACCCAGCAGACTATACAATAGGGCTATTGTGTATGACTTTTAACTGTATACAACCTTTGCTAATAGGTACACATATAGCCTGTGGTATATAAGGATATACCCCTAGTCTCTTGGGACATTCATTGGGACCTCTTCATCTGCGGACAGGTTTTCACAGCTCTCCATATCTGAGGACAGAAAACATAAAAAAACGGGCTTCATTATACTAAAATTAGACCGCATTGAATATGATGTTACTATTATGTCTCTGTCCTCGAAGTTTTCCTTACTAGGGAATGGAACTGGAGAATGTTTTCATGATGCTCCCACATAATGACCTGCCCTATCCTGACTCGGATCGGCCTCTTAATTGTTTAAGTTCCCTGTTTCGCTCTGATGCTGAGAAACATGTACCATACAAAAGACTAAGGGTAAAAGACTGATGCAATGGTGTACGCATGAATTGTCTGAGAAATTACAGGAAATAAATGTAGCTTGGGCTATGGCTAGACGGACTGATTCTACATCTGCTTGGCAGTCCTTCAGAGGTTTGAGAAATCCAGTGCCTTCTGACAGTATTCACACCCCTTGACTTTTTCAAAAATGTATTGTGTTACAGCCTGATTTTAAAATAGATTACATTGAGATTTTCTGTTTCTGGCTGACACACAATACCCCATAATGTCAAACTGGAATACATTTTTTTCCCCAAAATTGTCCAACCCCTTTGTTATGGCAAGCCTAAAGTTCAGGAGTAAAAATAACTAATCTCTGTACCCCACGCATACAATTATCTATAAGGTCCCTAAGTCGAGCAGTGAATTTCTAACACAGATTCAACCACAAAGACCAGGGAGGTTTTTCAATGCCTTGCAAAGAAGGGCATCTATTGGTAGATAATCTGAGAAAATTCCTCTCATCCCACTAGACCTTTAGGCACCTGAGAACAGAATGTAGAGAATGATGCACTAACATTCTTACGTACTTTATTTTCATTTTAACCCTTTGATGTCTATGATTTACTAAGTGCTTTGCTAAAGATTGAGGTAAAAAAAAACAACAAAAGGGCTGATTCACACGATCCTTCTTACTGCAGCTTAATGTGCACCAATCCGGTTTTAGACCTGGATATAGCACAGTTTCAGCTGTTACGGTTGTTTTAGATGATGTGTTAAATTGCCTGGATGATCAAAATAATTGTGCTGCCTTATTTATAGACCTTTCCAACGCCTTTGATACCGTTGACCATCACATTCATAATCAACGGATGACTGAAATCGGCCTGGATCAGGCTTCTTGCAAGTGGCTTGACAATTATCTGTCAGACAGGACTCAATGTGTGATCTCTGATTGTCACGCTTGTCGTCGTAGAGAGAAAGGGACCAATGTGCAGCGGGTTTCGTGCTCAACATATTTATTTATAAAATAATGCGAACACCACGGAAGAAAACAATAAACAAACTAGCGACATGAAACAGTGACAGCAGGCTCAACAAAAAGCAGTGCTCTCAAACAACTACCCACGAAAAACAAAGACAAACACACCCTACTATATAGGACTCCCAATCAAAGGCAACTCAACACACCTGCCTTCAATTGAGAGTCCAACCCCAATCAACTAGACATAGAAACATAGACATAGACCAGTGACAAACCCCATAATACATACATCAACTACCCTCTGCCACGTCCTGACGAAACTACAATAACCAAATATACTCTATAATGGTCAGGACGTGACACTGATGGTGTTAAATCTAGTTTCCTGGATATCACAAAAGGTGTACCGCAGGGGACGGTCCTAGGACGTGTTCTCTTTACTATTTATATAAATATATATATCTGTTAAAACGTGTAATATTAATCTGTATGCAGATTTACACAACTTTTGACCAGGCTATGTTAGATCTCCAATCTGACCTTGTTACCTTACGGAAAGCTCTGGTTGGTTTAAAACTTGTACTTAATGCGGGCATGAAAAAAACATATTGTTCTTAAGTTCTCACATTTTTTTCAGATGGACTACATAGTTATTCATTGGATGGGACTCCCATTGATCGGGTTCCTGCCTACAAATATCTTGGCATTTGGATAACAAAGACTTAATGTTTAAAAAACATGGTTGAGCTAGTTAATCCCTAATAGCAGAAAGCAGATTGTTCAGTCAACTTCCTGACAGTTCTTGATTATGGTGACACCATTTACCAGATTGCAGCAGTCACTACTTTTAAATCTTTAGATGCCGTCTACCATAATGCCATTTGTTTTATCACTGGTGACAGTTTTAATACTTAATACCACTGCATCCTGTATCAAAAGGTTAGCTGGTCCTCATTGAAGTCCCATAGATCAATTCATTATTCCCTTTTTGCAAAATGCAATTGGTTGCTCTAATGCCACTTGGGTCTCAACGGTCTCAATGGTGACCTCCTGTTGAAATAAAGGTAAAATAAAATAAAATATCCAGTAGCCTACACTCTCCATTTTTGGAGCGAGTAGGGAAGAGTTGAGGTCTGAGTAGGAGGAATGAGGAGGAGGAATGAGGAAGTTCCTCATATTATCGTTGCCACTGCATCTTTGCCCCTATCTTGAGTATAGTAGGCTACACAGTGGATACACTTTTTGAAAGGCATGAATGATGCTCATCAATGGCAGCTGCCAAACGAGTCCTGCAAGTTTGAACCACCAAGCCTATAATTGGGTTAAAACCACACTGGTTGGCCAAATTTCAAGTCCCATTCTTTGTCATCATACAAAACACATCTGCCCAGAAGTTGTTCATCTTCAGTTTTCAGAAAGCGAGGAGGAGAAGGTATTCGTGCATCATTTCTCATTTGAGAAGGCTACAATCTGCAGGTCCTAGCTGACAACGTCTCGGATATAGGACAATTTATTCTCAGGTAAAATGCAGCTGTAGTGAATTTGATGGCCTGATTGCTTGATCAAATTTCACAGCAATTTGTCTTCATATGTCAAGACCTTGAAGGCTTACCTATGCAACTGAAAGCTGGCACATCTGCACCATCTTTTATTAACTGGACATCTTCCAAAGACAATAGGGCCAATTAATTCAGAGTTTTTTTAGAACTGTTTTGGTGGCAATTAAAGGCGTGGTGCATCTATAGGGAAAACCCATGGATGTACAACTGTTGAGTAATTGCTTGACAGGATATTTGTATAGCGGTGCACACAGTTGTTTATGTAGCCTAGGTGTTGATGTAGCCATTGTTTCTCAAACCTCTCCTCGGGGATGCCTGAACTGGTTTGATGATAAGTTGACAATTTAAAATAATATTTAAATAATATCTGCAGTAATTTTTTATGTATTTCCTATTGGTCAAACACATATTTCAGAAAACGTCCTTAATTGGGTTAATGGATTAAGACACCTAGTCATAAAAGTAGATGTACATGCACACTAATAATTAGACTAATATTAAACTAATTATAGAAATAGACTGAAGAAACATAAACACAACATGCTACAATTTACGATTTTACTGAGTTACAGTTCATATGAGGAAATCAGTCAATTGAAATACATTCATTAGGCCCTAATCTATGGATTTCACATGACAGAGAATACAGACATGCATCTGTTGGTTACAGATACCGTCAAAAGAATTGGCCTCGCAATGGGCCTCAGGAGCTCGTCGGCACCATGTTGTTCACAATGTTGACATCAGCAAACAGCTTGCCCACATGACACCATACACATGGTCAGCAGTTGTGAGGCCGGTTGGAAGTACTACCAAATTCTCTAAAACAATGTTGTAGGCGGCTTATGATAGAGAAATTAACATTCAATTATCTGGTGGACATTCTTGCAGTCAGCATGCCAATTGCATGCTCCACCAAACTTGAGACATCTGTGACATTGTGTTGTGTGACAAAACGGCACATTTTAGAGTGGTCTTTTACTGTCCCCAGCACAAGGTGCACCTGTGTAATGATCACCTGTCAGGTGGATGGATTATCTTGGCAAAGGAGAAATGCTCACTTACAGGGATGTGCAAAACATTTGAGAGAAATTAGCTTTTTGTGCATATGGAACATTTCTGGGATCAACACATGAAACATGGGACCAACACATTTCATGTTGCATTCATATTTTTGTTCAGTGTAGTATGGAAATAGTCATTTAAACAACTTACTCTGCTTATCTTAATCGGCATCAGGTTAAAATTGAAGTAAGCATACGCTGAATAAAACGCCTGGTTTTCTGAGCAATCTTTTGAATTATCAGGACATGTAAACAGCCTAATTGGGCAGCGGTTAATTTGATCTGCGCATGTGCTAGCACCGATAGAGCAAGCCTCGTTCTTCCAGCCGAGATCTTTTTAACATGTAAATACGGATAGCCAAGCTTGCTTTGCCTTCATGTTGGTGCTAGCAAGCTATCAAGCAGGCTAGGTAGTGCTACGTATCAACATCCAATCCAGTAGGGGCTGGAAACTATTGTGAGCTTCCATTATTATGAGCCGCCCTTCCCTCAACAGCCTCCTGTGCATCTTAGAAGTAGTTTTCACATACACACTTTATATGTCCGAACTCAGAATAAAAAGGCTTCACAAAAATAACATGGTCTCTGTGGTAGAATGTTTATTTGGTTGCCGATTTTCTGCATTCCTCAAAAGTCCCATCAGGCAGCCTAATGTCTGATTTCCATGTAAGCAGGATTATTAGCGAAATCGTTTTTCTTTCAAAGCATATAAGCGTTTTAAACAAACTTTTATATTAATCTGACTATCCACAATAATCGTATTATTGTGTGCATGTAACCGTGCTCACTTCAAGTAATGTCAGACTTGAGCATCTTCTCAGAATGCATATCTCTACCTTAAATTCTCTGAATAACCTCCATAAGTATATGAATGACTCGATATGAATGATTGTCCTATCAACTAAACCACTAAATGGTAGCCATTCTAACGTGACGATGGGGCTGCCTAACATGCTACCCTGCAAAGAAATATAATTTCTCCCACTGCAAAGACTAGAAGTTCTACTTTGATTGACGTTGTCATTGATAAAAGGTTCTTTGTTTTATGAACTTTATGATGCATGTGAAATATTCTACTCTGAAAGTGCGCAGGCTTTGAAAATTGATAAAAATCTGATCTTCCACATTGATACCAATGACTTATATATAGACTAGATGACCGATAGGGAGTGCTGTGTTGGAGCCACTGTGCCTCCTTCTTGGCACTCCATCACCGTTGTAGAAAATATTTTGGAAGCTTTAGAAATGCATTTATGAATTAGTTTTTGCCATGTTTATCATATTACAGACACCTTAATGCATACTTTTAAATTACATTACACAAACATTTTACTTAAAGTATAATTTTTTGGAGATGTCTAATGTTACTCACCCCACTAGAAAAATAATAATACTTAAATACATGTAATTTTGTCCTTGAAACATTTAATTGAAATACTGAAGAATCCCATTAATTCCTATGGGGGACTGCTCCTATGGGAAGTGGCAATATTATGGCCGACCGGTGGCTTCAAAGCCTCTTAATGGCCAATACATAGCAATCAGCAATCAAGGGTTTATATGCATCATTGATTGATACCTGTTCTGAAAATTGCACTGTCTGGAAAATAAGTTATTGTATATTGCATTATGTGATAATGAAGGATCCAACACCAAATGTTTGCAGTTCTATTGTGACATTGAAAGTGATCTGAGGATAAAGAGGGACACAATAATGAGTTCTATTGTGGTTAAATACACATTGTGTTCTTTGGAGGAGGTGGGGTTTTAAAGTCTTTAAAGATATAACAACTTGGGCTGCATTTCCAAAGATGTCAGCTGAAACCGTGAAGGCAAATTTTGTGAGCGGTAAATATTATTCTTCTGTAAAAATGTCAATTTACTTCCTGATAGACTGGGATCATTAGAGAACCATTTATAAAATAACATGTCCTTCAGCAGCGCAACGTGTACTAGCCAGCAAGTTTGTCAATGTGGGGGCTTATTCTAGTACAGAGAAGGATGATGCTCATCACCTTCGCAAGAAGTAGTTTCACAATTCATTTGTATAAAGCCCGCCTCAAATAGCCTGCCCCCAGGTTTGTCACAGCTAGTGACTTGACAGTTTGCTGCTCCAAAGTAAAGAAACAGAAACCTTAAACAGACACCTACACTAATGAGGTCATTTTGCTGAGTAATGTGAGTCACTTAGGAAGTTCTCCACTTGTTCATTGAGTTTTTACTTCAGTTGTTCAGAATTAGCTCAGTGTTTGTATTATTTATTTGATATAGTATTTTTTGCTGATCTTTATCAGTGGTGCCAATAGTTTTGGACCTGACTGTATCTATCAAGGTTTAAAGTTGATAGGTTGATAGCACAGACAAGACAGGTAATAGTTGATGCATAGTTGAGTTGCTTTGATATCAAATTAACCATCTTGTCATGAGAGAGAGAGCGAGCGAGAGAGAGAGAGAGAGAGAGAGAGAGAGTTGGCATAATCACTCATCCTCTCCAAGACTGGTTCTGTGAGCTTTGTTTGATTGCCAAACATTTACCCCCCAACAGGTTTTAATGTGTTGCTATAAATGGTTCTCATCTTTCAGCAGCACTGGGTGTTTGAAAGTCCAGATATAGATGACAGGGACAGATGAACAAGAAATGCAAAGTAGGCCGATGTTGAGCTGAGATAAAACAGAAATGGTTTTAGTCCATCTCTCTCAACTGTTTTAGAGTCTATTACATATAGGGGTTGTAACAACACTCACTAGGATAAGATCTACAAAGATTACACAGTAACATAGAATGGGGATGTGTAGGTTTGGATGTTATGTTTTGAAGTTCTGATCTGGTTGGATAAACTCATCACTGTGTGTGTACATTACAGTATGTACTGTCAGTGAAATACCAACCTACGGTTTGTCATCATAGGTTTGGACAACAAGTTTCTCTATGAAGTTAAACTCAGACATCTCAAAATTCATAAAGTCAAACACAGACTGCGCATCTCACCCACTTGACACATCAAAGTAGCCCAAGAAACGTTCCTGAATAAAGCCCTGATCATCCACATACCTGACGATAACTGACGATAACTGATAACTGCAAGCAGACTGCTGCCACCATAGGTCCCAGAGCGGTGGGGCAATTTTTATCTCTTAGCACCTGGAGTTTTTCCTTATATGTTAACCTAACTAGGAAAACTCTGGACCCTATAAGGTATGACAGTGATTAATCAGTTGTAAAAAGGTCTATATGGGCTATGATGGGACCAGTTTTTCCTAATAAAAAAACTCCTGAAAAAAAACTCCTGGCCCTGGGGGGGATGAAAACCCTGTCAAACTGCAGTTACCTTATGTTTGTTCATATAAATTATATTTAGACCAGATTTTGAGGGGAATTTCCTCTACCCAGACACGTAGACAACAACTGATAGACAGTATAACTCAGAGGGCTGAGCTTGCTTTATACATGTTTATATCATGCAGGTCTATGCAACTGTATTCTAAAAAAAATACTCACATCTGCCATCACTATTATATCGATTGATTAATTCCAGGTAATCATTTTGTAATAATTCCAGGTAATCATTTTTTTAAACATTTTGGATTTCATCTTTGCTCAGTAAATACCAGAGGAAAGTGCAAAGCCTACTTGAGTGCACGTGAAAACATTTGCTGCGTCAACCTCTCTCTTTAAACTAACTTTTAATGGATGATGCAATGGAAGCTATCAAATCATTTGGAATTGTTTTCGACAGAAAAAATGATCAGCGTGTAAAGCATCGTAATGTGCAATTACAGGCGGCTTGATGATAGTTAACCAGCTATACATTTGATACCAGTTGGTATTGAACGCTCTCACCTTTTCATCCTTCTTCATGAAACTAATCTCAGGCAGAGGTCGACCCTCGCTTCTAATTCCCACCTTTTCCGTGTACCCCAGAGAATGAAAGGGGTTTTTCAACATAGAACCCCCATAATGCTCTGTGGCATAATCCTAGTACAACACACTAGGTTCGTTCTCTGATCCTACATCTATGATTGGATGGACAACATGTCAGTTCATAATGCAATAGCTTTGATTGGTTGGAGGATGGTGGGGCCTAGCAGCCTCCTAGGTTTTGTATTGAAGTCAATGTAGCCAGAGGAGGACTGAAGCTAGCTGTCCTCCGGCTACACCATGGTGTTAGCCCAGACAGTGCTGTTGAAGTTACTGTAGACCTTCATTGCAAAACAGTATATTTTAACCAGTTGTTTGGTAAATATATGAATATATTTAGTATAGTTTTATCTAAAAAGGATAACTTTTTAATGTTTTCCCTTCCTCCTCTGAGGAGTCTCCACTGACAAAGTAGAGAACAGGGTTGAATGCATTTATCAAGCTTATGAGACATTGGCCTACGAGTTAATGCATAGGGATACTGTTAACAACTGTAAGTAGTTAGGGGATTTCTTTTTGAATATCAATTAACATTACACAGTTTTATCTCGATCTCTTCATTCAAAGACTCAATCATGGACTCTTACTGACAGTTGTGGCTGCTTTCCGTGATGTATTGTTGTCTCTACCTTCTTGCCCTTTGTGCTGTTGTCTGTGCCCAATAATGTTAGTACCATGTTTTATGCTGCTACCATGTTGTGTTGCTACCATGTTGATGTTATGTTGTGTTGCTACCATGCTGTGTTGTCATGTGTTGCTACCATGCTGTGTTGTCATGTGTTGCTGCCTTGCTATGTTGTTTTCTTAGGTCTCTCTTTATGTAGTGTTGTGTTGTCTCTCTTGTTGTGATGTGTGTTTTGTCCTATATTTATATTGTATTTATTTAAGATTTTTAATCCCAGGCACCCGTCCCCGCAAGGAGGCCTTTTGCCTTTTGGTTGGCCGTCATTGTAAATAATAATTTGTTCTTAAGTGACCTGCCTAGTTTAATAAAGGTAAAATAAAAATAAATAAATGAAATATATACGATTTTGGAATATTGACTGATCTCACATATTGTGGACTAATTAATATTAGTCTATATGATATGATAATTTCTTCAACATTGGTTAATGTAAGATCTAATTGGGTTCATTGATGATTGACATAAGTTAACATATTATGGACTAATTAATATTAGTCAATATCATGGATAATCAACTAGATTCAGCTGCGGGATGATTTTTTTGTTGAGCGGATGGTCAGGGGGCCGGAAACATAATTACAAATAATTAGTTGACTGCAAATAGACCGCAATAATTGACCACAATAAATTGACCGCAATAAATTGACCGCAAATTGACACCAAACAGATATAATATTTGAAAAAACAATAATTTAAACTTTGTTTACATTTGCATACAATCACATATATCTCTATATTATGTTAGGGAATATTTCAGAATAGATTTCCAAAATAAAAATCTATTTAAGCTGATTCTCTGGTGTTTTTACAGTCTTTTATGTCCAACAATAATAAAAAAATATATATATTCTCGGAGAACTTAGGGGGGCCAAAAAATCACCAGTTGGGGAACCCTGGACTATATCATAAGTATTTCAATATGGGTTAATGTGAGCTGTAATGGGCTTATTTTAAGATTTGATGTGCATGGATTGATGTTGTATACCTCTACAGGGACATCACAGATATGGAGCCTCTGATGATTCTCCTTCTGCTAGCAGGTAAAACACTTGGTGTGTGTGTTTTGTGTGTATGTGTGGGTAGTTATGTATGTATGTGTGTGTGTGTGTGTGTGTGTGTGTGTGTGTGTGTGTGTGTGTGTGTGTGTGTGTGTGTGTGTGTGTGTGTGTGTGTGTGTGTGTGTGTGTGTGTGTGTGTATCTGTGTGTGTTTTGTGTGTGGGGGGGGGTGGTTGTGTGTGGGTGTGTTCCTCAGTGGCTAACCTGATAGGTTCCTCAGGGGTTGCACTGCCACCTTTTACCACTATAGTTGGAAATAATAATTATGACTTTATCAGCCTACTTGGTGTTTCTTGGACAGTGTATAAGGTGGATGGATATACTGGACTCTAATGTATAGGCTTGTCTTACATTTGTATTAATTGTTTTCTAACAGGACTAGTAGGGAAGACATCAGCGACAAACACAACGGCAATGGGTAATGTACCTTCATATTAATAAAAATTCCAACTACTTCAACATAATCCATTGAAACAAACCCCACTTGGGAAACATATTCAATGTTAATTGATGCAGTAAAAATCCCTGCCTCATAACATTTAGAATGACAATATGCAGTTATCAACACAGCTACTGAACCTTGCCACAAACAGATGCTACCAAGTGGTTAGGGTAAACGTACAAAACAAAATGTATTCTATATGTCAGATATACAGGCGACTTTGACACTGACAAACTGAGCATCTGAGATGAATAAAAATGACCCTGTTTTGAATCCGTCAATAGCCTAGGTGTGTGAAAACACATATTGTACAACATTAAGATCATATTATAGTCCTCAAAAAGCTTTCAAGTTTCACTGACTCACCAAATGATGTGCAGCTCACTTGCGATGACCAATGCGCTGGTGAAACAAAAGCCTATCTCTCTTGTTTTACTTTCTAAAACAATGTTCTTCGCTCAATAGGCTTATTGGAAGTTGATTACATATTTGGTCGCCTACAGACAGATTAGTCTTCCCTTTCCGCAGGAGCCATTTGCTTTCCAACCTGTGTTTTCCCGCTATTGTATTTTAAATATTGTGAAAGACCTGTTTTGGTTGCATGTTGTTCACTGACAGATTTCCACGTGTTCCCAACTTTAGCTAAATAAGCTATTGATCCTCTGTGGCTAAATTATAGGTCTACTCCTGGTGTAGTATTCTGAATAATACATTTTCTTTCTGGACAGCAGTAATTCTATAACTATGGCAAATACATTTTTATTCATCAGGGGTGTTCAGCACTTTCAGCACCCTTCTAGGAGCTATGATTCTATGAGGAAATACATGAAGTGCAATGCTGGACAGATGAGAGTTGCAGGCTCATTGTCTATCAGGGCAAGGAGAGAGAGATCATAGAAAGAGAGATCATGCTGGTCCTGTAAAAGATACAGGTGTGCTTCTCTCTCACCACAGCAATGGCTACGCATTGGTATAGGCTAGAATGTTGCGCAAACCGTAAACCAGGGCCGGACCAAAACAAATAAATTCTTAGAATATCAGGAACATTTTTAAATTACAATTTTTTTAGAGGGTGGGATAATTACAGAGGAGGCAACTTGAATTAACTCTGAATGCTTTCATTATCATTTTTACACTGCAAAGAGTGACAATTATTTTTCATGCCACAAGAGGTACTAGATTGTGGCAAATGGATTCCGGAACTAAACAAAACAAAACACAAGGCATGTTTTTTATGTATTATGTTTTTGTATATCCTAAAGCACTCAACGCATGTTATTGCTATTTCAGAATGTGTGTGTGTGTGTGTGTGTGGGGGGGGGGGGCACATCCCCAGTGAAAGATGCGCCCCTGCCTATAGGGCGCAAAATTGCTGGGACCATGGCTGGCAAGTGAGCTGCATCACATATGACTAAAATAATATTGCGGGACTGCAGTTGGGTTTGGGACCAGATCTTGTGGTAGCGGGTGGGAGTCGGACAGAAAGCCAGCGGGTGCTGGTGGAGTGTGGAATGGAAACCGTGTGGGCGGTAGTGGGATGAAGAAATCAGTCTCGCACAGAACTCTACCTCCAACTACACATATCACTGCAATGACATCATATACAAATGCTACATTGACAATAAAAGCAATATTTTCTACACAACCAGGCAACAACTCCACTTCCACAACACCAGCCCCTCCACCACCAGAGGTTAAGCTGGAGTTCATATCGGAGAAAAACTTCACCGCAGACTTGAATAATGCATCATCACCACATTTTCAAGCTTTAGCAGCAAGTGTGGCTACAGTGGTAAATTCTGATTAATATTCCATCCTTTTCAAGTCACGCCTTTACTTTTCCTCACCAACAGGCTTAAAGAAGCAGTTATTACATAAATGTTTTTTACTTATATATTAATTATAATATATATGTACCTATTGTAAAAAATTAAATATAAACAATCATGTATAGCCTTAAAACATGGTTAAAACTATTATTTTGATATATTGGATGGTCAGTCCTTGCATCCATAGCTCTGGTCTATGAACTTGAGCGTGACAATATTTCTCCAGCCCCATCCCTCAGCTTCTTATTGAAACAGTGGCGGGAAGTCTCTTTGTTATTGTTTCAACTGCTGATTGGTCCTTTAAGTCACTTTCAGTTAATTAAATTAAGTAAAGTATTTCAAATTGTATTAATTCAATGAATAAAAGGCAACTCTTTATTTGAAGGTACTACTTTCTGTGAACAAATATGTGAACATATTCTATATGATTTATAAATAGTTTGAGGAAACTATTAAATATTTGATCATGATAAGCAGTTAATAAGCAGACCTTCAAATAAAGTCAATGATTTTAACTATGATTAGTTATGCCTTTTTTATGTTATAATATCTATCTTCAGCTGTACCTTCTGATAGATTTTCTAAGTAATAGGATCTATTCATGACTAAATATGATAAATAACACTTATATTTACAGCTGGACATTGAATACAAAGAAACATTGGGATCCATTTTCAATCACACAGTGGTTCTTGGTTTCAGGTAGGTAGTTATTGACATTGGGACATTCATGGGTTTCTTTTGTAGATTCACATTATATTCATCAATTAATTTAGAGGTTAATAAGTAATGTATTTAATTGTATATAATTCCAAAAATAATAATAATATGAACATGATTTGCTGATGGACTAATAAAAAAAGGTTTTGTTTTGTTTTCCAGTGAAGGTTCGGTTGTAGCATATACTGTGCTAGTATTCAACAATAACACCACAGCTGCTCCAGCAACAACCACAGCTGCTCCCACAACAACGACAGCTGCTCCTACAACAACCACAGCTGCTCCCACAACAACCACAGCTGCTTCCACAACAACCACTTCTGCTCCCACAACAAGCACAGCTGCTCCCACAACAACCACAGCTGCTTCCACAACATCCACAGCTGCTCCCACAACAACCATAGCTGCTCCCACAACAACCACAGCTGCTTCCACAACAACCACAGCTGCTCCCACAACAACCACAGCTGCTACCACAACAACCACAGCTGCTCCCACAACAACCACAGCTGCTGCCACAACAACCACAGCTGCTCCCACAACAACCACAGCTGCTCCCACAACAACGACAGCTGCTCCTACAACAACCACAGCTGCTCCCACAACAAACACAGCTGCTTCCACAACAACCACAGCTGCTCCCACAACAACCACAGCTGCTCCCACAACAACCACAGCTGCTTCCACAACAACCACAGCTGCTCCCACAACAACCATAGCTGCTCCCACAACAACCACAGCTGCTTCCACAACAACCACAGCTGCTCCCACAACAACCACAGCTGCTCCCACAACAACCACAGCTGCTCCCACAACAACCACAGCTGCTTCCACAACAACCACAGCTGCTCCCACAACAACCACAGCTGCTTCCACAACAACCACAGCTACTCCAACAACAACCACAGATGCTATGACCACAGTTACAACTCGTTCTTCAACCACTACCACAACACCGGCACCTCCACCACCAGAGGTTAAGTTGGAGTTCAAACTGGAGCAAAACTTCACAGCAGATTTGAATAATGTTTCTTCACCAGAGTTCCAAACATTAGCAAATACTGTGGCTACAGCGGTAAATACTGTTTTACTTTCATTTTCAACCCTTTTAATATCATACTTTTAGATTCCCTAACAAAAAAGGCTTAGTCTAGTCAATTCAGTAAACAACATATCATGTTATTAAATCAGGGAATAAAATCTAAAACTTTTCTACTCAATGATTGCTTCGACTGAATTTAAATGATTGATTGATATATTGATTTAGAAGTAGATTACAAGTAATGAAGAAAATATTTCATAATGATAAGCAAACCTTTACATTAGGGTTAGGGTGAGTTGTAAAGTATATTTCAATGTAAAACCAACGCAATGTCTCAGGACATATTCATGTATAAAACATGATATATTCATATTATTTTTACAGCTGGAAGATGTGTACAAAAATAAATATGGATCCAGTTTCCTTCGCATAGAAGTTATAGGTTTCAGGTAAGAAGTAATTCTAAGCATTTTTTCTGACATCGTGTTTGGGGTTATATTTAAGGTAGAAGTGATTTGTTTAATTGTTCAGAATTATCATAGAATTTAAACATAAATCTGATCTGTTGATGAAATCATAATTTAATAGAATAATTGTGGTTGTTTTCCAGTCAAGGTTCAATTGTGGTAATCACTAAGCTGGTATTTAACGATACCAGCTCAGTCCCTGCGAACAGTGATGTAGCTAACACGATGAAAGAGGCAGTTTCAAGCAACAGCTCTAATTTCTCTCTCCCAGTGAACACAGCCTCTATTGTGGCAACACGTAAGACTCACATATTATTTGTACTAGTTGTTCAACACAGATTTACAGTTACTAATTTGTTATAACATATCAGTTAATTATAACTTGCATATGCAAGGAATGGTCAATTCAAGACTGTGCAATTCTATTAAAATAAATCACAACATAGGGGTTGTGATATGGTACCAAACAGGTGAAGTCGGTCATTTAAATTTAACTACACAGCCTGGAGTTGATTATCTGTCTTTTATATTTTCTACTTGACATAGAAAACAAAGTAACAAATGAGGTTGTAAAAAATTAACGACATCTACTTCCACAACAACCACAGCTGTCCCTGCAACAACCACAGCTGCTCCCACAACAACCACAGCTGCTCCCACAACAACCACCGTTGCTCCCACAACAAGCACAGTTGCTAACACAACAACCACATCTGCTCCCTCAACAACCACAGCTGGAACAACAACAACGACAGCAGCTCCCACAACAATCACAACTGCTCCCACAACAACCACATCTGTTCCACAAACAATCACATCTGCTCCCACAACAACCACAGCTGCTCCCACAACAACAACAGCTGCTCCCACAACAACAACAGCTGCTCTCACAACAACCACAGCTGCTCCCACAACAATCAGCGATGCTCCCACAACAAGCACATCTGCTCCCTCAACAACCACACAAGCTCCCTCAACAACCACAGCTGCTCCAACAACAAATACAGCTACTTCCACAACAACCACAGCTACTTCCACAACAACCACAGCTTCTCCCACAACAACTACAGCTGTTCCCACCACAATCACAGCTGCTCCCACAACAACTACAGCTGCTCCCACAACAACCACGGCTGCTCCCACAACAACTACAGCTGTTCCAACAACAACCACAGCTGCTCCCACAACAACCACAGCTGTTCCACAAACAACCACAGCTTCTCCCACAACAACCACAGCTGCACCCACAACAACCACAGCTTCTCCCACAACAACCACAGCTGCTCCCACAGCAACCACATCTGTTCCCTCAACAACCACAGTTGCTCACACAACAACCATAGCTGCTCCCACAACAACCACATCTGATCCCACAACAACCACAGCTTCTCCCACAACAACCACAGCTTCTCCCACAACAACAACAGCTGCTCTAACAACAACTACAGCTTCTCCCACACCAACTACGGCTGCTCTCACAACAACCACGGCTGCTCCCACAACAACCACAGTTGCTCCCACAACAACCACAGCTGCTCCAACAACAACCACAGCTGCTCCCACAACAACCACAGCTGCTCCTACAACAACCACAGCTGCTCCAACAACAACGACAGCTACTTCCACAACAACCACACCTGTCCCCACAACAACCACAGCTGCTCCCACAACAACCACAGCTGCTCCCACAACAACCACAGCTGCTCCCACAACAAGCACAGCTGCTCTCACATACACCACAGCTGCTTCAACAACAACCACAGCTACTTCCACAACAACCACAGCTGTCCTGTCAACACCCACAGCTGCTCCCACAACAACCACAGCTTCTCCCACAACAACCACGGCTGCTCTAACAACAACCACGGCTGCTACCACAACAACCACAGTTGCTCCCACAACCACCACAGCTGTTCCAACAACAACCACAGCTGCTCCAACAACAACGATAGCTACTTCCACAACAACCACAGCTGTCCCCACAACAACCACAGCTGTCCCCACAACAACCACATCTGCTCCCACAACAACCACAGCTGCTCCCACAACAACCACATCTGCTCCCACAACAACCACAGCTGCTCCCACAACAACCACAGCTGCTCCAACAACAACCACAGCTGCACCCACAACAACCACAGCTGCTCCTACAACAACCACAGTTGCTCCCACAACAAGCACATCTGCTCCCTCAACAACCACACAAGCTCCCTCAACAACCACAGCTGCTCCAACAACAAATACAGCTACTTCCACAACAACCACAGCTGCTCCCACAACAAGCACAGCTGCTCTCACAGCAACCACAGCTGCTCAAACAACAACCACAGCTACTTCCACAACAACCACAGCTGTCCCCGCAACACACACAGCTGCTCCCACAACAACCACAGCTTCTCCCACAACAACCACGGCTGCTCCCACAACAACCACACCTTCTCCCACAACAACTACAGCTGTTACCACAACAACTACAGCTGTTCCCACAACAACCACAGCCTCTCCCACAACAACTACAGCTTCTCCCACAACAACTACGGCTGCTCTCACAACAACCACGGCTGCTAGCACAACAACCACAGTTGCTCCCACAACAACCACAGCTGCTCCCACAACAACAACAGCTGCTCCCACAACAACCACAGCTGCTCCCACAACAACCACAGATCCTCCTACAACAACCACTGTTGCTCCCACAACAAGCACATCTGCTCCCTCAACAACCACACAAGCTCCCTCAACAACAACAGCTGCTCCAACAACAACGACAGCTACTTCCACAACAACCACAGCTGTCCCCACAACAACCACAGCTGTCCCCACAACAACCACAGCTGCTCCCACAACAACCACAGCTGCTCCCACAACAACCACAGCTGCTAACACAACAAGCACAGCTGCTCTCACAACAACCACAGCTGCTCCAACAACAACCACAGCTACTTCCACAACAACCACAGCTGTCCCCGCAACACCCACAGCTGCTCCCACAACAACCACAGCTTCTCCCACAACAACCACGGCTGCTCCCACAACAACCACAGCTGCTCCCACAACAACTACAGCTGTTCCCACAACAACCACAGCTTCTCCCACAACAACCACAGCTTTTCCCACAACAACAACAGCTGCTCTAACAACAACTACAGCTTCTCCCACAACAACCACAGCTGCTCCAACAACAACCACAGCTGCTCCAACAACAACCACAGCTGCTCCTACAACAACCACAGTTGCTCCCACAACAAGTACATCTGCTCCCTCAACAA
Organism: Salmo salar; assembly: GCF_965601325.2. Lineage (NCBI taxonomy): Eukaryota > Metazoa > Chordata > Actinopteri > Salmoniformes > Salmonidae > Salmo > Salmo salar. The sequence continues at coordinate 30,033,193 of NC_138294.1, read as the reverse complement.
CCACACCAGCTCCCTCAACAACCACAGCTGCTCCAACAACAACGACAGCTACTTCCACAACCACCACAGCTGTCCCCACAACAACCACAGCTGCTCCCACAACAACCACAGCTGCTCCCACAACAAGCACAGCTGCTCTCACAACAACCACAGCTGCTCCAACAACAACCACAGCTACTTCCACAACAACCACAGCTGTCACCGCAACACACACAGCTGCTCCCACAACAACCACAGCTTCTCCCACAACAACCACAGCTTCTCCCAACACAATTACAGCTGTTCCCACAACAACCACAGCTGCTCCCACAACAACCACAGCTTCTCCCACAACAACAACAGCTGCTCTAACAACAACTACTGCTGCTCTCACAACATCCACGGCTGCTCCCACAACAACAACAGTTGCTCCCACAACAACCACAGCTGTTCCAACAACAACCACAGCTGCTCCAACAACAACGATATCTGCGCCCACAACAACCACAGCTGCTTCCACAACAACCGCATCTGCTCCCACAACAACCACAGCTGCTTTTACAACAATCACCTCTGCACCCACTACAACCACAGTTGCTCCCACAACAAGCACATCTGCTCCCTCAACAACCACAGCTCCACCAACAACAGACACAGCTACTTCCACAACAACTACAGCTGCTCCCACAACAACCACAGCTGCTCTCACAACAACCACAGTTGCTCCCACAACAACCACAGCTGTTCCCACAACAACCTCAGCTGCTCCAACAACAACGATAGCTACTTCCACAACAACCACAGCTGTCCATGCAACAACAACAGCTGCTCCCACAACAACTACCGCTGCTCCCACAACAACCACAGCTGCTCCCACAACAACAACAGCTGCTCCCACAACAAGCACAGCTGCTCTCACAACAAGCACAGCTGCTCTCACAACAACCACAGCTGCTCCAACAACATTCACAGCTGCTCCCACAACAACCACAGCTGCACCCACAACAAACACAGCTGCTCCCATAACAACCACAGTGGCTCCAACAACATCCACGGCTGCTCCCACAACAAGCACGGCTGCTCCCACAACAACTACGCCTGCTCCCACAACAACCACATCTTCTCCCACAACAACCACAGCTTCTCCCACAACAACCACATCTTCTCCCACAACAACCACAGCCTCTCCCACAACAACCACAGCTGCTCCAACAACAACCACAGTTGCTCCCACAACAAGCACATCTGCTCCCTCAACAACCACAGCTGCTCCAACAACAACGACAGCTACTTCCACAACAACCACAGCTGTCCCCACAACAACCACAGCTGCTCCTACAACAACCACAGTTGCTCCCACAACAACCACAGCTGTTCCCACAACAACCAAAGCTGTTCCAACAACAACCACAGCTGCTCCAACAACAACCACAGTTGCTCCCACAACAAGCACATCTTCTCCCTCAACAACCACAGCTGCTCCAACAACAACGACAGCTACTTCCACAAAAACCACAGCTCTCCCCACAACAACCACAGCTGCTCCCACAACAACCACATCTGCTCCCACAACAACCACAACTGCTGCAACAACAACCACAGTTGCTCCCACAACAACCACAGCTGTTCCAACAACAACCTACGCTGCTACAACAACAACGATAGCTACTTCCACAACAACCACAGCTGTCCATGCAACAACCACAGCTTCTCCCACAACAACCACAGCTGCTCCCACAACAACCACAGCTGCTCCCACAACAAGCACAGCTGCTCTCACAACAAGCACAACTGCTCTCACAACAACCACAGCTGCTCCTACAACAACCACAGCTACTTCCACAACAACCACAGCTGCTCCCACAACAACCACAGCTGCTCCCACAACAACCACTTCTGCTCTCACAACAACAATTGCTGCTCCCACAACAACCACGGCTGCTCCCACAACAACCACGGCTGCTCCCACAACAACCACAGCTGCACCCACAACAACCACAGCTGCTGCAACAACAACCACAGTTGCTCCCACAACAACAACAGCTGTTCCCACAACAACCACAGCTGCTCCAACAACAACCACAGCTGCTTCCACAACAACCACAGCTTCTCCCACAACAACCACAGCTGCTCCCACAACAACCACAGCTGCTCCCACAACTACCACAGCTGCTCCTACAACAACCACGGCTGCTCCCACAACAACCACATCTGCTCCCACAACAACCGAAGCTGCTCCCACAACAACCACAGCTGCTCCAACAACAACCACAGTTTCTCCCACAACAAGCACATCTGCTCCCTCAACAACCACAGCTGCTCCAACAACAACGACAGCTACTTCCACAACAACCACAGCTGCTCCCACAACAACCACAGCTGCTCCCACAACAACCACAGCTGCTGCAACAACAACCACAGTTGCTCCCACAACAACCACAGCTGCTGCAACAACAACCGCAGTTGCTCCAACAACAACCACAGCTGTTCCCACAACAACCTCAGCTGCTCCAACAACAACGATAGCTACTTCCACACTAACCACAGATTTCCATGCAACAACCACAGCTGCTCCCACAACAACCACAGCTGCTCCCACAACAACCATGGCTGCTCCCACAACAAGCACAGCTGCTCTTACAACAAGCACAGCTGCTCCCACAACAAGCACAGCTGCTCTCACAACAACCACATCTGCTCCAACAACAACCACAGCTACTTCCACAACAACCACAGCTTCTCCCACAACAACCACAGCTTCTCCCACAACAACCACAGCTTCTCCCACAACAACCACAGCTGCTCCCACAACAACCACAGCTGCTCCCACAACAACCACAGCTGCTCCCACAACAACCACAGCTGCTCCCACAACAACCACAGCTGCTCCCACAACAACCACGGCTGCTCCCACAACAACCACGGCTTCTCCCACAACAACCACAGCTGCTCCAACAACAATGATAGCTACTTCCACAACAACCATAGCTGTCCTTGCAACAACCACAGCTGCTCCCACAACAACCACAGCTACTTCCACAACAACCACAGCAGTCCCCACAACAACCACAGCTGCTCCCACAACAACCACAGCTGCTCCCACAACAAGCACAGCTGCTCTCACAACAAGCACAGCTGCTCTCACAACAACCACAGCTGCTCCTACAACAACCATAGCTACTTCCACAACAACCACAGCTGCTCCCACAACAACCACAGCTGCTCCCACAACAACCACTGCTGCTCAGACAACAACCACGGCTGCTCCCACAACAACCACGGCTGCTCCCACAACAACCACGGCTGCTCCCACAACAACCACAGCTGTTCCCCCAACAACCACAGCTGCTCCCACAACAACCACAGCTGCTGCAACAACAACCACAGTTGCTCCCACAACAACCACTGCTATTCCCACAACAACCTCAGCTGCTCCAAAAACAACGATAGCTACTTCCACAACAACCACAGCTGTCCATGCAACAACCACAGCTGCTCCCACAACAACCACAGCTGCTCCCACAACAAGCACAGCTGCTCTCACAACAAGCACAGCTGCTCTCACAACAACCACAGCTGCTCCTACAACAACCACAGCTACTTCCACAACAACCACTGCTGCTCCCACAACAACCACAGCTGCTCCCACAACAACCATTGCTGCTCCCACAACAACCACGGCTGCTCCCACGACAACCACGGCTGTTCCCACAACAACCACAGCTTCTCCCACAACAACCACAGCTGCTCCCACATCAACCACAGCTGCTCCCACAACAACCACAGCTGCTGCAACAACAAGCACAGTTGCTCCCACAACAACCACAGCTATTCCCACAACAACCACAGCTGCTCCAACAACAACGATAGCTACTTCCACAACAACCACAGCTGTCCCTGCAACAACTACAGCTGCTCCCACAACAACCACAGCCGCTCCCACAACAACCACAGCTGCTCCCACAACAACCACAGCTACTCCCACAACAACCACAGCTGCTCACACAACAACCACAGCTGCTCCAACAACAACCACATCTACTTCCACAACAACCACAGCTGCTCCCACAACAACCCATGCTGCTCCCACAACAACCACAGCTGCTCCCACAACAACCACTGCTGTTCCCACAACAACCACAGCTGTTCCCACAACAACCACGGCTGCTCCCACAACAACCACGGCTTCTCCCACAACAACTATAGCTGCTCCAACAACAACCACAGCTTCCCTTATAACATCCATAGCTGCGGCTATAACAACCACAGCTGCTCTGACAACAACCACAGCTCCTCCCACAACAACCACAGCTTCCCTCATAACAACCACAGCTGCTCCCACAACAACCACAGCTGCTCCCACAACAAGCACAGCTGCTCTCACAACAAGCACAGCTGCTCTCACAACAACCACAGCTGCTCCTACAACAACCACAGCTACTTCCACAACAACCACTGCTTCTCCCACAACAACCACAGCTGCTCCCACAACAACCATTGCTGCTCCCACAACAACCACGGCTGCTCCCACAACAACCACGGCTGTTCCCACAACAACCACAGCTTCTCCCACAACAACCACAGCTGCTCCCACAACAACCACAGCTGCTCCCACAACAACCACAGCTGCTGCAACAACAAGCACAGTTGCTCCCACAACAACCACAGCTATTCCCACAACAACCACAGCTGCTCCCACAACAACCACAGCTGCGGCTATAACAATCATATCTGCTCCATCAACAACCACAGCTGCTCCCCTAACAACCACATCTGTTCTAACAACAGTCACAGCTTCTCCCACAACAGTCACAGCTGCTCCCACAACAAACACAGCTGTTCCAAAAACAACCACAACTGCTCCCACAACAACCACAGCTGCTCACACAACAACCACAGCAGTTCCAAAGACAACTACAATTGGGGCTACAACAACCACGGATAATCCAACAACAACCACAGCTGCTCCCACAACAACCACAGCTACTCCAACAACAACCACAGCTGCTCTGACCACAGTTACAACCCGTTCTTCAACCACTACCACAACACCTGCTCCTCCACCACCAAAGGTTAAGTTGCAGTTCAAATTGGAGCAAAACTTCAAAGAAGATTTGAAAAATGTTTCTTCACCAGCGTTCAAAGCATTAGCAAGTACTGTGGCTACAGAGGTAAATTCTGTTTTACTTTCCAGTCTTTTAATACTGTTCATCTTCAGTTGTACAGTTGTCAGGTTCTTAAAGGGGCATTTCATCCCCCAAATAGGTTTCATATTTGTCATTATGTCGGACACATTCCCTCAAATTGTTTATGTCAACATTTCAGTTCTCAAGATAAATTGCTAAAATTGCTAGTAATACTTTTACAGCTGGACACAGTTTATCGAAACAGATATGGGTCCAGTTTTAATCGCACAGAGGTTCTAGGTTTCAGGTACGTAGTTATTCTTGAGTTTTTATTTTGGGACATTATTGGAAATAATTTGAAGATAATTGTATTAATCAATTATTTTGTGTAAGTGTTCATAATTGTCATAGCATTTAAATATGATTCTGCTTTACTGGTATCATATTAATTGTTTTTCATTTTGTTGTTTTCCAGTCAAGGTTCGATTGAGGTAGACACTAACCTGATATTTAACAATGCCAGCTCAGTCCCTGAGTCCAGTGCAGTGGTTGCAACCTTGAAAGAGAATGTCTCAAGCAACAGCTCTAATTTCTCTCTCCCATTGAACACTACTTCTATCGTGGCAACAAGTACGACACCTTAATAATATTCTAAATTCTGAACTCTAAATTACTTAGTATTTCCCTGCATTCTCTCTACCTCATGTGTTTTAAATACCAAGTTATCATACAGCTGCACTTCTTTATATGTCTGCATTTTATCGTCCTAAGTTTGAGTATATTAAATTAATTATAGTTATCTGGTCTCTATATTACTTAACTGTTTAACATTATAAGAATATTATAACAACTGAAACAAATTCCTAGAAACGATTATTGATTGGACATTAAGTAATCTATTCTATCGTGTCATGTCACAATAAAATTCTGATAGTTAACAATGATCAGATGTTGTCAAAGCTGTGTGCAATGCTTATTGTTTATTTTTTCTTTAAGATCAACACATCTTCTGTTATACACACATAATGATATCTGATGATTTGCTGTCTTGCAGGAGTTGTTTCAACCTCAGCTCCAACTACTACTTCTACTCCAGATCCTCCAATATCAACACCATATATGGTCATAAACGCAACTTCGGCTCCCTCAAACAGGTCAACTACAAACATGATTGTCAATGCAACATCGGATCCTATGAACATGCCAACAACACACATAGTGCCCATAGCAGCCACCACCACCGCTGTTCCGGCAGCAGCCACCACCACCGCTGTTCCGGCAGCAGCCACCACCACCACTGTTCCGGCAGCAGCCACCACCACCGCTGTTCCGGCAGCAGCCACCACCATCGCTGTTCCGGCAGCAGCCACCACCACTGCTGTCTTATCAACTGACCCTCCATCTTCTAGTGAAGGAACCCTGATTTTTCGGTTCAGTCTCAATCAGGCATTCACCGTGGATCTTGCCAACCAGTCCTCTTCAGCATTCAAGGCTCTGGCTGGCAAAGTGGTCTCGGAGGTAAGTATCTAGATCCCTTTTCATCAATACACACCACACCAAAGAGACTGGATATGAGTGGGCATCCTATTGTTAGGTAGAAAAAAATATTATTCAGTACAAAGATGTCGTACTCTGGGACATCCCCATTGAGAACAATGTCCAGACTTTTTTTACGGTACTTTTAGTGGACATGAACCCTTGTGCCTGCCTATAAATCCTTGTGCCTACCTAACTGCTGTTATGGGCAACAGAGAGTGCAATGTGCACAACATGGGAAACATTTACAGTTTTGCATGTCAGTTATCAAGTCATTAAGATATACAACTTTGAAATGCAGAAATGCAGCCAGTGTGATGCATTTTGCATCATATGAAGCAAACGCAGCATCTTATGATGCAAAATGGATCATACCTGCTGTGTTTCTGTATTTTGAAGGTTAAATATCTTGAAAATGTGATTGCTGACATGCAAACATTTTTGGGATTATATCAACAATGGACTAATGAAACAAATACCAAAAGACAGTTTTTGAGTGGCGTTTTCCTAACTTTGAAATTTGAAGTTGTATAGCATGTCAGCATTTATGTATAGCATAACACCTTTTCCATTAATGGTTAAGGTTTTTGATAGGGTTAAAACAGTACATTTAGGCATTCATTCCAAAAGGTTAAGTTAACGGTTAATGTTTGGGATAGATTTGAAACAAAAACATAAAAAACTAGTGCCTACAACTGATATTGAACATGCAACCTTTGAATCCGTTGTTATGGGATTATGGGATTTCCCGATGTCTTTACGACATGGACAGGCATCCAATTCAAGGTCAATTTTGAGCAATCTGTCTGGGCTTTGTTCTATGACATCAAAGCGTTATTTATTATAATCCTCAACATCTCATTTTTCAGAACACATCAAGTCCTCTTGATTTACACCATTCCCCTTTCTCAGACAAAAAAAACAGCTAAAGTATCCCAATTAGGAGGAGGGTCTGGGGCACCTTCTTGTAGCGCTTGGTGTTTTGACTCTGTGAGTTCTGGCCCTGTTTTAATTTTCATGCGAATTATGTTAAGCTTTGGTAATCATATTGTAATCTTTCAATGCAGGTGAACAAGATTTTTGCTAAAACCCCAAGCTTCCTTCGTTCCATTGTCAACTCATTCAAGTAAGTATGAATTCTCATTACCGACTTAAAAACTTTGATGATGACAGTGATGATAATGATTTCTGTGGGTTGTCTATTTTCTTTCCTAGGAAAGGATCTGTAGTTACCAACATGACTCTCGTGTTCAGAAACAAATCTTCAGTTCCCAGCGCATTCAGCGCACAGGCAACTTTCACCATCAGTAATACCTCCCTGAACTTCATATCGGACAGCGTCAGTGTTGGTATGTATTAATCGTCACCATACAACTACACATCTGTAAGAGCAAAGTCAACATTTGAACAGAAACATGAAAAGACAATCCACTTTCATCATTCACTGAACCATATCTCTATTTTTCCTACTTTTTCCAGAGTCATCAGTCAATTCAGGAAGTGCTCCCCGACCCACTGCCTTCTGTCTGGTTGCCTTGCCTCTCACTTTGGCACTGCTAATGGTCCAGTTGCTGGCTAACTAATAGCCTGTGTCATAGCTCCTGTGGCATTGGTTTCACCAATGAACGGTTTTCCAGCTCTCATAGAGACAGCCTTAAGATTAAGGACCTGCTTTGGCAGAAGAATGCACAATGGATTGTGCCTGTGTTAATTGGCAAAATAGATATGTATTTCATGTACATTCCCGCAAATACATACACAAACAAAAACACACCTAATTGTACTTTTTGATGTGAAGTATGATATTTGTGACAATCCTTAAGAATTCATATACTTTTTTTTCTGCTTATGAATATTAAATGCATATTCCTTTTCTTTGAAGTGACTGTATTTATACTTAACCATATAGGCTCTCAAAGACATTACTTATTTATTTGCATCTTGTACACAGCAGCTTGCACTTGTTTTATCTGTTAGATTAATATGGATAATAACTGAAAGATTAGAAAACCTTTCCTTCAACATGTGACATCCAAATCCTATTGTATACTTTTTTATTGTGTTATTTGATCATAGTTGCATTTTTAATTATTAACTGATTGGTACTACTTTATATCTGTATTTAAATTCACCAAGACAAAATACCAATTACCTTTATTACATTTACTTTGAGTTATTTTGGGAATATCACTGAAGTGTGTCAAAGGGGCCGAGGAACTAATGCTGACCACTGCACTGTTTTTAAAACATTGTAACGTCTTATCTTGTTAATATTCAATCCAGTATGTAAAACACGTAGAAGTACATTTTCTTCATTACTGTTTTAATATAATTCTATTTTGGGTTATGTAATTGGGTTGAATAATTTATCCATAAAACATTTACAGTATGAGTTACCATGTGAGTAACAATTTACAAACCTGCACCCCAAATTATGTTTATAAACAGTAATCTTATATTTACACTGAACAAAAATATAAACACAACATGTGAAGTGTTAGTCCCAAGCTTATTTTTCTCAAATATTGTGCACAAATTTGTTTACATCCCTGTTAGTGAGAATTTCTCTTTTGCCAAGATAATCCACCCCCCATAACAGGTGTGGCATATGAACACTTTACACGTTGCATTTATACATTTGTTCAGTATACCTGTCCATCTATCTATGTATCTTTCTATCTATCATTAAATAAACTTTTTGAATGAAACATTGAATAATTGTTTTTTCTTTGAGAAACTAGTGTTCCAATTTCTAAACACAGTAGAAAATGGTGACTTGCACTCAACATTGAAAAATACCAGTTCATATTCTGAGCGAAACCCTGACCAAGGAGGTCCTGCTCCTCCTCTCAATGGCAGACGCAGGAGGGATGACGCTTACTTCCATCCACCCCCGTCTGACCAACACTCTACAACTAGCGTCTCGTCGGCTTCCAGTGGTAGTTTTTTCGGGGTAAGAAGAAGCGACTATCAGAGGCAGAGGAGACCGTTCACACGGTCCCAGAACCCACGGGACTGATTGTCTTTCATTTTTCAAGCAAGATATTTAGCCCTGCTCATGTCTCTTTGATTAATAAAGCGTTATCTTTGTGCCTACAACCCAGTGCAACGATTTTGATGTTAAGGTAGACATGTTTAAGTTTTTTTAGAAACATCCGTTTTAGGGAATACTTTAGCTCCCGTAATCGTGATGTTTCTATTGAACCAGTAGGTTTCTCACCTGTACATACTCCGACTCCTTTTAGAAGTAAGAGTTATTTTGTACCTCCAGCCAATCGCAATCACTCTATTGAGACAAATTGCAGACTCGTTGAAAAAGATGTTGTTCATCTCCTTAAGAACAAACAGGAGTCCAAATCTTTCCATAATTTACCTAAGGATGAAAAACAAGCTTTGCTTGATTTACAATCTGATACGTCAGTCCTTATTCGTCCTGCTGATAAGGGTGGGTCGGTGGTATTCATGGTGGACAGCTTATGTAAATGAGTGTCATAGACAGCTGCTTGACAACACCTTTTACAAGAAACTCAGAAGTGACCCTACTTCCCAATTTCAGAATATTATCTTTTCTGTCCTAGATGGGTATTTAAGTTCTGGTCAGATAACCAAAAAAGAACATGACTTTTTGGATATTCAACACCCTAAAATTGCCACTTTCTATACTTTGCCAAAATTACACAAGAATGTTACAAAACCTACAGGGCGCCCTATTGTACCGGGCAGTGACGCCGTAACGGCCCCTCTATCTACTTTTGTTGATTTTTTTATTAGACCACTCACAGAACAGCTCCCCTCCTTTGTAAAGGACACCAGCGGTATGATCTCTATCATTGAATCTCTCAATCCTCTCCCTGAGAATACCTTGTTAGTTACTTTTGATGTTGAGTCGTTATACACTAATATTCCACACGAGGGTGGTATTGAAGCTATGGAACATTTTCTTCTGCAACGTGACCCTAATGAACTACCTTCCAGTGCCTGCATTATAACATTGGCTGAAATAGTGCTCACACATAACTATTTCATGTTTCTAAATGATTTGTTTATTCAAACGAAGGGTACTGCTATGGGATCCCCCATGGATCCTAACTATGCTAATTTGTATGTGGGTTACATGGAGAAACAGTCTATTTTCAATCATCTCAAAAATGTTTTCTTGCCTAACATCATTATTTGGAAACGGTATATTGATGACATTTTTGTTCTATGGAGGGGTGATGCAGAACTGCTCCAGGCATTCCATGCTTTTCTTAACTCTTGTTCTGAACATTTGAGATTTACTATGCAATCTGATACACGTCAAATCAGTTTTCTTGATCTTCTGATCTTGTGTGAAAATAATGTTCTATACACTGATCTTTACAGGAAACCTACTGATCGTAACAGTTTGTTGAGGGCTGACAGTTGTCACCCACTTCCCTTGAAAAATAGTTTGCCATATAGCCAATTCTGTCGAATCAAAAGAATTTGCCCAAAAAATCTGATTTCGACAGAAATATGGCTGAGACGCAAAGAAAATGATCAGATTAATATTGCCATTGATACAATTCAAAACAAAACGAGACATGACCTTTTTCAAGGTCAGTCTCACAAAAAGACGCATTCTTGCGTTCTAACTACCCGCTATTCAAAGTGCTCTGAACAAATTAAGGGAATCGTTCACAAACATTGGCACATTCTATAATAGATAACCGCCGCTGGAGGATCTGGGCTGCAGGCCGCCGCTGGAAGCCCTGGGCTGCAGACCGCCGCTGGAGGCCCTGGGCTGCAGACCGCCGCTGGAGGCCCCTGGCTGTGAGGCGTCGCTGGAGGTCCCGGGCTGAGAGGCGTCACTGGAGGCCCCGGGCTGAGAGGCGTCGCTGGAGGCCCCAGGCTGAGAGGCGTCACTGGAGGCCCCAGGCTGAGAGACGTTGCTGGACGCCCCGGGCTGAGAGGTGTTGCTGGACGCCCCGGGCTGAGAGGCGTCGCTGGAGGCCCGGGACTGGAGAGCGTCGCTGGAGGCCCGGGACTGGAGAGCGTCGCTGGAGGCCCCGGACTGGAGAGCGTCGCTGGAGGCCCCTGGCTGTGAGGCGTCACTGGAGGTCCCGGGCTGAGAGGCGTCACTGGAGGCCCCGGGCTGAGAGGCGTCGCTGGAGGCCCGGGACTGGAGAGCGTCGCTGGAGGCCCGGGACTGGAGAGCGTCGCTGACACAGGCATCCTTCCTAACTAATCTGTTGGAGAGGAAGGAAACCGCTCAGGGATTTCACCATGAGGCCAATAGTGACATTAGAAAAGTTACAGTGTTTAAAATGGCTGTGATAGGAGAAAAACTGAGGATGGATCAACAACATTGCAGTTACTCCACAATACTAACCTAATTGACAGAGTGAAAAGAAAGAAGTCTGTACAGAATAATTGTTTTCCAAAACATGCATCCTGTTAACAACAAGGCACTAAATTACTACTGCAAAAAATGTGGGAAAGCAATTCACTTTTTGTCCTGAATACAAAGTGTTATGTTTAGGGCAAATCCAATGCAACACATTATCAAGTACCACTCTCCATATTTTGAAGCATAGTGGTGGCTGCACCATGTTATGGGTATTTGTTGTTTAACTAGGCAAGTCAGTTAAGAACAAGCTCTTATTTACAGTGACGGCCTAGGAACAGTTGGTTTTTCAGAATTACATATTTATACTTTGTCAGCTCGGTTTGTCAGGCTGATTGAGGTAGTATGTACATGTAGATATGGTTAAAGTGACTATGCATATATGATGAACAGAGAGTAGCAGTAGTGTAAAAGAGGGGTTGGCGGGTGGTGGGTGGTGGGTGGGACACAATGCAGATAGCCAATGTGCGGGAGCACTGGTTGGTCGGCCCAATTGAGGTAGTATACACACGAATGTATAGTTAAAGTGACTATGCATAAATGATAAACAGAGAGTAGCAGCAGAGTATAAAGAGGGTTGGGGTGGTTGGGAGGGGGCACCAAATGCAAATAGTCCGGGTAGCCATTTGATTACCTGTTCAGGAGTCTTATGGCTTGGGGATAAAAACTGTTGATAAGCCTTTTTGTCCTAGACTTGGCACCCCGGTACCGCTTGTCATTCGGTAGTAGAGAGTACAGTCTATAACTGGGGTGGCTGGGGTCTTTGACAATTTTTAAGGCCTTTGACACCGCCTAGTGTAGAGGTCCTGGATGGCAGGCAGCTTAGCCCCAGGGATGTACTGGGCCGTACGCACTACCCTCTGTAGTGCCTTGCGATCAGAGGCCGAGCAATTGCCGTACCAGGCAGTGATGCAACCAGTCAGGATGCTCTCGATGTCGCAGCTGTAGAACCTTTTGAGGATCTCAGGACCCATGCCAAATCTTTTTAGTTTCCTACTATCTCCTGGTCGCTGAGCCTAGCCTATTATCTCCTGGTCGCTGAGCCTAGCCTTCTATCTCCTGGTCACTGATCCTAGACTAGCCTACTAGCTCCTGGTCGCTGAGCCAGTGAGATGTTGCCAAGCCTATTGTGATTATTACTGTTACATCAGGGCATTATGTTCTAGTCTCATAGCCTATTAATTATAGGCCTATGATTTATTATGTGTGGGTCTATTTGAGTCAAATGTTAAATGCAAGAGTCATGGATTTACATAGGCCTAAAAGGCTATTTGGTCTGTAATGCAAAATCAAATGTTACATGGTTTGTTGTGTGTGAGATCGATTACAGTAGGGTATTGGGTAAGCTATGATTTTATGATAATTTTATGATGATTTGAGTGCCCATCAAGGGATTTCTGCCTATGCCACTAGCCCCAAGTGTAATGATCTGAGAGGATTGAAGAAGTAAAATCAGGTTCGGGAAGATGCTAAAGGCAGAACAGAGACACTGCCAGCCAGAAATTATTGGAACCACAACTATGTACCTACCACCATAGCTTACCTTGAGAGGAATGCAGACAGAAATACCAGATCAATGTTAAATAATTCAGGTCTTAAAACATTGAGGTTGGACTGTAAAGTTTTATTATACCTATAAACTGAACAGTTGAAAGTGTTTTTTATATTATTATGTATCGGTTTTCTGTTTGACTGTCATAATTTCCAACATGTTATGATTAGAAACCGTCAAAATGCTGACATCTTGGCATTTTATCTTTATGTAACCTATAAACTGGCATATGGGTCTGTAGTTCTATTTCATATAAGGGCTTTGCTCTTCAGTTGTACATCACATCAATGGACATATCAGCTATATGTCAAATATCAGTCGTATTTTAAATACGTCAGTTACCTATGTAACATACATTTCAACCAGTTTTTCTCACTGATGTCTACATACTATCATGTACAGTATCTATTCATATAATATTGTAATTTAAAAGCTACAATCTGTAATTCAAACAACATAAAAACGGCAGCCCCACCACTTTTTGGTTAACAGCTGAGCGATGCGGATAAAGACATGAAATCACTGTCAAATTCATACACAGAACTTTGAAGGAAAGGACCGACCATCCATGGGATCAGAATTATGCTATAAAGCTATACAGTGTTTGTTTTCAGACTAAAACAAGCCTACTTGGGTTTTGTTGGGCTAAGACAGTTGAACTGCGCTCATGAGGCATTTATAAGTTATATTCATCAGAACTCGATGACTATATTAATAAAATACTCTGATACTATATAGATAAATACATTTTTAAAAATCGATGTGCAAACCACTTTAAGGAAAGATGCATACAATCAAAGTGAAAGGTGATGACATGGACACGTGTAAAACAGGATTTATTGGTCTCGGTTCATTGAGTGCATTTTAAAGGGATAGGTCTGGAAGTTTCTGAGAAGTCATATGTATTACGAGAAATGATTAAGTTGTCAGATTGCACCAGGTGTGTTCCAAATGATCCAAGACGATAAAGCTAAGTCATGAAAAAACCCTAACACAACATTGATGAATACATGCTCAAGTATTCAGTTAATCACTGGTTACGTCATCTCACATTTCATTTTAGATGCTGAATATAGATATAGATGTATATTGATAATAATATATTTTCGACAACTATTTGTCTAACTGAGTAAAGAAAAGATTAGTCTTCATTATTTGTTGACATACTTACAGGTCAGTAGTGTCCGATCTTAAGTGTGTGTACACAACACTGGTGGTGTTTTCTCTACGGGTTCTATCTAATCTAACTCAACAGTACACCCCTTGTAGTTGCTCGTAGTTCTTTGCAGAGGCCTACTGAGCACTTGGAGGTGGAATTGTACACACTTGAATGCTGATTTATTCATTTAAAGCTTAATATCTAAAGATATAAGAACTCGCTGTTAATTATCTATGCATAGTCACTTCACCCCTACCTAGATGAACAAATTACCTCAACTAACCTGTACCTCCGCACATTGACTCGGTACAGGTACCCCCTATATATAGCCTTGTCATTGTTATTTTATTGTGTTATTTTTTTTATGATACTTTAGTTTATTTGATAATTTTTTTCTTAACTCTTTCTTGAACTGTGCTGTTAAGGGCTTGTAAGTAAGCATTTCACGGTAAGGTCTACACATGTTGTATTTGGCGCATGTGACAAATAAAGATTGATTTGATTAAATATGTATGTATTCGGATACAGTATAATATATGATGCAGATAATATAGTACAGACAGAACATCTATTTACAGTTCCTAGATTGGGATTTTTCACTGATCTACACAACCTACTCCACATTTAAGTGAAAGACATTGTCCTGATCCAGACAATTTTGTCTATTTCCTTCTCAGCGAGGGAGAAGACTTGGCATATGGTTTCAGGTTACAGAAATTCCCACCATGAGACGTCATAGTTTCGTGCTGTTATGCATATACAGTATCACCGCCAATAATAGCTCAACCAACAGCATCTGTAGTTCCATTGTGTTTACACCTTTTGAATATTTGGAACGCACGAGACTCCACTTTGCCAATAAACTGGTGTAAATAGCCCTAGTAATCTGACCGATCATCTCAGTACATGAGATCTTTTGAAAGACAACCGTGTGTTGCCCTGAAGTCACAAAGTGCACATTCCCCAACAAACCTCCCACTGAGTGACAGAAAGACCAGGTTAGGTAGGGCTGTCTGAAAGGGACAGAGAGGACCCAAGAACAAAAGCAGTCACTCATCACAGGTGGCAGTCAATAGACACTTGAGTCCAAAATTAGATTTATTTTCATTTAACTGCACATTCTTGTCTTATGCCTCAACACCTAAACATTAATAAAAATGAATGAAAGATAAGCATAAATACCACATTTATGCTGACTTTTTCATGTATACTGTACATAGAGATGTATTGGTCATGGAAATTTGGTTAAAAGTAATGGAGAAGTCATATAAAATTTATGAAATTCCATCTCTCAAAATGTGTATGAATTCTGATCTATATACTGTTTTTACTTATATTTTTCTGAGAAAGTAATGCATCTGCATCCAGAGGTGTAGACCTTGAGGGAGACTTGCTGCCAGATTGACACATTTTCAACCCCACCAGAAATGCTTGTCAAGGAAAAATATTAAGTGTTAATTCCTTAGATTTTGTTCTAATTCATTCTTTACCGTCTTGTTTTTTTACATCGTATTTGTAAATTACAGTATTTCAATAGCTTTTATTGGTTTAAATGTAACTTATTTATTTTGTTACAGTTACCACACACCAAGAAGTACCACAGGAACATATAGTCCCAGTCAAAACAGCTGTGGTGAAGCTATTTACGTCATTTAGCAGACACTCTTATCCAGAGCGACTTACAAATTGGTGCATTCACCTTATAATATCCAGTGGAACAACCACTTTACAATAGTGCATCTAAATCTTTTAACCTGTTGGGGCTAGGGGGTAGTATTTGCACGGCTGGATAAAAAAATGTACCCGATTTAATCTGGTTACTAATCCTACCCAGTAACTAGAATATGCATATACTTATTATATATGGATAGAAAACACCCTAAAGTTTCTAAAACTGTTTGAATGGTGTCTGTGAGTATAACAGAACTCATTTGGCAGGCAAAACCCTGAGACATTTTCTGACAGGAAGTGGATACCTGATGTGTTGTATTACCTTTAAACCTATGCCATTGAAAAACACAGGGGCTGAGGAATATTTTGGCACTTCCTATTGCTTCCACTAGATGTCACCAGCCTTTACAAAGTGTTTTGAGTCTTCTGGAGGGAGATCTGACCGAACAAGAGCCATGGAACGATGATGGCCCATTAGACACCTGGCGCGCGAGTTCATGTTGGGTACCCTCGTTCCAATACGTTATAAAAGAGAATGCATTCGTCCACCTTGAATATTATTCATGTTCTGGTTAAAAAAGGCCCTAATGATTTATGCTATACAACGTTTGACATGTTTGAACGAACGTAAATATATTTTTTCCCCTCGTTCATGAAGTGAAGTCCGGCGGGCTTAGATCATGTGCTAACAAGACGGAGATTTTTGGACATAAATGATGAGCTTTTTTGAACAAAACTACATTCGTTATGGACCTGTGATACCTGGAAGTGACATCTGATGAAGAGAATCAAAGGTAATGGATTATTTACATAGTATTTTCGATTTTAGATCTCCCCAACATGGCGGCTAGTCTGTATCGCAACGCGTATTTTTCTGGGCGCAGTGCTCAGATTATTGCAAAGTGTGATTTCCCAGTAAGGTTATTTTTAAATCTGGCAAGTTGATTGCGTTCAAGAGATGTAAATCTATAATTCTTTAAATGACAATATAATATTTTACCAATGTTTTCTAATTTTAATTATTTAATTTGTGGTGCTGACTTGAATGCCGGTTATTGGAGGGAAACGATTTCCTGAACATCAACGCCACAGTAAAACGCTGTTTTTGGATATAAATATGAACTTGATAGAACTAAAAATGCATGCATTGTCTAACACAATGTCCTAGGAGTGTCATCTGTTGGAGATTGTAAAAGGTTAGTGCATAATTTAGCTGATTTATGGTTTTGGTGACGCCTGTCTTTGAATTGGCACAACATTACACACAACTCTTGTAAATGTACTGTCCTAACATACTCTAAATTTATGCTTTCGCCGTAAAACCTTTTTGAAATCGTAAAACGTGGTTAGATTAAGGAGATGTTTATCTTTCAAAGGGTGTAAAATAGTTGTATGTTTGAAAAATGTGAATTTTGACATTTATTTGGATTCAAATTTGCCGCTCTTGAAATGCACCTGCTGTTGATGGAGTGCACCACGGGTGGGACGCTTGCGTCCCACCTAGCCCATAGAGGTTAAGGGGGGGTTAGAAGGATTACTTTATCCTATCCCAGGTATTCCTTAAAGAGGTGGGGTTTCAGGTGTCTCCGGAAGGTGGTGATTGACTCCGCTGTCCTGGCGTAGTGAGGGAGCTTGTTCCACCATTGGGGTGCCAGAGCAGCGAACAGTTTTGACTGGGCTGAGCGGGAACTGTGCTTCCTCAGAGGTAGGGAGGCGAGCAGGCCAGAGGTGGATGAACGCTGTGCCCTTGTTTGGGTGTAGGGGCTGATCAGAGCCTGAAGGTACGGAGGTGCCGTTCCCCTCACAGCTCCATAGGCAAGCACCATGGTCTTGTAGCGGATGCGAGCTTCGACTGGAAGCCAGTGGAGAGAGCGGAGGAGCGGGGTGACGTGAGAGAACTTGGGAAGGTTGAACACCAGACGGGCTGTGGCGTTCTGGATGAGTTGTAGGGGTTTAATGGGGAGCCCAGCCAACAACGAGTTGCAGTAATCCAGACGGGAGATGACAAGTGCCTGGATTAGGACCTGCGCCACTTCCTGTGTGAGGCAGGGTCGTACTCTGCGAATGTTGTAGAGCATGAACCTACAGGATCGGGTCACCGCCTTGATGTTAGTGGAGAACAACAGGGTGTTGTCCAGGGTCACGCCGAGGCTCTTAGCACTCTGGGTGGAGGACACAAGGGAGTTGTCAACCGTGATGGCGAGATCATGGTTCAGCTTGAGGTGGTGATCCGTCATCCACACTGATATGTCTGCCAGACATGCAGAGATGCGATTCGCCACCTGGTTGTCAGAAGGGGGAAAGGAGAAGATTAATTGTGTGTCATCTGCATAGCAATGATATGAGAGACCATGTGAGGATATGACAGAGCCAAGTGACTTGGTGTATAGCGAGAATAGGAGAGGGCCTAGAACAGAGCCCTGGGGGACACCAGTGGTGAGAGCACGTGGTGCGGAGACAGATTCTCGCCACGCCACCTGGTAGGAGCGACCTGTCAGGTAGGACGCAATCCAAGCGTGGGCCCCGCCGGAGATGCCCAGCTTGGAGAGGGTGGAGAGGAGGATCTGATGGTTCACAGTATCAAAGGCAGCAGATAGGTCTAGAAGGATGAGAGCAGAGGAGAGAGAGTTAGCTTTAGCAGTGCGGAGAGCCTCCGTGACACAGAGAAGAGCAGTCTCAGTTGAATGCCCAGTCTTGAAACCTGACTGATTAGGATCAAGAAGGTCATTCTGAGAGAGATAGCAAGAGAGCTGGCCAAGGACGACACGTTCAAGAGTTTTGGAGAGAAAGGAAAGAAGGGATACTGGTCTGTAGTTGTTGACATCGGAGGGATCGAGTGTAGGTTTTTTCAGAAGGGGTGCAACTCTCGCTCTCTTGAAGACGGAAGGGACGTAGCCAGCGGTCAAGGATGAGTTGATGAGTGAGGTGAGGTAGGGGAGAAGGTCTCCAGAAATGGTCTGGAGAAGAGAGGAGGGGATAGGGTCAAGCGGGCAGGTTGTTGGGCGGCCGGCCATCACAAGACGCGAGATTTCATCTGGAGAGAGAGGGGAGAAAGAGGTCAAAGCACAGGGTAGGGCAGTGTGAGCAGGACCAGCGGTGTCGTTTGACTTAGCAAACGAGGATCAGATGTCGTCAACCTTCTTTTCAAAATGGTTGACGAAGTCATCCGCAGAGAGGGAGGAGGGGGGGAGGGGGAGGAGGATTCAGGAGGGAGGAGAAGGTAGCAAAGAGCTTCCTAGGGTTAGAGGCAGATGCTTGGAGTTTAGAGTGGTAGAAAGTGGCTTTAGCAGCAGAGACAGAAGAGGAAAATGTAGAGAGGAGGGAGTGAAAGGATGCCAGGTCTGCAGGGAGGCGAGTTTTCCTCCATTTCCGCTCGACTGCCCGGAGCCCTGTTCTGTGAGCTCGCAATGAGTCGTCGAGCCATGGAGCAGGAGGGGAGGACCGAGCCGGCCTGGAGGATAGGGGACAGATGAAATCAAAGGATGCAGAGAGGGAGGAGAGGAGGGTTGAGGAGGCAGAATCAGGAGATAGGTTGGAGAAGGTTTGAGCAGAGGGAAGAAATGATAGGATGGAAGAGGAGAGAGTAGCGGGAGAGAGAGAGCGAAGGTTGGGACGGCGCAATACCATCCGAGTAGGGGCAGAGTGAGAAGTGTTGGATGAGAGCGAGAGGGAAAAGGATACAAGGTAGTGGTCGGAGACTTGGAGGGGAGTTGCAATGAGATTAGTGGAAGAACAGCATCTAGTAAAGATGAGGTCAAGCGTATTGCCTGCCTTGTGAGTAGGGGGGGAAGGTGAGAGGGTGAGGTCAAAAGAGGAGAGGAGTGGAAAGAAGGAGGCAGAGAGGAATGAGTCAAAGGTAGACGTGGGGAGGTTAAAGTCACCCAGAACTGTGAGAGGTGAGCCATCCTCAGGAAAGGAACTTATCACGGCGTCAAGCTCATTGATGAACTCTCCAAGGGAACCTGGAGGGCGATAAATGATAAGGATGTTAAGCTTGAAAGGGTTGGTAACTGTGACAGCATGGAATTCAAATGAGGAGATAGACAGATGGGTCAGGGGAGAAAGAGAGAATGTCCACTTGGGAGAGATGAGGATTCCAGTGCCACCACCCCGCTGGCTCGATGCTCTAGGGGTACGCGAGAACACGTAGGCAGACGAGGAGAGAGCAGTAGGAGTAGCAGTGTTATCTGTGGTAATCCATGTTTCCGTCAGCGCCAGGAAGTCTAGGGACTGGAGGGTAGCATAGGCTGAGATGAACTCAGCCTTGTTGGCCGCAGACCGGCAGTTCCAGAGGCTGCCGGAGACCTGGAACTCCACGTGGGTCGTGCGCGCTGGGACCACCAGGTTAGAGTGGCAGCGGCCACGCGGTGTGGAGCGTTTGTATGGCCTGTGCAGAGGGGAGAGAACAGGGATAGACAGACACATAGTAGACAAGCTACAGAAGAGGCTACGCTAATGCAAAGGAGATTGGAATGACAAGTGGACTACACGTCTCGAATGTTCAGAAAGTTAAGCTTACGTTGCAAAAATCTTATTGACTAAAATGACGAAAATGATACAGTACTGCTGGCTGGTGGAGTAGGCTAGCTAGCAGTGGCTGCGTTGTTGACTTTGAACGTGTAGCTGGCTAGGTAACCTCGATAGTTTCAGTACTACACCTTGTCATGATACAAAGCAACTTTGTAGCTAGCTAGCTAACATAACACTAATCAAGACGTTCCTTGTAATGTATTTAGTTTCTACAATGCTGCTCGTCGGTAATAGTTGGCTGGGTTAGGAAAAATGGCGTCGCGGGGGACGGAAATAGCTGGCTAGCTAACCTCGATGGCTGGCTAGCTAACCTCGGTAATTACTAAACTACGCAATTATCAAGCTATGACAAAGACAACTAAGTAGCTAGCTAGCTAACACTGCACTAGTCAAATCGTTCCGTTGTAAAGTATTAGTATCTACAGCGCTGCTAGTCAGTAACGGTTGGCTAGCTAGCAGTGGGTTAATGATGACTAGGTGTGTTGACTAAGTCTGGCGCCGCGTCGCGGCTGGCTAGCTCACCTCGATAATTACTCAAACTACACAATTATCTTAGATACAGAGACAGCAAAGACAACTATGTAGCTGGCTAACTAACACTACCACCACACTAATCAAGTCGTTACGTTGTAATGTAATAGTTTCTACAGTGCTGCTAGTCGGTAGAAGTTGGCTAGCTAGCAGTGATGACTAGCTAGCTAGCAGCTAGCAGTGTTGACTACGTTAGGAGGACGAAGATAGCTAGCCTCGATATTTACTCTAATTACTCTAAACTACACAATTATCTTTGATACAAAGACGGCTATGTAGCTAGCTAAGAAGAATTGCTCAGATCAAACAAATCAAGCCGTTGTACATGATTAACACATACAATGACTTCGGAAAGTATTCAGATCCCTTGACTTTTTCCACATTTTGTTACCCTGAAAAGTTCTAAAATGGATAAAAATATATATAATCCTCATTAATCTACACACAATACCACATAATGATGAAGCAAAAACAAGTTTAGACATTTTTGCAAATATATTAAATATAAAAAACAGAAATGCCTTATTTACATAAGTATTCAGACCCTTTGCTATGAGATGTGAATTTGAGTTCAGATGCATCCTGTTTCCATTGATCTTGGAGTCCACCTGTAGAAAATTATATTGATTGGACATGATTTGGAAAGGCACACACCTGTCAATATAAGGTCCCACAGTTGACAGTGCATGTCAGAGCAAAAAACAAGACATGAGGTCGCAGGAATTGTCCTTAGAGCTCCGAGACACGATTGTGTCAAAGCACAGATCTGGGGAAGGGTACAAAAACATTTCTGCAGCATTGAAGGTCCGCAAAAACACAGTGGCCTCCATCTTTCTTAAATGGAAGAAGTTTGGAACCACCGAGACTTCCAAGAGCTGGCCGCCGGCCAAACTGGGCAATCGGGTGAGAAGGGCCTTGGTCAGGGAGGTTACCAAGATCCCAATGGTCAGTCTGACAGAGCTCTAGTGTCCCTCTGTGCAGATGGGAGAACCTTCCAGAAGGACAACCATCTCTGCAGCACTCCACCAAATCAGGCCTTTATGGTGGAGGGGCCAGACGTAAGCCACTCCTCAGTAAAAGGTACATGATAACCCACATGGAGTTTGCCAAAAGGCACCTACAGGACTCTCAGACCATGATAAACACGAGTCTCTGGTCTGATGAAATGAAGATTGAACTCTTTGGCCTGAATGACAAACATCATGTCTGGAGGAAACCTGGCACCATCCCTACGGTGAAACATGGTGGTGGCAGCATCATGAAGTGTGGATGTTTTTCAGTTGCAGGGACTAGGAGACTAGTTAGGATCGAGGCAAATATGAATGGAGCAAAGTACAGAGAGATCCTTGATGAAAACCTGCTCCAGAGCGCTCAGGACCTCAGACTGGGGCGACGGTTAACCTTCCAACAGGACCACAAGCACACAGCCAAGATAATGCAGGACTGGCTTTGGGACAAGTCGCCGAATGTCCTTGAGTGGCCCAGCCAAAGCCCAGACTTGAACCTGATCGAACAGCTCTAGAGAGACTTGAAAATGGCTTTGCAGCAATGCTCCCCATCCAACCTGACAGAGCTTGAGAGTGATCTGCAGAGAAGAATGGAAGAAACTCCCCAAATACAGGTGTGCCAAGCTTGTAGCGTCATACCCCAGAAGACTCGATGCTGTAATTGCTGCCAAAGGTGCTTCAACAATGTACTGAGTAAAGGGTCTGAACACTTATGGAAATGTGACATCTCTGTTTTTTATTTGTAATAAATTTGCAACAATAATACATCTTCACCACAGGAGTAAATGTCAGTTGGTTTATATTGCCGAGCATTCAGAGGTTGAGACAGCAGGTGAGGTAGAGAAAGAGAGAGAGATAGACATAGACAGAGACAGAGACAGAGAGAGAGAGAGGGAGAGGGTTGAAACATCAGGTCCGGGATAAGGTAGCACGTCCGGTGATCAGGTCAGGGTTCCATAGATGCAGGCCAGGTAGTCCTGAGGCATGGTCCTAGGGCTCATGTCCTCCGGGAGGAAGAGAAAGAGAAGTAGAGAGAGAGCATACTTAAGATCACAGGACACCAGATAGGACAGACTGACCCTAGACCAACAGCACATAGACTTTTGCAGCATAGATACTGGAGACTGAGACGGGGGGTCAGGGGACACTGTGGCCCCGTCCAAAGTAAAGGTTAGACATATTAGTCCAATCAACAATAGATAATTGAGCAACATGAAGGCTATTATTAATAAACATAACTTCAGATGAACAAAAATAGTTCAACCTTGTTCCACTGATTCCTGATCTACTGGGTGAGCAGACTTCTATTCCAGCCCAGCAATAGCACCGTATATTATCAACTCATTAGGTTGAATGAGTTGAATCAGTTGTGTTAGTGCTGGGCTGGAACATAAGCTTGCACACCCAGCAGACTATACAATAGGGCTATTGTGTATGACTTTTAACTGTATACAACCTTTGCTACTAGGTACACATATAGCCTGTGGTATACAAGGATTTACCCCTAGTCTCTTGGGACATTCTTTGGGTCCTCTTCATCTGCGGACAGGTTTTCACAGCTCTCCGTATCTGAGGACAGAAAACATAAAAAATACTGTCTTTGTTATACTAAAATTAGACCGAATTGAATATGATGTTACTATTATATCTCTGTCCTAGAAGTTTTCCTTACTAGGGACTGGAACTGGAGAATGTTTTCATGATGCTCCCACATAATGACCTGCCCTATCCTGACTCGGATCGGCCCCTTAATTGTTTAAGTTCCTTGTTCGCTCTGATGCTGAGAAACATGTACCATACAAAATACTAAGGGTAAAAGACTGATGCAATGGTTTACACATGAATTGTCTGAGAAATTACAGGAAATAAATGTAGCTTGAGCTATGGATAGACGGACTTATTCTACATCTGATTGGCAGTCCTTCAGAGATTTGAGAAATACATTGCCTTCTGACAGTATTCGCACCCCTGGACTTAAAAAAAAAATGTATTGTGTTACAGCCTGATTTTAAAATAGATTACATTGAGATTTTCTGTCTCTTTCAATTAGCGTGCTGATTATTTTGCTGAGAGCGACGCGCTGTTTTCCAAGTTATATTTTATTTTATCTCTGCAACCAACTCTCTCCAGTATTAGAAAGGGAGACGAAACACACATATGCCATCCCAATGCAAACCCAAGTCCTCTCCCCCCTGGGATTTTTGGCCACTGGAGCATTCCAACGGGAGATTGCGGATTGTTCTGGCATTTCACAACCACCCATGAGCCGAATATTGCCTGCAGTCCTTCATGGCATTATTTCAATGACCCCACAATACATACAGTTTCTGTACACTGCTGCGCAACATGCCAGAGTGAAAAGGGATTTCCATACCATAGCTGAATTTCCCAATGTCGTTGGAGCAGTTGACTGCACCCACATCGCAATAAAAACACCATCATTGAACGAACTTAACTTCGTCAACAGAAAAGGTTTCCATTCTGTCAATGTGCAGGTCATCTGTGATTCACATTTGGCTTTGTTGAATGTAGTGGCCAAATGGCCAGGTGGGACACACAATTCATTCATTGTACAGAACAATTCAGTCGGCCTTAACCTTCATGAAGGAGTTGTTGAGGATGGATGGCTTATTGGTAAGTGACTTTTGTTTTATTTGCAAGGTTTTATTTGCCATGTTAGACCTCTACTGGGAAACAATATCTGAATGTTGTGTTCATAACTGCAGGAGACCGGGGCTACCCATTAAAAACATGGCTGATGACTCCCCTCACAAACCCCTCAAACCAGCAAGAGGCAAGGTACAACCAAGCCCACGCACAAGAACAACAGTGGAGCGCACCATAGGCCTGCTGAAAGGGCATTGGCTGTGCTTGTCTGGGACAGGAGGCACACTGCAATACCAGCCCAGCAGGGTTTGCTTCTGAAATGGCATTCCTGTTTAAGTCCAGTAATTTATGTGTTGATCTCTTCTTGTTGTTTTAGGACTGCGTCAGTCAAAACATGCGGCGCAGCTGAAGTGCTCGCCAAAGAGGACACCCTTCTTGTAGGCCTGTGGATGGCTGAGGGATCAGGCAAATCACCCACATCTGTGAAGATTTCATGTGTTGTTATTTTTGTTATATTCATTTTGTTACATTTATTATGTTATAAATAATTGTTATATTTATTGTCAAGAAAAAAATATTTAGATGTTGTCACGACTTCTGCCGAAGTCGGTTCCTCTCCTTGTTCGGGCGGTGTTCGGCAGGTGACGTCACCGGTCTTCTAGCCATCGCCGATCCATTTTTCATGTTCCATTTGTTTTGTCTGGTTGTCACACTCACCTGGTTTCAATTCCCTAATTACATGTTGTATATGTTCCCTCTGTTTCCCCCATGTCCTTGTCGGGAATTGTTTATTGTAAGTACGTGTGCTTTATGTGACTGGTGAGATACGGGTTTTGTTGACCATGTTTTTTGTTATTTTTGTATGTCGGTAGTTATGTACATTAAACGGTTCCGGCTATTTACCAAGTTCTGCTCTCCTGCGTTTGACTTCCATGCCACCAGTTACGCACCCCTGACAGATGTGGTCCATGTCTGAAAATGGTTGCAAAAATAAAGCTTGACATACCATCAGTTGGTGTGTCTGGCATTCCTTCAGGGTCTGGGAGAGGGTCCTCAGTATCACCATCACAAATGATTCCAGACACCGAGGTCTCTCCAATTATGCTGCCAATGCGCTGGCCCATAGCAGACAGCAAGGAGTCACTCTGCCCTCCTCCTGTTGCATTTATATCCCTTTTGTGGATCATATTTTTATGTTGTTGCATGTTTTCAAATCAAACCATGTCTTTTTAATTTCATTAACTGTTCTGCACTCAGATGAGGCAGAATTTACCACAACTCTAACCTGCTCCCAAGCAATATTTTTTCCCTTATTTGTCAAGCCATTGCTGAGGGCTCCAAAAGTATGGCTTGTTTTGCTTCCACTTCGGTGATCAAAAGTTCTATTTCTGCATCTGGAAAGTTTTTTTTCATATCTTCTTTGATTTCCCCATGTTGACGGACAGAAATTAGCGACATTTCTTGCAGCTTCAAAGGGAAGGTTTGTGACCAAATATGGTCATTTAGGGCGGATCTTTATGTAAATGAGACTTCACATGCACTAGCACAGTGTTTTAGAATGTGTCTGATTCATCAAGGCAAAATACTTACAGGTGTGTGTAAATCAAGCCTTTCTGAGAAATTGATAAATACCAACTTTTTTGTACTTGTGAACATTCTAAATGTTCTTCTTACGAGTTAATTTTTAAGCTTTTCTATGCAACATTGATAAATGAGGGCCCTGGGAATAGCACAGTTTCAGCTGCTACACATGTTTTACATTATTTGATAAATTGCCTGGATGATAAAATGTATAGACCTTTCCAACGCCTTTGACACCGTTGACCATCACATTCTTAATCAACGGTTGACTGAAATCGGCCTGGATCAGGCTTCTTGCAAGTGGCTTGACAATTATCTGTGTGATCTCTGATGGTGTTAAATCTAGTTTCCTGTTAAATCTAGTTTCCTGATATTACAAAAGGTGAACCTTAGGGGTCGGTAATAGGACGTGCTCTCTTTACTATTTATATAACCATAAATCTGTTAAAAGTGTAATATTAATCTGAATGCAGATTTCCCCAACTGTTGACCAGGCTATGTTAGATCTGCAATCTGACCTTGTTACCTTACAGAAAGCTCTGGTTGGTTTAAAACTTGTACTTAATGCAGATAAGAAAAAAATATATATTGTTCTTTAGTTCTCACAAAAATGTTTCAGATGGACTACATAGTTATTCATTGGATGGGTCTCCCATTGATCGGGTTCCTGCCTACAAATATCTGGGCATTTGGATAACAAAGACTTAATGTTTAAAAAACATGGTTGAGCTAGTTAAAAAGCTAAGACTTAAAGAGGCTTCTTTTTTAGAAATAGATCTTCTTGCCTCTCCCTAATAGCAGGAAGCAGATTGTACAGTCAACTTCCTGACCGTTCTTGATTATTGTGACACCATTTACCAGATTGCAGCAGTCACTACTCTTAAATCTTTGGATGCGGTCTACCATAACGCCATTCTTTTTATAACTGGTGACAGTTTCAATACTTAATACCACTGCATCCTGTATCAAAAGGTTGGCTGGTACTCATTAAAGTCCGGTAGATCAATTAATTATTCCCTTTTTGTTTACAAAACCCTACTACACAAGCTTCCAACTTACCTAATTTTGTTGTTAACGTATAAAAACATGAGATACTAATCCCGATCACCGAATTAGGTCCTAATTTTATTAATGTACCTCATTGCTGGAACCAAAAGCAAAATGCAATTGGTTGCTCTGATGCCAGTTGGGCAATTAAACATATTGATTCGGGGAACTATTTTCTGAGGAATGTGGCTGTTTTTCTTAATTGTTTGTTGTGCTGTATTTCAGTAATCTGATTTGATTTTGTCTATGAATTGTATGTGCAGGACTCCCTTGCAAAAGAGACCCTTAAGGCTAGGCGTCCCGCTAGCGGGACAACTTCCGGTGAAACTGGAGGGCGTGCAATTCAAATAAATAATCACAAAAATTATGGATATTAAACATTTAGGAACATACAAGTGTCTTTTATTGGTTAAAAGCTTAAAATCTTGTTAATCTAACTGCACCGGCACAGTTTTCATAAATTCACAAATAGCGATTAACCTCTCTAGGGTATGTGGGACGAAATCGTCCCACCTACTCAACAGCCAGTGGAATCCCGTGGCGCGATATTCAAATACCTTAGAAATGCTATTACTTCAATTTCTCAATCATATGACTATTTTACACCATTTTAAAGACAAGACTCTCGTTAATCCAACCACACTGTCCGATTTCAAAAAGGCTTTACAACGAAAGCAAAACATTAGATTATGTCAGCAGAGTACCCAGCCAGAAATAATCAGACACCCATTTTTCAAGCTAGCATATAATGTCACATAAACCCAAACCACAGCTAAATGCAGCACTAACCTTTGATGATCTTCATCAGATGACACTCC
The DNA here is from genome assembly GCF_965601325.2 of Salmo salar. Lineage (NCBI taxonomy): Eukaryota > Metazoa > Chordata > Actinopteri > Salmoniformes > Salmonidae > Salmo > Salmo salar. Next base: position 30,004,681 of record NC_138294.1, on the reverse strand, counting down.
TAGGACATTATGTTATACAATACATGCATGTTTTGTTCAATGAAGTTCATATTTATATAAAAAAACAGATTTTTACATTAGCATGTGACGTTCAGAACTAGCATACCCACCGCAAACTTCCGGTGAATTTACTAAATTACTCACGATAAACGTTCACAAAAAACATAACAATTATTTTAAGAATTATAGATACAGAACTCCTTTATGCAATCGCTGTGTCCGATTTTAAAATAGCTTTTCGGCAAAAGCACATTTTGCAATATTCTGAGTAGATAGCTCGCCATCACGGGCTAGCTATTTTGACACCCACCAAGTTTGGCACTCACCAAACTCAGATTTACTATAAGAAAAATTGGATTACTTTGCTGTTCTTCGTCAGAATGCACTCCCAGGACTTCTACTTCAATAACAAATGTTGGTTTGGTTCAAAATAATCCATAGTTATGTTCAAATATCCTCTGTTTTGTTTGTGCGTTCAAGACACTATCCAAAGGGTGACGAAGGGTGACACGCCCGACGCGTTTCGTGACAAAACATTTCTAAATATTCCATTACCGTACTTCGAAGCATGTCAACCACTGTTTAAAATCAATTTTTATGCGATTTTTCTCATAAAAAAGCGATAATATTCCGACCGGGAAACCCTGTTTTCGTTCAAAGACTAAAAATCTAAAATGGACTCTTCTCGTGCACGCCCGCCCCTGTCTCATTGTTCTCTGATCGACCACTATCCAAATGCGCTACTGTTTTTCAGCAATGGGCTGCAAAGTCATCATTCAACGTTCTGCCGCCTTCTGAGAGCCTATGGGAGCCGTAGGAAGTGTCACGTTACAGCAGAGATCCTCCGTTTTCAATAAAGAGAGTGTAGAAGGCCAAGAAATGGTCAGAGAGGGCACTTCCTGTAAGGAATCTTCTCAGGTTTTTGCCTGCCATATGAGTTCTGTTATACTCACAGACACCATTCAAACAGTTTTAGAAACTTTAGGGTGTCTTCTATCCAAATCAAACAATTATATGCATATTCTAGTTTCTGGGCAGTAGTAATAACCAGATTAAATCGGGTACGTTTTTTATCCGGCCGTGCAAATACTGCCCCCTACCCTAGAGAGGTTAAATATTCACTTACTGTTTTAAAATCTTCCTCTGATTTGCCATCCAAAGGGTCCCAGCTATAACATGTAGTGTCGTTCTGTTAGTTAAAATCCTTCTTTATATCCCAAAAATTCTGTTTAGTTGGAGCCATCGATTTGAGTAATCCACTTGTTTAACATTTCAAGATAGGAATCCGAAAATCTTACCCTAAACTTTGTTTCAACAAGTCAAAATACATTTCTATTTAATCCCCAGATACCCTAAAATGTAATTAAACTATAATATTTCATACCAAAAGGAGTTTAGGAAATTCGATATTAGCAGGTGCGTGTCCTCTTCCTCACGCGCGCATACACAAATTTCCAAGTCTGTGTCCCTGTACTAAAACTCATTATTCTTCCTCATTTTGGAAGAAACAAGCCTGGAACCTTGAACATTGAGTGCTGACACCCAGTGGAAGCCATAGGAATTGCATCCTGAGAGCTAGATTTCAGAATGACCCAAGCATGGGCTCTCAAAAATAATTCTGGTTGGTTTGTCTTTGGATTTTCTCGTACCATATCTATTGTGTCACAGTCTCCTACATTATTTTAACATTTCTCCAAACTTCAAAGTGTCTTCTTTCCAATGGTACCAAATATATGCATATCCTGGCTTCAGGGCCTGAGCAACGGCAGGAAACCTAACTATTGTGAATAAAAGAGTGCAAGGGTGAGGAGAAGGGAAGCTTGACTAGAACAAGGTTGATAACTGACTAAGGCAGGAGTGAGGGTTGAGGAGGAGGGGTGACATTTGACTAGTGCAGGGTTGATACTTGACTAGGGGAGGGTGAGGGTTGAGGAGATGGTGTGACACTTGAGTACTGCAGGGTTGATACTTGACCAGGGGAGGGTTGACATGTGCAGGAAAGAGCTGGAACGAGGGGTTCCGAAAGTGGATTCTCAAACCTTGTAACCTGTGGTGATTTCAAATATTAGCGAAATTACTGTGCAGCATAGACATTCTATTTTCTACCGAGATAGTAAAACAATTCGTATATTATTGTAGTGCCCATCGGTAATGAATGTTTCACATCTGTGTTGAGAAAGAGCACTAAAACCTCCACTAACCATAATCCTCGCTCTCTGTATCGTCCAATCACACATGATGTGCCATCACTAAAAGATCACTTGACTTGTATCTGCTTTGTGATTGGACGATACTGCTGCTATCGAGTGCCATCATGTGATCACTAACAGATCACGTGACTTGTATCTGCGCTCTAATTTGATGATACATACTGCAATGTTGTATGGAATGAGTAGGTTGTTTGCCCCCTAACTCTGGTATGTACACAGCGTTGTACCCTTGGCTTTTTTTCTTCACAGATCAAAGTTTTTTAAGGGAGTTCTAATCTTTTAAATGAATGGTTCACCCCAGACATTTTTTTCTTTGCTATTGAACATTTAAACCACGATAACCAGAATGTTGTTGAAATGTGTATACAAAAAATTTGTGGCCGTGTCAGTTCCTGGAACAATAACCGTGGAAAGAGGGTGCGGCCCGTTACAGCCCGATTGATACTTGACTAGGGAAGAGTTGAGGTCTGAGGAGGAGGAAGGAGGAAGTTCCTCATATATACACTGATTAAAAAAATAAAGGGAACACTAAAATAACACATCCTAGATCTGAATGAATGAAATAATCTTATTAAATACTTTTTTCTTTACATAGTTGAATGTGCTGACAACAAAATCACACAAAAATAATCAATGGAAATCCAATTTATCAACCCATGGAGGTCTGGATTTGGAGTCACACTCAAAATTAAAGTGGAAAACCACACTACAGGCTGATCCAACTTTGATGTAATGTCCTTAAAACAAGTCAAAATGAGGCTCAGTAGTGTGTGTGGCCTCCACGTGCCTGTATGACCTCCCTTCAACGCCTGGGCATGCTCCTGATGAGGTGGCGGATGGTCTCCTGAGGGATCTCCTCCCAGACCTGGACTAAAGCATCCGCCAACTCCTGGACAGTCTGTGGTGCAACGTGGCGTTGGTGGATGGAGCGAGACATGATGTCCCAGATGTGCTCAATTGGATTCAGGTCTGGGGAACGGGCGGGCCAGTCCATAGCATCAATGCCTTCCTCTTGCAGGAACTGCTGACACCCTCCAGCCACATGAGGTCTAGCATTGTCTTGCATTAGGAGGAACCCAGGGCCAACCGCACCAGCATATGGTCTCACAAGGGGTCTGAGGATCTCATCTCGGTTCCTAATGGCAGTCAGGCTACCTCTGGCGAGCACATGGAGGGCTGTGCGGCCCCCCAAAGAAATGCCACCCCACACCATGACTGACCCACCGCCAAACCGGTCATGCTGGAGGATGTTGCAGGCAGCAGAACGTTCTCCACGGCGTCTCCAGACTGTCACATGTGCTCAGTGTGAACCTGCTTTCATCTGTGAAGAGCACAGGGCGCCAGTGGCGAATTTGCCAATCTTGGTGTTCTCTGGCAAATGCCAAACGTCCTGCACAGTGTTGGGCTGTAAGCACAACCCCCACCTGTGGACGTCGGGCCCTCATACCACCCTCATGGAGTCTGTTTCTGACCGTTTGAGCAGACGCATGCACATTTGTGGCCTGCTGGAGGTCATTTTGCAGGGCTCTGGCAGTGCTCCTCCTGCTCCTCCTTGCACAAAGGCGGAGGTAGCGGTCCTGCTTCTGGGTTGTTGCCCTCCTACGGCCTCCTCCACGTCTCCTGATGTACTGGCCTGTCTCCTGGTAGCGCCTCCATGCTCTGGACACTACGCTGACAGACACAGCAAACCTTCTTGCCACAGCTCGCATTGATGTGCCATCCTGGATGAGCTGCACTACCTGAGCCACTAGTGTGGGTTGTAGACTCCGTCTCATGTTACCACTAGAGTGAAAGCACCGCCAGCATTCAAAAGTGACCAAAACATCAGCCAGGAAGCATAGGAACTGAGAAGTGGTCTGTGGTTACCACCTGCAGAACCACTCCTTTATTGGGGGTGTCTTGCTAATTGCCTATAATTTCCACCTGTTGTCTATTCCATTTGCACAACAGCATGTGAAATTTATTGTCAATCAGTGTTGCTTCCTAACTGGACAGTTTTATTTCACAGAAGTGTGATTGACTTGGAGTTACATTGTGTTGTTTAAGTGTTCCCTTTATTTTTTTGAGCAGTATATATTCAGTATCATCGTTGCCACTGCATCTTTGCCCCTACCTGTATTATAGTAGGCTACACAGTGGATACACTTTTTGACAGGCATGAATGATGCTCAACAATGTCAGCTGCCAAACAAGTCCTGCAAGTTTGAACCACCTAGCCTGTAAATGGGTTAGAACCACACTTGTTGGCCAATATTCAAGTCTCATTCTTTTCCATCATACAAAACACATCTGCCCAGAAGTTGTTCATCTTCAGTTTTCAGAAAGCGAGGAGGAGAAGGTATTCGTGCATCATTTCTCATTTGAGAAGGCTACAATCCGCAGGTCCTAGCTGACAACGTCTCGGATATAGGACAATTTATTCTCAGGTAAAATGCAGCTGTAGTGAATTTGATGGCCTGATTGCTTGATAAAATTTCACAGCAATTTGTCTTCATATGTCAAGACCTTGTAGGCTTACCTATGCAACTGAAAGCTGGCACATCTGCACCATCTATTATTAACTTGACATCTTCCAAAGACAATACAGCCAATTCATTCTGAAGATTTTTAGAACTGTTTTGGTGGTAATTAAAGGCGTGGTGCATCTATAGGGAAAACCCATGGATGTACAACTGTTGAGTGACTGATTGACAGGATATGTGTATGGCGGTGCACACAGTTGTTGATGTAGCCTAGGTGTTGATGTAGCCATTGTTTCTCAAACCTCTCCTCGGGGACGCCTGAACTGGTTTGATGATTAGTTGACAAATTAAATCAAGTTGGTTGGACGTACTGCTAAATTCTCTAAAACAACTTTGGAGGCGGCTTATGGTAAAGAAATAAGCATTCAATTATCTGGTGTACAGTCCTGCAGTCAGCATGCCAATTACATGTTCCCTCAAAACTTGAGACATCTATGGCATTGTGTTGTGTGACAAAACTGCACATTTTAGAGTGGCCATTTACTGCCCCCAGTACAAGGTGCACCTGTGTAATGATCACCTGTCAGGTGGATGGATTATCTTGGCAAAGGAGAAATGCTCACTTACAGGGATGTGCAAAACATTTGAGAGAAATTAGCTTTTTGTGCATATGGAACATTTCTGGGATCAACACATGAAACATGGGACCAACACGTTACATGTTGCATTCATATTTTTGTTCAGTGTAGTATGGAAATAGTAATTTAAACACCTTACTCTGCTTATCTTAATCGGCATCAGGTTAAAATTGAAGTAAGCATACGCTGAATAAAACGCCTGGTTTTCTGAGCAATCTTTTGAATTATTAGGACATGTAAACAGCCTAATTGGGCAGCGGTTAATTTGATCTGTGCATGTGATAGCACCAATAGTGCAAGCCTCGTTCTTCCAGCCAAAATCTTTTTAACATGTAAATACGGATAGCCAAGCTTGCTTTGCCTTCATGTTGGTGCTAGCAAGCTATCAAGCAGGCTAGGTAGTGCTACGTATCAACATCCAATCCAGTAGGGGCTGGAAACTATTGTGAGCTTCCATTATTATCAGCCAGCCTTCCCTGTGCATCTTAGAAATAGTTTTCACGTACAAACTTTATATGTCTGACCTCAGAATCAAAAAGGCTTCACAAAAATAACATGGTCAATGTGATAGAAATTTTATTTTGATTGCCGATTTTCTGCATTCATCAAATGTCCCATCATGTAGCCTGATTTCTGATTTCCATGTACGCTGGAATTTTAGGGAAATCTTCTTCTTTCAAAGGATTTAAGCGTTTTAAACAAACTTTTATATTAATCTGACTATCCACAATAATCGTATTATTGTGTGCATGAACCGTGCTCACTTCAAGTAATGTCAGACTTGAGCATCTTCTGAGAATGCACATCTCTACCTTAAATTCTCTGAATAACCTCCATAAGTATATTAATGACTCGATATGAATGATTGTCCTATCAACTAAACGGTAGCCATTCTAACGTGACGATGGGGCTGCCTAACATGCTACCCTGCAAAGAAATATAATTTCTCCCACTGCAAAGACTAGAAGTTCTACTTTGACTTTGTCATTGATAAAGGATTCTGTGTTTTATGGACTTTATTATGCATGTGAAATATTCTACTCTGAGTGTGCAGGCTTTGAAAATTGATAAAGACCTGATAATCCACATTGATACCAATGACTTATATATAGACTAGATGACTGATAGGGGGGGCTGTGTTGGAGCCATTATGCCTCCATCTTGGCACTCCATCACCGTTGTAGAAAATATTTTGGAAGCTTTAGAAATGCAATTATCAATTTCTACATTCGTTTTTGCCATGTTTATTGTATTATAGACACCTTAATGCAGACTTCTGAATTACATGTTATATATATATATATATATATATATATAAACTCTGCAAAAAAAGAAACATCCTCTCTGTCAACTGTGTTTATTTTCAGCAAACTTAACATGTGTAAATATTTGTATGAACATAACAAGATTAAACAACTGAGACATAAACTGAACAAGTGCCACAGACATGTGACTAACAGAAATGGAATAATGTGTCCCTGAACAAAGGGGGGGTCAAAATCAAAAGTAACAGTCAGTATCTTGTGTGGCCACCAGCTTCATTAAGTTCTGCAGTGCATCTCCTCCTCATGGACTGCACCAGATTTGCCAGTTCTTGCTGTGAGATGTTACCTCACTCTTCCACCAAGGCACCTGTAAGCTTCCCGGACATTTCTGGGGGGAATGGCCCTAGCCCCCACCCTCCGATCCAACAGGTTCCAGACGTGCTCAATGGGATTGAGATCCGTGCTCTTCGCTGGCCATGGCAGAACACTGAACATATTCCTGTCTTGCAGGAAATCATGCACAGAATGAGCAGTATGGGCTGGTGGCATTGTCATGCTGGAGGGTCATGTCAGGATGAGCCTGCAGGAAGGGTACCACATGAGGGAGGAGGTTGTCTTCCCTGTAACGTACAGCGTTGAGATTGCTTGCAATGGATATGTCCCACAGGTGCATGTTCATTAATTGTTTATGGTTCATTGAACAAGCATGGGAAACAGTGTTGAAACCCTTAACAATAAAGATCTGTGAAGCTATTTGGATTTTTACGAATGATCTTTGAAAGACAGGCTCCTGAAAAAGGGGTATTTCTTTTGTTGCTGAGTTTATATAAACATTTTCCTTAAAGTATAATTTTTTTGGATTTCTAAATTTACTCTGCCCACTACAAAAATTATAATACTTAAATACATGTAACTTTGTCCTCGAAACATTTAATTCAAATACTGAAGAGTCCCATTAATTCCTATGGAGAACTGCTCCTATAGGGAGTGGCAATATTATGGCTGAACGGTGGCTTCAAAGCCTCTCAATGGCCAATACATAGCAATCAGTTATCAAGGGTTTATATGCATCATTGATTGATACCTGTTCTGAAAATGGCACTGTCTGGATAAAAGGTTATTGAAGGATAATGAAGGATCCAACATCAAAAGGCTCAAAATATTTGAAGTTCTATTGTGACATTGAAAACGATCTGACGATAAAGAGGGACACAATAATGAGTTCTATTGTGGTTAAATACACATTGTGTTCTTTGGAGGAGGTGGGGTTTTAAAGTCTTTAAAGATATAACAACTTGGGCTGCATTTCCAAAGATGTCAGCTGAAACCGTAAAGGCAAATTTTGTGAGCAGTAAATCTTACTATTCTGTAAGTATGTCAATTTTCTTCCTGATAGACTGGGAGCATTAGAGACACCATTTATACAATAACATGTCATTCAGCAGCGCAACGTGTACTAGCCAGCAAGTTTGTCAATATGGGGGCTTATTCTAGTACAGAGAAGGATGATGCTCATCACCTTCGCAAAAAGTAGTTTCACAATTCATTTGTATATAGCCTGCCTCAAATAGCTTGCCCCCAGGTTTGTCACAGCTAGTGACTTGACAGTTTGCTGCTCCAAAGTAAAGAAACAGAAACCTTAAACAGACACCTACACTAATGAGGTCATTTTGCTGAGTAATGTGAGTCACTTAGGAAGTTCTCAACTTGTTCTTTAAGTTTTTACTTCAATTATACATTCCAGATTCAGGAATATCTCAAACATCATGCAATGTGGAACATTTCATATTCAACAGAAGCTTAGAGATTTAAAGCTGAAGTCAAGTCCAAAATGATTCTCATCCTTGATACAGATTAGCAAAAAAGACTGTATATAATAAATAATTAAAATACTGAGTTATATGGCATGCTCAATAATTGTTTTACAATTATTTTGGCCGGGACGATACCAGTATCTCGTTAGAAGCCTATCGTGGCTAGAAAACAAAACAGGAAGTGGATGTAACTTCTTTAGCAACCAGCCCTAATGTTGAAAACAAATCATTATGTTGTCATTCAGAGTCACATTTATTTATTTTTCAAACTATAGCACACAATATTTTACATTCAGAAGGTTTTTGAAGGACTACAGCGTTTTTTATGCTTCGTGTTTTCATTTTTACCATAGCATTGTCACAGCCCTAAAATGTGTACTATTTTATACTAGTACAATTGCTCAGAGACAAACAAAAAATAAAATAAAAGATAGGGGTCAAAAGCACAGACGAAGGATATCAAGGGTCTGGAAAAAGTCTGTGGGAGGAATGGTCTAAGATCCTCCCCCCCATTGTGTTCTCCAATCTCATAAGCATTTGTTGTTATCCTCCCAAAGGAAGGGTGCTGTAGTATTAAAAACAGGGGGCACCTGTTTAGTGGTAGTATTAGTATAAAATTATATAATTTCAATTTTTTTAGAGCATGCAATATAGCTCAGTATTTGTATTATTTATTTGATATAGTCTTTTTTGCTCATCTTTATCAATGGTGCCAATAGTTTTGGACCTGACTGTATCTATCAAGATTTAAAGTTGATGGGCTGATAGCACAGACAAGACAGGTAATAGTTGATGCATAGTTGAGTTGCTTTGATATCAAATGAACCACAAAGATATTTATTCTCCTGAGGGTGTCTTGTCACGAGTGAGAGAGAGCGAGAGAGACAGTTGGCATTATCACTCATCCTCTCCAAGACTGGTTCTGTGAGCTTTGTTCGATTGCCACACATTTCCCCCCCAACAGGTTTTAATGTGTTGCTATAAATGGTTCTCATCTTTCAGCAGCACTGGGTGTTTGAAAGTCCAGATATAGATGACAGGGGCAGATGAACTAGAAATGCAAAGTATGCCGATGTTGAGCTGAGATAAAAAAGAAATGGTTTTGGTCCATCTCTCTCAACTGTTTTAGAGTCTATTAAATATAGGAGTTGTAACAGCCTTCGGAACACTCACTAAGATAAGATCTACAAAGATTACACAGTAACATAGAATGGGAATGTGCAGGTTTGGATGTTATGTTTTGAAGTTCTGATCTGGATAAACTCATCGCTGTGTGTGTACATTACAGTATGTACTGTCAGTGAAATACCAACCTATAATTTGTCAAATGAAGTAAGTAGGAATTCTCTGTTGGAATTCTGAGCTCTCACCCTTAGCTGTTGAGTCCCGGTTGTAAGCCTTAAAGTCACATATTTTTGGCATATCTTTTTATTAAGATAACTAGGATTTACACCTTTGGAGGCACCCTCTACAACTTTACAGGTGGGGTCTGGACAACTGTAACAAAGGGACCCCAGAGTGCTTACTGTAAAAGCTGTTGATGAAGAAATTGTTTGAATTTGGCTGTGTTTACACAGGCAGCTCAATTCTGATATTATTTTCACTAATCAGTCTTTTGAAGAATCAGATCAACTCCGAAAAAGATCTGATGTGAAAAGATCTGATGTGATTGGTCAAAATACTATTTAGTGGAAAGAATATAACAATTAGGCTGCCTGTCTAAACACAGCCCTTGTGATCTAGATGGGGCCATTGTGGTTTTGGTCAAAATCACTACATTTTGGGTACATCCAGTCACAACTTTTATAGATTGACAATGTTGTCAAAAAAAAGCCACACTGCTAACCTTAGCCACACCTATTTTTTCTTATCGATTTTAGGACAATACATTAATCTACACTAAAAGCAGTGGAGGCTGGTGACTTTGAGGAGGATGGTAGACCCACAAAGTGTGTTTCAAAAATCATCAAAGACTCATTATTTTAACCTAAAGCATTTAATAAAGACATTTATAGCACAATATTTTGGGGAAGGGGAATGAGAGGGCCACTTACACCGTGTTGGAAAGGGATCATAGCAGTCATTGAATGAGGGTATGTGGCATGAGTTGAGGTGTTCAGAGGCTTGACCAGTGCAGGACAGGATTGTATTGGTAAGACAAAAAAACGTAACACAAACACTACACAGTTAGACAAAAGAGCTAAGAATGAGTTAGTCTAAGCAAGGAATAAAATCTTTGATGTGTAATAATGTGATTGTTTATGTGATTGACTCTACATACAGTAATGAGAGAAAATTGATAGAGGTACTCATGGTGCTTGGAAGGAAAACATTCAATGTGCCAGTGGATGAGCGGGCACCTGAGACGTGTGTCACCATAGGTCCCAGAGCGGTGGGGCAATTTCTACCCCTTAGCACCTGGAGTTTTTCTTTATATGTTAACCAAACTCGGAAAACTATGGACCCTATAAGGTATGATAGTGATTAATCAGTTGTAAAAAGGTTTATATGGGCTATGATGGGACCAGTTTTTCCTAATCAAGTCACATGGTTTTTAAAAACTGAAAAAAATTCCTGGCCCTGTGGGGATGAAAACCCTGTCAAACTGCAGCTACCTTATGTTTGTTCATATAAATTATATTTAGACCAGATTTTGAGGGGAATTTCCTCTACCCAGACACGTAGACAACAACTGATAGACAGTATAACTCAGAGGGCTGAGCTTGCTTTATACATGTTTATATCATGCAGGTCTATGCAACTGTATTATAAAAAAAATACTCACATCTGCCATCACTATTATATCGATTGATTAATTGCAGGTAATAATTTTGGATTAAAAACGTTTAGGCAGCCCAATTTTGAATATAATCTAAATTTGATCACATTCACATTTTCCCCTGACACACATAAATACAAAACTTTACCAATTAGTTTACCCTGACCATAGACTGTATGCAGCTGCTCTTATTAGTAGCCTACAGTTGATCAGACTGAAAAATTGTCTCGTTTTCATCCCATACATCATGTCAGATTTCTAAAGTTCAGGTGTAGCCTAGGCTGCTGCAACATTTATGTCATGAGTTTTTGCTTGTGTCTGTCCGTTGTGATTATGTGTTTTCATCTTTGCTAAATAAATACCGGAGGAAAGTGCAAAGCCTACTTGAGCGTGCGAAAAAATGTTCTGCGTCCAACCTCTCTTTAATCTAACTTTTAATGGATGACACGGTGGAAGCTATCAAATCATTCGGAATTGTTTTCGACATCCTAGAAAAGATGCACAGCATGTAAAGCATCGTACTGTGCAATTACAGGCGACTTGATGATAGTTAACCAGCTATACATTTGATACCAGTTGGTATTGAACGCTCTCACCTTTTCATCCTTCTTCATGAAACTGATCTCAGGCAGAGGTCGACCATCGCTTTTATTTCGCACCTTTTCCATGTACCCCAGAGAATGAAAGGGGTTCTAACACATAGAACCCTCATAATGCTCTATGGCACATTCCCAATACAGCACACTAGGTTCGTTCTCTGATCCTACATCTATGATTGGATGGACAACATAATGCAAAAGCAACATAATGCAAAAGCTGTGATTGGTTGGAGGACGTCCTCCGGAAGTGGTCATAGTTACCATGTATGTCTATGGAAGGTGGTGAGGCCTACCAGCCTCCTAAGTTTTGTATTGAAGTCAATGTAGCTAGAGGAGGACGGAAGCTAGCTGTCCTCCGGCTATACCATGGTGCTAGCCCAGACAGTGCTGTTGAAGTTACTTCATTGCAAAACAGTATATTTTAACCAATTATTTGGTGACATATGAATATATTTAGAATAGTATTACCTAAAAAGTATTACTTTTTCAATGTTTCACTATTTAAAAAAATTAAATTTCACTGAGGAGGATGGTCCTTCCCCTTCCTCCTCTGAGGAGCCTCCACTGACTGAAAGTAGAGTACAGGGTTGAAAGCATTTATCAAGCTTATGAGACATGGGCCTACTAGTTAATGCATAGGGATACTGTTAACAACTGTAAGTAGTTAGGGGATTGTTTTTTGAATATCAATTAACATTATACAATTTTGGGATATTGACTGATCTCACATATTATGGACTAATTAATGTTAGTTTTTATGATATGATAATTTCTTCAACATTGGTTAATGTAAGGTCTAATTGGGTTCATTGATGATTGACATAAATTAACATATTATGGACTAATTAATATTAGCCTATATCATGGATCATCAACTAGATTCAGCTGCGGGACAATTTTTTCTTGAACGGATGGTCAGGGGGCCAGAAACATAATTACAAATAATTAGTTGACTGCAAAATGACCGCAAAAATTTACCGCAAATTGACACCAAACAGATATAATATTTGAATTAAACAATAACTTAAACCTTGTTTACATTTGTATACAATCACAATTAGCTCTATATTATGTTAGGGAATACTTTGGAACAGATTTCCAAAAGAAAAATCTACTTGAGCTGATTCTCTGTTTTTTTTACAGTCTTTTATGTCCAACAATAATTACTAAATATTTTTTTTGCAGAAAACTTAGGGGGCCCAAAAAATCACTCGGCCCACGGGCCACCAGTTGGGGAACCCTGGACTATATCATAAGTATTTCAATATGGGTTAATGTGAGCTGTAATGGGCTTATTTTAAGATTTGATGTGCATGGATTGATGTTGTATACCTCTACAGGGACATCACAAATATGGAGCCTCTGATGATTCTCCTTCTGCTAGCAGGTAAAACACTTGGTGTGTGTGTTTTGTGTGTATGTGTGGGTAGTTATGTTTGTGTGTGTGTGTGTGTATCTGTGCATGTTTTTTTTTTGTGGGGGGGGGGGTGGTTGTGTGTGGGTGTGTTCCTCAGTGGCTAACCTGATAGGTTCCTCAGGGGTTGCACTGCCACCTTTTACCACTATAGTTGGAAATAATAATTATGACTTTATTAGCCTACTTGGTGTTTCTTGGACAGTGTATGAGGTGGATGGATATACTGGACTCTAATGTATAGGCTTGTCTTACATTTTTATTAATTGTTTTCTAACAGGACTAGTAGGGAAGACATCAGCGACAAACACAACGGCAATGGGTAATGTACCTTCATATGAATCAACGTTCCAACTACTTCAACACAATCCATTGAATCAAACCCCAATTGGGAAACAGATTCAATGTTAATTGAGACCACACTAGATGCAATAAAAAAAAACTGCCTCATAACATTTATAATGGCAATATGCAGTTATCAACACAGCTACTGAACAATGCCACAAACAGATGCTACCAAGTGGTTAGGGTAAACATTGAAAACAAAACCACAGAAAAAACATGCCTTCATTCAATTCATCGTCACTTGCCGGTAGTGTGATTTCAGGCTGAATATGACTATTCTGCCACCAGATACCAGCAGTACTTAAACACTTCGAGAAGATACTTGTCTTATCTTTGCATGCAAAATCCCTGGTTTACTTTCTGTCTGACATTACAATAAATGTCCCTAATACCTTTACATTTACATGGTAGTTACATGGGCAGTGTAATGTACTTACATTATAGGTATTTGTAACTGGTAAACCTGTTCGTAAGCAGTAACTAGTGCTGCAAAGGGAGAGAATATTCCCAGTTTGTTTTGTAATTTACCGGTAATTTTGGAAAGTTTCAGGAATTTTTTTAATTTTAATAAGCTGTCAGATATACAAAAAATAATACAATAAGATGTTTTTAATTTAGCAAAAAAACATATGAATAAAGTTCTATGTGCTGTTAACTATTAAGGTTTCAGAATGGAATGTTATTTATACAGTATTTGACAAAGGCTTACTGCCACTTTAGCATAAACATATGACTCCAACACAACTTCAAACATAACAACCCTACGAGCAGATACCAACAACTTCAAACGTAACAACGCCCAAACCAAATACCAACACCAAACATCACATCACCAAAAGCAGACAACTTCAGTGTCTTTTCATTTGAAAACACAACCAGACATTAATGCTACTTCAGTGCCTCCAAAATAACAACGCCATATCAAGATACCAATGCATTGGTTTCCAACGCAACCACACCAGCAGTGCTTAATTTGTAAATAGGGAGGTGCCGGAACAAAAAGTGAGCTGAGAGGGGGGTGAACTGGGGGGCTGTGAAGTACCGGTAATGCATAAAAAAACAAACATCTAAAATCCAAATACGTTACAATAAAGCATTGCATGCATTATCATTGCTTTTGTGTGCTGGCATAGAGCAAGTAGTAGAGTAGAGGCTCTTGCAGAAGTTGCACATATGGGAAAATATGGGAAAAAGCCAAGCCTTTTATAAGCCTTGGCCTTTTATAAACACAATTCTTCCTCATTTTAGATGACTGGAGACTTTAGCATCATCTTTTTGAATACCTCACAAATGATTGAAATGACAGGCAACTTTGACACTGACAAACTGAGAATTTGAGATCAATAAAAATGACCATGTTTTGAATCTGTCAATGGCCTAGGTGTGTGAAAACACATATTGTACAACATTAAGATCATATTATAGTTCTCAATAAGCTTTCAAGTTTCACTGACTCACCAAATGATGTGCAGCTCACTCGCGATGACCAATGCGCTGGTGAAACAAAAGCCTATCTCTCTTGTTTTACTTTCTAAAACAATGTTCTTCGCTCAATAGGCTTATTGGAAGTTGATTCCATATTTGGTCGCCTACAGACAGATTAGTCTTCTCTTTTCAGCAGGAGCCATTTGCTTTCCAACCTGTGTTTTCCCGCTATTGTATTTTAAATATTGTGAAATACCTGTTTTGGCTTCATGCTGTTCACTGACATATTTACCACGTGTTCCCAACTTTAGCTAAATAAGCTAAATTATAGGTCTATTCCTTGTGTAGTATTCTGAATAATGTATTTTCTTTCTGGACAGCAGTAATTCTATAACTATGGCAAATACATTTTTATTCATCAGGGGTGTTCAGCACTTTCAGCACCCTTCCAGCAGCTATGATTCTATGAGGAAATAAATGAAGTGCAATGCTGGACAGATGAGAGTTGCAGGCTCATGTCTATCAGAGCAAGGAGAGAGAGATCATAGAAAGAGAGATCATGCTGGTTCTGTGAAATATACAGGTGTGCTTCTCTCTCACCACAGCAATGGCTACGCATTGGTATAGGCTAGAATGTTGCGCAAACCGTAAACCAGGGCCGGACCAAAACAAATCAATTCTTCGAATATCAGGAACATTTTGAAAAAACTTTTTTTTTTTTTTAGAGGGCAGGATAATTACAGAGGAGGCAACTTGAATTAACTCCTTTTTACATTGCAAAGAGTGACAATTATTTTTCATGCCGCAAGAGGTACTGGACAGGGGCAAATGGGTTCCGGAACTAAACAAAACAAAACTGAGAGGTGCCGGATCCTGTTCCAGCATGCTCAAATGAAGCACTGCACACCACCACAACCAGATGCCAACACAGCTTCAGTGTCTTTAAATGTGACAACACCACAACCAATTAGCAACATCACTGGATCCATCATATGACTACACTGACAACAGATATGAATACTACATTACCACTGAATGTTACTGTTTCCCCACAACCACACACCAATACAACTCCATCACCTACTAATGTGACAACTACTTTGCAACCAGTCTTAAATACAACTTCAATTTCTCAAATGTGATAACAATTCCAACTAGAGGGCTGCGTTCCCGCAAGATGCCTGCGGGGCCTGACAGAGATCATTGCATTGTGGTCAGACAGATTACTTTGGGATTACATTTTATTTTTTTTGTCCAGCAGATTGTTTGCAGATTGTTTGCTTTGTATATGTTAACACTCTCCCAGTTGGGCGTGCAAGTTAAAGTGCTCCTAGTATGTGTGATCTCATTGAAATAGAGTAGGCTGCCTACATGGATGGAGAATAACAGGGCAGTTATCTTTCTTAGGAAATGAACTTACATATGATTAGACTGTAGTTTCCCACTGTGTCTGCAGATACATATTGATAATGAAAAGAAGTCGAGGGCGCTCAAACAAACTTGAGGCAAGGTTCAATCTTTTTTTTCATAATTGAAAAGGAGGTTACTATGGCGAGCGAGCGTTGCACCTTTTCGTTTTCAATAAGTATCGGTTACCCATTTATTTGTCTCTGCCTGTAAAATGTACTCCTAAAATGTAGGCTGTGTTCTACAGTATATGCAAAACGTAGCAAGTGTCGCTTTCATAATTCTTGCTGCTTCAAGTTCAGTCGGTATACGTGCACGTGTGGTCTCGGTTATATAGAGTAGGCTGTAGCATGGGCGGAGAAGCACAGGGCAGATATTTTTCCAAAGAAGTGTACTTCCTAAATATGATTAGGCTATAGTCTACTTCATTACCTAGAATTAGACCTAAATATTGATGACATGTATTTCTCAGTCTGAAAATCTGCTCTCTTCAAACTACATCTAGCATATTGGCTGATATAGCCCATTAATACCGATAACCTAATATAATGGACCACATGAGAATCTCTGGTAATTTAACCCATTTCTTAAGTTATTTTTGCACATTTGATATTGCTAATAGGCAGGGGCACAACTTGGGTTTTTAGTGATGATGAGTGAGAAAGTTATAGATGCACTAATATCCCCCCCCCCCCAAAAAAACAAAAAAAAACAAATGCTAACCTCTCCTGTTATTCAAATGGTGAGAGGTTAGAATGTCCTGGGGTTATGATATTTGTGCATCTGCAACTTTATCACTCATCATTATTCAAGATTCATTCAGGATTATTTGTAATCATGGTGGCACCCACATTAATGTAGAGGTGTTTAGAAACAAATTCTATTTATTTACAATAAAAGTGACTCCAAAATGACACAGTACATTATTTTCCATTAATTTCTATTGGGTCCAGAATTATCTGAAACACAACCATAACCTCCCACTTCATATCTACTGTATTAATAATATGTTCCACTTTCTTCCTTTTTTCCTTGTCCGCCATCTTCTTCCTCCTCATCAGCTACAAAACCTAGAGAAGCTAGGTCTATTTGCAAGCTACACAGCCGTCTCCCAGCAATTGCCTCTCTTCATCTCTCCCGTGAAGCTTTTCTTTTGGTGTCCACATGGTCCTAAATCTAGTTGGCAGACACTACTAAACAGCCTACCCGTCCGCTTTGAGGCATCCGCATAGTCCTAAAGCACACAAGGCACGTTTTTGTATTACAGTGCAGTGATAGAACTGGGGGGACAAAAATGCTATTTCAGAATGTGTGTGTGTGGGGGGGGGGGGTCATGCCCCCCCTGTCCCCAGTGAAAGATGCGCCCCTGCTTATAGGGCGCAACATTTCTGGGACCATGGCTGGCAAGTGAGCTGCTGTCACGTTCTGACCAGTATAGAGGATATTTTGTTATTGTAGTTTGGTCAGGACGTGGCAGAGGGTAGTGTATTTATGTATTACGTTTTTTTTTGGTCACTGGTTTTTGTGTGTTTTCTATGGGTATGTTCTAGGTTAGTTTTTCTATGTGTAGGTTGGGTGCTGGACTCTCAATTGGAGGCAGGGGTTTCTAGTTGCTTCTGATTGGGAGTCCTATAAGTAGGTGTGTGTTTTGTTTGTTCACTTGTGGGTAGTTGTTTGATAGCACTGCTTTTGTTGAGCCTGCTTCTCTGTTTCTGTCGGTAGTTTGTTTATTGTTTTTCCGTGGTGTTCGCATTTTGATTAATAAATATGTTGAGCATGCAACCCGCTGCGCTTTGGTCACATTCTCTCTTCATCGACAGCTGTGACAGCTGCATCACATATGCTTAAAATAATATTGCGGGACTGCAGTTTGGTTTGGGACCAGATCTTGTGGTAGTGGGTGGGAGTCGGACAGAAAGCCCAGCGGGTGCTGGTGGAGTGTGGTATGAAAATCTACCTGTGTGGCCTGTAGTGGGATGAAGAAATCAGTCCCGCACAGAACTCTACCTTCAACTACACATATCATTGCAATGACATCATATACGAATTCTACATCGACAATAAAAGCAACATTTTCTCCACCACCAGGCAACAACTCCACTCCAACAACACCAGCCCCTCTACCACCAGAGGTTAATATGGAGTTCAAATTGGAGCAAAACTTCACCGCAGACTTGAATAATGCATCATCACCACATTTTCAAGCATTAGCAGGAAGTGTGGCTACAGTGGTAAATTCTGATTAATATTCCATCCTTTTCAAGTCACGCCTTTACTTTTCCTCACCAACAGGCTTAAAGGAGCAGTTATTACATCCATTATTTTTTACTTATAAATTAATTATAATATATATGTACCTATTGTAAAAAAAAATATATAAACAATCATGTATAGCCTCAAAACATGGTTAAAACTATTATTTTGATATATTGGATGGTCAGTCCTTGCATCCATAGCTCTGGTCTATGAACTTGAGCGTGACAATATTTCTCCAGCCCCATCCCTCAGCTTCTTATTGAAACAGTGGCGGGAAGTCTCTTTGTTATTGTTTCAACTGCTGATTGGTCCTTTAAGTCACTTTCAGTTAATTAAATTAAGTAAAGTATTTCAAATTGTATTAATTCAATGAATAAAAGGCAACTCTTTATTTGAAGGTACTACTTTCTGTGAACAAATATGTGAACATATTCTATATGATTTATAAATAGTTTGAGGAAACCATTAAATATTTGATCATGATAAGCAGTTAATAAGCAGACCTTCAAATAAAGTCAATGATTTTAACTATGATTAGTTATGCCTTTTTTTATGTTATACTATTTATCTTCAGCTGTACCTTCTGATAGATTTTCAACAATTTAGGATGTATTCATGACTAAATATGAGAAATAACACTTATATTTACAGCTGGACAGTGATTGCAAAGACAAAAATGGATCCAGTTTCAATCGCACAGTGGTTCTTGGTTTCAGGTAGGTAGTTATTCACATTGGGACATTCTTGGGTTTCTTTAGTAGATTCACATTATATTTATCAATTAATTTAGAGGTTAATAAGTCATGTATTTAATTGTATATAATTCCAAAAATAATAATAATATGACCATGACTTGCTGATGGACTAATAAAAAAAGGTTTTGTTTTGTTTTCCAGTAAAGGTTCGGTTGTGGTATATATTCTGCTAGTATTCAACAATAACACAGCTGCTCCAACAACAACCACAGCTTCCCTCATAACGACCACAGCTGCTGCTACAACAACAGCTTCTCCCACAAAACCTACAGCTGCTCCAGCAACAACCACTTCTGCTCCCACAACAACCACAGCTGCTCCAACAACAACCACAGCTTCTCCCACAACAACCACAGCTGCTCCCACAACAACCACGGTTGCTCCCACAACAACCACAGCTGATACCACAACAACCACAGCTGCTCCCACAACAACCACAGCTGCTCCAACAACAACCACAGCTGCTCCAACAACAACCACAGCTGCTCCCACAACAACCACAGCTGCTCCCACAACAACCACAGCTGTTCCCACAACAACCACAGCTGCTCCCACAACAACCACATCTTCCCTGACAACAACCCGAGATGTTCCAACAACAACCACAGCTGCTCCAACAACAACCCCAGATGTTCCAACAACAACCACAGTGGCTCCAACATCAACCACATATGCACCCACAACAACCACAGCGGCTCCAACAACAACCACAGCTTCTCCCACAACAACCACAGCTGCTCCCACAACAACCACATCATCTCCGACAACAACCCGAGATGTTCAAACAACAACCACATCTGCACCCACAACAACCACAGTGGCTCCAACAACAACCACAGCTGCTCCAACAACAACCACAGCTGCTCCCACAACAGTCACAGCTGTTCCCACAACAACCACAGCTGCTCCAACAACAACCACATCTGCAACCACAACAACCAGAGTGGCTCCAATAACAACCACTGCTTTTCCCACAACAAACGCAGCTTCTCCCACAACAACCACAGCTGCTCTGACAACAACCACAGAATCTCCCACAACAACCACAGATGCACCCAGAACAACCACAGCTGCTCCAACAACAACCACAGATATTCCAACAACAACCACAGCTGCTCCGACAACAACCTCAGACGTTCCATCAACAACCTCAGTGGCTCCAACAACAACCACATCTGCAACCACAACAACCACAGTGGCACCAACAACAACCACAGCTGCTCCGACAACAACCACAGCTGCTCCCACAACAACCACAGATGCCCCCACAACAACCACAGCTGCTTCAACAACAACCACAGATGTTCCAACAACAACCACAGCTGCACCCACAACAACCACAGCTGCACCCACAACAACCACAGTGGATCCAACAACAACCACTAAATCTCCCACAACAACCACAGCGTCTCCGACAACAACCACAGCTGCTCCCACAACAAACACAGCGGCTTCCACAACAACCACAGCTGTTCCCACAACAACCACAGCTGCTTCGACAACAACCCCAGACGTTCCAACAACAACCACATCTGCACCCACAACCACCACAGTGGCTCCAACAACAACGACATCTGCACCCACAACAACCACAGTGGCTCCAACAACAACCACAGCTGCTCCCACAACAACCACAGCTGTTCCCACAACAACCACAGCTGCTTCGACGACAACCCCAGACGTTCCAACAACAACCACATCTGCACCCACAACAACCACAGTTGCTCCAACAACAATCACAGAATCTCCAACAACAACCCCAGACGCACCCACAACAACCACAGCTTCTCCCACACCAACAACATCAGCTCCAACGACAACTACATTTGGGGCTACAACAACCACAGCTACTCCTAAAACAACCACAGATACTCCTAAAAAACCCACAGCTGCTCCCACAACAACCACAGCTGCTCCCACAACAACCACAGCTACTCCAACAACAACCACAGATGCTCTGACCACAGTTACAACTCGTTCTTCAACCACTACCACAACATCGGCCCCTCCACCACCAGAGGTTAAGTTGGAGTTCAAATTGGAGCAAAACTTCACAGCAGACTTGAATAATGTGTCTTCACCAGAGTTCCAAACATTAGCAAATACTGTGGCTACAGCGGTAAATACTGTTTTACTTTCATTTTCAACCCTTTTAATATCATACTTTTAGATTCCCTAACAAAAAAGGCTTAGTCTAGTCAATTCAGTAAACAAAATATCATGTTATTAAATCAGGGAATAAAATCTACAACTTTTCTACTCAATGATTGCATCGACTGAATTTAAATGATTGATTGATATATTGATTTAGAAGTAGTTTACAAGTAATGAAGGAAATATTTCATAATGATTAGCAAACCTTTAAATTAGGGTTAGGGTGAGTTGTAAAGTATATTTCAATGTAAAACCTTCACAATGTCTCAGGACATATTCATGTATAAAATATGATATATTCATATTTTTTTTACAGCTGGAAAATGTGTACAAAATTAAATATGGATCCAGTTTTGTTCGCATAGAAGTTATAGGTTTCAGGTAAGAAGTAATTCTTAGCACTTTTTTTCTGACATCGTGTTTGGGATTCTATTTAAGGTAGAAGTCATTTGTTTAATTGTTAATAATTATCATAGAATGTAAACATGAATCTGATCTGTTGATGAAATCATAATGTAAAATAATAATTGTGGTTGTTTTCCAGTCAAGGTTCAGTTGTGGTAATCACTAAGCTGGTATTTAACGATACCAGCTCAGTCCCTGCGAACAGTGATGTGGCTAACACGATGAAAGAGGCAGTTTCAAGCAACAGCTCTAATTTCTCTCTCCCAGTGAACACAGCCTCTATTGTGGCAACACGTAAGACTCACATATTATTTGTACTAGTTGTTCATCACAGATTTACAGTTACTAATTTGTTATAACATATCAGTTAATTATAACTTGCATATGCAAGGAATGGTTAATTCAAGACTGTGCAATTCTATTAAAATAAATCACAACGTAGGGGGTGTGATATGATACCAAACAGGTGAAGTCGGTCATTTCCATTTAACTACGCAGCCTGGAGTTGATTATCAGTCTTTTATTTTTGCTATTTGACATAGAAAACAATCTAACAAATGTGGTTGTAAAAATGTTTACTTCTGAAGAGAAAACCCAATACCTTCTTATCTTAAGCTTAACAACAAGAAGCAAAACTGAGTAACCCTACGTCCTCAACACTTGATGAAACGTCTGTAACTTTGTTGACTGGATTTTTTGTCAATTTGTTTAGAGTTGTACACAATTTTTAGCCACTGTACAGTTACAACGTTTCAGGTATAATGAAATCCTATAGAACACCATTGGACCAATAAGAATAAAATACCTAACATCCATTTCATAATTACAGAGGTCATTGCACCAACACAACCCCCAGCAGCCTCAACTCCAACTTCAGCTGTGGATACAACAATCACAGTTGCTTCCACAACAACCACAGCTGTTCCCACAACAACCACAGATTCTCTGACAACAACCCCAGATGTTCTAACAACAACCACAGCTTCTCCAACAACAACCACAGCTTCTCCCAGAACAACCACAGCTGCTACCATAACAACCACAGCTGCTCTCCCAACAATTACTGCTTCTCCCACAACAACCACAGCTGTTCCAACAACAACCACATCTTCACCCACAACAACCACAGCTGTTCCAACAACAACCACATCTCCACCCACAACAACCACAGTGGCTCCAACAACAACCACTGCTTCTCCCACAACAAACACAGCTTCTCCCACAACAACCACAGCTGCTCCGACAACAACCACAGAATCTCCCACAACAAACACAGATGCACCCACAACAACCACAGCTGTTCCCACAACAACCACAGATGTTCCAACAACAACCACAGCTGCTCCAACAACAACCACAGATGTTCCAACAACAACCACAGCTGCTCCGACAACAACCTTAGACGTTCCATCAATAACCACAGTGGCTCCAACAACAACCACATCTGCAACCACAACAACCACAGCTGCTCCAACAACAACCACAATTGCACACACAACAACCACAGCTGCTCCCACAACAACCACAGCTGCTCCAACAACAACCACAATTGCACCCACAACAACCACAGCTGCTCCCACAACAACCACGGTTGCTCCCACAACAACCACAGCTTCTCCCACAAGAACCACAGCTGCTCCAACAACAACAACAGATCCACCCACAACAACCACAGCTCCTCTCACAACAACCGAAGATGCTCCCACATCCACCACAGTGGCTCCAACAACATCCACATCTGCAGCCACAACAACAACATTGGCTCCAACAACAACCACAGTGGCTCCAAAAACAACCAGAGATGCACCCACAACAACCACAGCTGATCCCACAACAACCACAGATGTTCCAACAACAACCACAGCTTCTCCCACAACAACCACAGCTACTCCGACAACAACCACAGATTCTTCCACAACAACCACAGATGCACCCACAACAACCACAGCTGCTCCCACAACAACCACAGATGTTCCAACAACAACCACAGCTGCTCCAACAACAACCACAGCTGTTCCAACAACAACCACAGCTGCTCCGACAACATCCTCAGACGTTCCATCAACAACAACCACATCTGCAACCACAACAACTACAGTGGCTCCAACAACAACCACTGCTTCTCCCACAACAAACACAGCTTCTCCCACAACAACCACAGCTGCTCCGACAACAACCACAGAATCTCCCACAACGACCACAGATGCACCCACAACAAACACAGCTGCTCTCACAACAACCACAGATGTTCCAACAATAACCACAGCTGCTCCAACAACAACCCCAGATGATCCAACAACAACCACATCTGCACCCACAACAACCACAGATGCTTCCACAACAACCACGGTTGCTCCCACAACAACCACAGCTTCTCCCACAACCACCACAGCTGCTCCAACAACAACCACAGATCCACCCACAACAACCACAGCTGCTCCCACAACAACCGAAGATGCTCCCACAACCACCACAGTGGCTCCAACAACAACCACAGATGCACCCACAACAACCACAGCTGCTCCCACAACAACCACAGATGTTCCAACAACAACCACAGCTTCTCCCACAACAACCAAAGCTGCTCCGACAACAACCACAGAATCTCACACAACAACCACAGATGCACCCACAACAACCCCAGCTGCTACAACAACAACCACAGATGTTCCAACAACAACCACAGCTGCTCCGACAACAACCTCAGACGTTCCATCAACAACCACAGTGGCTCCAACAACAACCATATCTGCAACAACAACAACTACAGTGGCTCCAACAACAACCACTTCTTCTCCCACAACAAACACAGCTTCTCCCACAACAACCACAGATGTTCCAACAACAACCACAGCTGCTCCAACAACAACCACGGCTGCTCCCACAACAACCACAGCTTCTCCCACAACAACCACAGCTGCTCCAACAACAACCACAGATCCACCCACAACAACCACAGCTGCTCCCACAACAACTGAAGATGCTCCCACATCCACCACAGTGGCTCCAACAACAACCACATCTGCAGCCACAACAACAACATTGGCTCCAACAACAACCACAGTGGCTCCCACAACAACCACAGATGCACCCACAACAACTTCAGCTGCTCCCACAACAACCACAGCTGCTCCAACAACAACCACAGATGCACCCACAACAACCACAGCTGCTCCCACAACAACCGAAGATGCTCCCACATCCACCACAGTGGCTCCAACAACAACCACAGCTGCTCCAACAACAACCACAGCTGCTCCAACAACAACCACAATTGCATCCACAACAACCACAGCTGCTCCCACAACAACCACGGTTGCTCCCACAACAACCACAGCTTCTCCCTCAAGAACCACAGCTGCTCCAACAACAACAGCAGATCCACCCACAACAACCACAGCTCCTCCCACAACAAACGAAGATGCTCCCACATCCACCACAGTGGCTCCAACAACATCCACATCTGCAGCCACAACAACAACATTGGCTCAAACAACAACCACAGTGGCTCCAACAACAACCACAGATGCACCCACAACAACCACAGCTGATCCCACAACAACCACAGATGTTCCAACAACAACCACAGCTTCTCCCACAACAACCACAGCTGCTCCGACAACAACCACAGAATCTCCCACAACAACCACAGATGCACCCACAACAACCACAGCTGCTCCCACAACAACCACAGATGTTCCAACAACAACCACAGCTGCTCCAACAACAACCACAGATGTTCCAACAACAACCACAGCTGCTCCGACAACATCCTCAGACGTTCCATCAACAACAACCACATCTGCAACCACAACAACTACATTGGCTCCAACAACAACCACTGCTTCTCCCACAACAAACACAGCTTCTCCCACAACAACCACAGCTGCTCCGACAACAACCACAGAATCTCCCACAACAACCACAGATGCACCCACAACAACCACAGCTGCTCTCACAACAACCACAGATGTTCCAACAACAACCACAGCTGCTCCAACAACAACCACAGATGATCAAACAACAACCACATCTGCACCCACAACAACCACAGATGCTTCCACAACAACCACGGTTGCTCCCACAACAACCACAGCTTCTCCCACAACAACCACAGCTGCTCCAACAACAACCACAGATCCACCCACAACAACCACAGCTGCTCCCACAACAACCGAAGATGCTCCCACAACCAACACAGTGGCTCCAACAACATCCACATCTGCAGCCACAACAACAACATTGGCTCCCACAACAACCACAGTGGCTCCAACAACAACCACAGATGCACCCACAACAACCACAGCTGCTCCCACAACAACCACAGATGTTCCGACAACAACCACAGCTTCTCCCACCACAACCACAGCTGCTCCGACAACAACCACAGAATCTCCCACAACAACCACAGATGCACCCACAACAACCTCAGACGTTCCATCAACAACCACAGTGGCTCCAACAACAACCACATCTGCAACCACAAAAACTACAGTGGCTCCAACAACAACCACTCCTTCTCCCACAACAAACACAGCTTCTCCCACAACAACCACAGCTGCTCCGACAACAACCAAAGAATCTCCCGCAACAACCACAGATGCACCCACAACAACCACAGCTGCTCCCACAACAACCACAGATGTTCCAACAACAACCACAGCTGCTCCAACAACAACCACAGATGTTCCAACAACAACCACAGCTGCTCCGACAACAACCTCAGACGTTCCATCAACAATCACAGTGGCTCCAACAACAACCACATCTGCAACCACAACAACTACAGTGGCTCCAACAACAACAACTGCTTCTCCCACAACAAACACAGCTTCTCCCACAACAACCACAGCTGCTCCGACAACAACCACAGAATCTCCCACAACAACCACAGATGCACCCACAACAACCACAGATGCACCGACAACAACCACAGCTGCACCCACAACAACCACAGCTGCTCCCACAACAACCACAGATGTTCCAACAACAACCACAGCTTCTCCCACAACAACCACAGCTGCTCCGACAACAACCACAGAATCTCCCACAACAACCACAGATGCACCCACAACAACCACAGCTGCTCCCACAACAACCACAGCTGCTCCAACAACAACCACAGATGCACCCACAACAACCACAGCTGCTCCCACAACAACCGAAGATGCTCCCACATCCACCACAGTGGCTCCAACAACAACCACATCTGCAGCCACAACAACAATATTGGCTCCAACAACAACCACAGTGGCTCAAATAACAACCACAGATGCACCCACAACAACCACAGCTTCTCCCACAACAACCACAGCTGCTCCGACAACAACCACAGAATCTCCCACAACAACCACAGATGCACCCACAAGAACCCCAGCTGCTCCAACAACAACCACAGATGTTCCAACAACAACCACAGATGCTCCGACAACAACCTCAGACGTTCCATCAACAACCACAGTGGCTCCAACAACAACCACATCTGCAACCACAACAACTACAGTGGCCCCAACAACAACCACTCCTTCTCCCACAACAAACACAGCTTCTCCCACAACAACCACAGCTGCTCCGACAACAACCAAAGAATCTCCCGCAACAACCACAGATGCACCCACAACAACCACAGCTGCTCCCACAACAACCACAGATGTTCCAACAACAACCACAGCTGCTCCAACAACAACCACAGATGTTCCAACAACAACCACAGCTGCTCCGACAACAACCTCAGACGTTCCATCAACAACCACAGTGGCTCCAACAACAACCACATCTGCAACCACAACAACTACAGTGGCTCCAACAACAACAACTGCTTCTCCCACAACAAACACAGCTTCTCCCACAACAACCACAGCTGCTCCGACAACAACCACAGAATCTCCCACAACAACCACAGATGCACCCACAGCAACCACAGATGCACCGACAACAACCACAGCTGCACCCACAACAACCACAGCTGCTCCCACAACAACCACAGATGTTCCAACAACAACCACAGCTTCTCCCACAACAACCACAGCTGCTCCGACAACAACCACAGAATCTCCCACAACAACCACAGATGCACCCACAACAACCACAGCTGCTCCCACAACAACCACAGCTGCTCCAACAACAACCACAGATGCACCCACAACAACCACAGCTGCTCCCACAACAACCGAAGATGCTCCCACATCCACCACATTGGCTCCAACAACAACCACATCTGCATCCACAACAACAATATTGGCTCCAACAACAACCACAGTGGCTCCAATAACAACCACAGATGCACCCACAACAACCACATCTTCTCCCACAACAACCACAGCTGCTCCGACAACAACCACAGAATCTCCCACAACAACCACAGATGCACCCACAACAACCCCAGCTGCTCCAACAACAACCACAGATGTTCCAACAACAACCACAGATGCTCCGACAACAACCTCAGACGTTCCATCAACAACCACAGTGGCTCCAACAACAACCACATCTGCAACCACAACAACTACAGTGGCTCCAACAAAAACCACTGCTTCTCCAACAACAAACACAGCTTCTCCGACAACAACCACAGCTGCTCCGACAACAACCACAGAATCTCCCACAACAACCACAGATGCACCCACAACAACCACAGATGCACCCACAACAACCACAGCTGCACCCACAACAACCACAGCTGATCCCACAACAACCACAGATGTTCCAACAACAACCACAGCTTCTCCCACAACAACCACAGCTGCTCCGACAACAACCACAGAATCTCCCACAACAACCACAGATGCACCCACAACAACCACAGCTGCTCCCACAACAACCACAGCTGCTCCAACAACAACCACAGATGCACCCACAACAACCACAGCTGCTCCCACAACAAACGAAGATGCTCCCACATCCACCACAGTGGCTCCAACAACAACCACATCTGCAGCCACAACAACAATATTGGCTCCAACAACAACCACAGTGGCTCAAATAACAACCACAGATGCACCCACAACAACCACAGCTTCTCCCACAACAACCACAGCTGCTCCGACAACAACCACAGAATCTCCCACAACAACCACAGATGCACCCACAAGAACCCCAGCTGCTCCAACAACAACCACAGATGTTCCAACAACAACCACAGATGCTCCGACAACAACCTCAGACGTTCCATCAACAACCACAGTGGCTCCAACAACAACCACATCTGCAACCACAACAACTACAGTGGCTCCAACAACAACCACTGCTTCTCCAACAACAAACACAGCTTCTCCCACAACAACCACAGCTGCTCCGACAACAACCACAGAATCTCCCACAACAACCACAGATGCACCCACAGCAACCACAGATGCACCGACAACAACCACAGCTGCACCCACAACAACCACAGCTGCTCCCACAACAACCACAGATGTTCCAACAACAACCACAGCTTCTCCCACAACAACCACAGCTGCTCCGACAACAACCACAGAATCTCCCACAACAACCACAGATGCACCCACAACAACCACAGCTGCTCCCACAACAACCACAGCTGCTCCAACAACAACCACAGATGCACCCACAACAACCACAGCTGCTCCCACAACAACCGAAGATGCTCCCACATCCACCACATTGGCTCCAACAACAACCACATCTGCATCCACAACAACAATATTGGCTCCAACAACAACCACAGTGGCTCCAATAACAACCACAGATGCACCCACAACAACCACATCTTCTCCCACAACAACCACAGCTGCTCCGACAACAACCACAGAATCTCCCACAACAACCACAGATGCACCCACAACAACCCCAGCTGCTCCAACAACAACCACAGATGTTCCAACAACAACCACAGATGCTCCGACAACAACCTCAGACGTTCCATCAACAACCACAGTGGCTCCAACAACAACCACATCTGCAACCACAACAACTACAGTGGCTCCAACAAAAACCACTGCTTCTCCAACAACAAACACAGCTTCTCCGACAACAACCACAGCTGCTCCGACAACAACCACAGAATCTCCCACAACAACCACAGATGCACCCACAACAACCACAGATGCACCCACAACAACCACAGCTGCACCCACAACAACCACAGCTGATCCCACAACAACCACAGATGTTCCAACAACAACCACAGCTTCTCCCACAACAACCACAGCTGCTCCGACAACAACCACAGAATCTCCCACAACAACCACAGATGCACCCACAACAACCACAGCTGCTCCCACAACAACCACAGCTGCTCCAACAACAACCACAGATGCACCCACAACAACCACAGCTGCTCCCACAACAAACGAAGATGCTCCCACATCCACCACAGTGGCTCCAACAACAACCACATCTGCAGCCACAACAACAATATTGGCTCCAACAACAACCACAGTGGCTCAAATAACAACCACAGATGCACCCACAACAACCACAGCTTCTCCCACAACAACCACAGCTGCTCCGACAACAACCACAGAATCTCCCACAACAACCACAGATGCACCCACAAGAACCCCAGCTGCTCCAACAACAACCACAGATGTTCCAACAACAACCACAGATGCTCCGACAACAACCTCAGACGTTCCATCAACAACCACAGTGGCTCCAACAACAACCACATCTGCAACCACAACAACTACAGTGGCTCCAACAACAACCACTGCTTCTCCAACAACAAACACAGCTTCTCCCACAACAACCACAGCTGCTCCGACAACAACCACAGAATCTCCCACAACAACCACAGATGCACCCACAACAACCACAGATGCACCCACAACAACCACAGATGCACCCACAACAACCACAGCTGCACCCACAACAACCACAGCTGATCCCACAACAACCACAGATGTTCCAACAACAACCACAGCTTCTCCCACAACAACCACAGATGCACCCACAACAACTCCAGCTGCTCCCACAACAACCATAGCTGCTCCAACAACAACCACAGATGCACCCACAACAACCACAGCTGCTCCCACAACAACCGAAGATGCTCCCACATCCACCAGATTGGCTCCAACATCAACCACATCTGCAGCCACAACAACAATATTGGCTCCAACAACAACCACAGTGGCTCCAATAACAACCACATCTGCAACCACAACAACTACAGTGGCCCCAACAACAACCACTCCTTCTCCCACAACAAACACAGCTTCTCCCACAACAACCACAGCTGCTCCGACAACAACCAAAGAATCTCCCGCAACAACCACAGATGCACCCACAACAACCACAGCTGCTCCCACAACAACCACAGATGTTCCAACAACAACCACAGCTGCTCCAACAACAACCACAGATGTTCCAACAACAACCACAGCTGCTCCGACAACAACCTCAGATGTTCCATCAACAACCACAGTGGCTCCAACAACAACCACATCTGCAACCACAACAACTACAGTGGCCCCAACAACAACCACTCCTTCTCCCACAACAAACACAGCTTCTCCCACAACAACCACAGCTGCTCCGACAACAACCACAGAAACTCCCACAACAACCACAGATGCACCCACAACAACCACAGATGCACCGACAACAACCACAGATGCACCGACAACAACCACAGCTGCACCCACAACAACCACAGCTGCTCCCACAACAACCACAGATGTTCCAACAACAACCACAGCTTCTCCCACAACAACCACAGCTGCTCCGACAACAACCAGAGAATCTCCCACAACAACCACAGATGCACCCACAACAACCACAGCTGCTCCCACAACAACCACAGCTGCTCCAACAACAACCACAGATGCACCCACAACAACCACAGCTGCTCCCACAACAACCGAAGATGCTCCCACATCCACCACATTGGCTCCAACAACAACCACATCTGCATCCACAACAACAATATTGGCTCCAACAACAACCACAGTGGCTCCAATAACAACCACAGATCCACCCACAACAACCACATCTTCTCCCACAACAACCACAGCTGCTCCGACAACAACCACAGAATCTCCCACAACAACCACAGATGCACCAACAACAACCCCAGCTGCTCCAACAACAACCACAGATGTTCCAACAACAACCACAGATGCTCCGACAACAACCTCAGACGTTCCATCAACAACCACAGTGGCTCCAACAACAACCACATCTGCAACCACAACAACTACAGTGGCTCCAACAACAACCACTGCTTCTCCAACAACAAACACAGCTTCTCCCACAACAACCACAGCTGCTCCGACAACAACCACAGAATCTCCCACAACAACCACAGATGCACCCACAACAACCACAGATGCACCCACAACAACCACAGCTGCACCCACAACAACCACAGCTGATCCCACAACAACCACAGATGTTCCAACAACAACCACAGCTTCTCCCACAACAACCACAGCTGCTCCGACAACAACCACAGAATCTCCCACAACAACCACAGATGCACCCACAACAACTCCAGCTGCTCCCACAACAACTACAGCTGCTCCAACAACAACCACAGATGCACCCACAACAACCACAGCTGCTCCCACAACAACCGAAGATGCTCCCACATCCACCACATTGGCTCCAACATCAACCACATCTGCAGCCACAACAACAATATTGGCTCCAACAACAACCACAGTGGCTCCAATAACAACCACAGATGCACCCACAACAACCACAGCTTCTCCCACAACAACCACAGCTGCTACGACAACAACCACAGAATCTCCCACAACAACCACAGATGCACCCACAACAACCCCAGCTGCTCCAACAACAACCACAGATGTGCCAACAACAATCACAGATGCTCCGACAACAACCTCAGACATTCCATCAACAACCACAGTGGCTCCAACAACAACCACATCTGCAACCACAACAACTACAGTGGCTCCAACAACAACCACAGCTTCTCCCACAACAACCACAGCTGCTCCGACAACAACCACAGAATCTCCCACAACAACCACAGATGCACCCACAACAACCACAGCTGCTCCCACAACAACCACAGATGTTTCAATAACAACCAAATCTGCAACCACAACAACTACAGTGGCCCCAACAACAACCACTCCTTCTCCCACAACAAACACAGCTTCTCCCACAACAACCACAGCTGCTCCGACAACAACCAAAGAATCTCCCGCAACAACCACAGATGCACCCACAACAACCACAGCTGCTCCCACAACAACCACAGATGTTCCAACAACAACCACAGCTGCTCCAACAACAACCACAGATGTTCCAACAACAACCACAGCTGCTCCGACAACAACCTCAGACGTTCCATCAACAACCACAGTGGCTCCAACAACAACCACATCTGCAACCACAACAACTACAGTGGCCCCAACAACAACCACTCCTTCTCCCACAACAAACACAGCTTCTCCCACAACAACCACAGCTGCTCCGACAACAACCACAGAATCTCCCACAACAACCACAGATGCACCCACAACAACCACAGATGCACCGACAACAACCACAGATGCACCGACAACAACCACAGCTGCACCCACAACAACCACAGCTGCTCCCACAACAACCACAGATGTTCCAACAACAACCACAGCTTCTCCCACAACAACCACAGCTGCTCCGACAACAACCACAGAATCTCCCAAATAAACCACAGATGCACCCACAACAACCACAGCTGCTCCCACAACAACCACAGCTGCTCCAACAACAACCACAGATGCACCCACAACAACCACAGCTGCTCCCACAACAACCGAAGATGCTCCCACATCCACCACATTGGCTCCAACAACAACCACATCTGCATCCACAACAACAATATTGGCTCCAACAACAACCACAGTGGCTCCAATAACAACCACAGATGCACCCACAACAACCACATCTTCTCCCACAACAACCACAGCTGCTCCGACAACAACCACAGAATCTCCCACAACAACCACAGATGCACCCACAACAACCCCAGCTGCTCCAACAACAACCACAGATGTTCCAACAACAACCACAGATGCTCCGACAACAACCTCAGACGTTCCATCAACAACCACAGTGGCTCCAACAACAACCACATCTGCAACCACAACAACTACAGTGGCTCCAACAACAACCACTGCTTCTCCAACAACAAACACAGCTTCTCCCACAACAACCACAGCTGCTCCGACAACAACCACAGAATCTCCCACAACAACCACAGATGCACCCACAACAACCACAGATGCACCCACAACAACCACAGCTGCACCCACAACAACCACAGCTGATCCCACAACAACCACAGATGTTCCAACAACAACCACAGCTTCTCCCACAACAACCACAGCTGCTCCGACAACAACCACAGATGCACCCACAACAACTCCAGCTGCTCCCACAACAACCACAGCTGCTCCAACAACAACCACAGATGCACCCACAACAACCACAGCTGCTCCCACAACAACCGAAGATGCTCCCACATCCACCACATTGGCTCCAACATCAACCACATCTGCAGCCACAACAACAATATTGGCTCCAACAACAACCACAGTGGCTCCAATAACAACCACAGATGCACCCACAACAACCACAGCTTCTCCCACAACAACCACAGCTGCTACGACAACAACCACAGAATTTCCCACAACAACCACAGATGCACCCACAACAACCCCAGCTGCTCCAACAACAACCACAGATGTGCCAACAACAATCACAGATGCTCCGACAACAACCTCAGACGTTCCATCAACAACCACAGTGGCTCCAACAACAACCACATCTGCAACCACAACAACTACAGTGGCTCCAACAACAACCACAGATCCACCCACAACAACCACAGCTGCTCCCACAACAACCGAAGATGCTCCCACAACCACTACAGAAGCTCCAACAACAACCACATCTGCAACCACAACAACAACACTGGCTTCAACAACAACCACTGCTTCTCCCACAACAACCACAGCTGTTCCCACAACAACCACAGCTGTTCCCACAACAACCACAGATGTTCAATAAACAACTACAGCTGCTCCAACAACAACCAAAGCGTCTCCCACAAAAACCACAGATGCACCCACAACAACCACAGCTGCTCCCACAACAACCAAAGATGCTCCCACAACCACTACAGAAGCTCCAACAACAACCACATCTGCACCCACAACAACGACATTGGTTCCAACAACAACCACTGCTTCTCCCATAACAACCACAGCTTCTCCCACAACAACAACAGCTGCTCCCACAACAACCACAGCTGCTCCCACAACAACCACGGTTGCTACCACAACAACCACAGCTTTTCCCACAACAACCACAGCTGCTCCGACAACAACCCCAGATGTTCCAACAACAACCACAGCTGCTCCAACAACAACAACAGCTGCTCCAACAACAACCACAGCTGCTCCTACAACAACCACTGCTTCTCCCACAACAGCCACAGCTGCTCCCAAAACAACGACAGCTGCTCCCACAACAACCACGGTTGCTCCCACAACAACCACAGCTTTTCCAACAACAACCACAGCTGCTCCGACAACAACCACAGATGATCCAACAACAACCAAAGTGGCTCCAACAAAAACCACGGTTGCTTCCACAACAATCACAGCTGTTTCCACAACAACCACAGATGCTCCGAAAACAACCCCAGACTTTCAAACAACAACCACAGTGGCTCCAACAGCAACGACGGTGGCTCCAACAACAACCACTACTTCTCCCACAACAACCACTGCTTCTCCCACAACAAACACAGCTTCTCCCACAACAACCACAGCTGCTCCGACAACAACCACAGCTGCTCCGACAACAACCACAGAATTTCCCACAACAACCACAGATGCACCCACAACAACCACAGATGCACCCACAACAACCACAGCTGCTCCCACAACAACCACAGCTGCTCCCACAACAACCACAGATGTTCCAACAACAACCACAGCTGCTCCAACAACAACCACAGATGTTCCAACAACAACCACATCTGCAACCACAACAACTACAGTGGCTCCAACAACAACCACTGCTTCTCCCACAACAAACACAGCTTCTCCCACAACAACCACATCTGCTCCCACAACAACCACAGATGTTCCAACAACAACCACAACTGCTCCAACAACAACCACAGATGTTCCAACAACAACCACAGCTGCTCCAACAACAACCCCAGATGATCCAAAAACAACCACATCTGTACCCACAACAACCACGGTTGCTCCCACAACAACCACAGCTGCTCCCACAACAACCACAGCTGCTCCAACAACAACCACAGATCCACCCACAACAACCACAGCTGCTCCCACAACAACCACAGCTGCTCCCACAACAACCACAGTGGCTCCAACAACATCCACATCTGCAGCCACAACAACAACATTGGCTTCAACAACAACCACTGCTTCTCCCATAACAACCACAGCTGTTCCAACAACAACCACAGCTGCTCCAACAACAACAACAGCTGCTCCAACAACAACCACAGCTGCTCCTACAACAACCACTGCTTCTCCCACAACAGCCACAGCTGCTCCCAAAACAACGACAGCTGCTCCCACAACAACCACGGTTGCTCCCACAACAACCACAGCTTTTCCAACAACAACCACAGCTGCTCCGACAACAACCACAGATGATCCAACAACAACCAAAGTGGCTCCAACAACAACCACGGTTGCTTCCACAACAATCACAGCTGTTTCCACAACAACCACAGATGCTCCGAAAACAACCCCAGACTTTCAAACAACAACCACAGTGGCTCCAACAGCAACGACGGTGGCTCCAACAACAACCACTACTTCTCCCACAACAACCACTGCTTCTCCCACAACAAACACAGCTTCTCCCACAACAACCACAGCTGCTCCGACAACAACCACAGAATTTCCCACAACAACCACAGATGCACCCACAACAACCACAGATGCACCCACAACAACCACAGCTGCTCCCACAACAACCACAGCTGCTCCCACAACAACCACAGATGTTCCAACAACAACCACAGCTGCTCCCACAACAACCACAGTGGCTCCAACAACATCCACATCTGCAGCCACAACAACAACATTGGCTTCAACAACAACCACTGCTTCTCCCATAACAACCACAGCTGTTCCCACAACAACCACAGAGGTTCCATAAACAACTACAGCTGCCCCAACAACAACCACAGCTTCTCCCACAAAAACCACAGAAGCTCCAACAACAACCACATCTGCAACCACAACAACGACATTGGCTCCAACAACAACCACTGCTTCTCCCATAACAACCACAGCTTCTCCCACAACAACCACAGCTGCTCCCACAACAACCACGGTTGCTACCACAACAACCACAATTTCTCCCACAACAACCACAGCTGTTCCCATATCAACCACAGCTGCTCCCACAAGAACCCCGGTTGCTCCCACAACAACCACAGCTTTTCCAACAACAACCACAGCTGCTCCGACAACAACCACAGATGATCCAACAACAACCACAGTGGCTCCAACAACAACCACATCATCACGCACAACAACCACAGCTTCTCCCACAACAACGACGGTTGCTTCCACAACAATCACAGCTGTTTCCACATCAACCACAGATGTTCCGACAACAACCCCAGACTTTCAAACAACAACCACAGTGGCTCCAACAGCAACGACGGTGGCTCCAACAACAACCACTACTTCTCCCACAACAACCACTGCTTCTCCCACAACAAACACAGCTTCTCCCACAACAACCACAGCTACTCCGACAACAACCACAGAATCTCCCACAACAATCACAGATGCACCCACAACAACCACAGATGGACCCACAACAACCACATCTGCTCCCACAACAACCACAGATGTTCCAACAACAACCACAGCTGCTCCAACAACAACCACAGATGTTCCAACAACAACCACAGCTGCTCCGACAACCACCTCAGACGTTCCATCAACAACCACAGTGGCTCCAACAACAACCACATCTGCAACCACAACAACTACAGTGGCTCCAACAACAACCACTGCTTCTCCCACAACAAACACAGCTTCTCCCACAACAACCACAGCTGCTCCGACAACAATCACAGAATCTCCCACAACAACCACAGATGCACCCACAACAACCACAGCTGCTCCCACAACAACCACAGATGTTCCAACAACAACCATAGCTGCTAAAACAACAACCCCAGATGATCCAACAACAACCACATCTGCACCCACAACAACCACAGATGCTCCCACAACAACCACAGTTGCTCCCACAACAACCACAGCTGCTCCCACAACATCCACAGCTGCTCCAACAACAACCACAGATCCACCCACAACAACCGAAGATGCTCCCACAACAACCGAAGATGCTCCCACAACAACCACAGATGTTCCATAAACAACTACAGCTGCTCCAACAACAACCACAGCTTCTCCCACAAAAACCACAGATGCACCCACAACAACCACAGCTGCTCCCACAACAACCAAAGATGCTCCCACAACCACTACAGAAGCTCCAACAACAACCACATCTGCAACCACAACAACGACATTGGCTCCAACAACAACCACTGCTTCTCCCATAACAACCACAGCTTCTCCCACAACAACCACAGATCCACCCACAACAACCGAAGATGCTCCCACAACAACCGAAGATCCTCCCACAACCACCACAGTGGCTCCAACAACAACCACAGCTGCTCCGACAACAACCACAGATGATCCAACAACAACCACAGTGGCTCCAACAACAACCACATCATCACCCACAACAACCACAGCTGTTCCCATAACAACCACAGCTGCTCCCACAAGAACCACTGTTGCTCCCACAACAACCACAGCTTTTCCAACAACAACCACAGCTGCTCCGACAACAACCATAGATGATCCAACAACAACCACAGTGGCTCCAACAACAACCACATCATCACCCACAACAACCACAGCTTCTCCCACAACAACGACGGTTGCTTCCACAACAATCACAGCTGTTTCCACAACAACCACAGATGCTCCGACAACAACCCCAGACTTTCAAAAAACAACCACAGTGGCTCCAACAGCAACCACGGTGGCTCCAACAACAACCACTACTTCTCCCACAACAACCACAGCTTCTCCCACAACAACCACAGCTGCTCTAACAACAGCCACAGCTGCTACCACAACAACCAGAGATGCTCCCACAACCACCACATCTGCTTTAACAACAGCCACAGCTGATACCACAACAAACACAGCTGGTCCCACAACATCCACAGCTGCTCCTACACCAACCACAGTTGCTCCCACAACATCCACAGCTGTTCCCAAAACAACCACAGCTTCTCTGACAACAACCTAATATGTTCCAACAACAACCACGGCTTCTCCAACAACAACCACAGCTGCTCCAACAACAACCACAGCTGCTCCCATAACAACCACAGATGCTCTCCCAACACTCACAGCTTCTCCTACAACAAACACAGTGGCTCCCACAACAACCACAGCTACTCCCACAACAACCACAGCTTTTCCCACAACAACCACAGATGCTCCGACAACAACCCCAGACGTTCCAACAACAACCACTGTGGCTCCAACAACAACCACATCTGCACCCAAAGCAACCACAGCTGCTCCCACAACAACCACGGTTGCTCCCACAACAACCACAGCTGCTCTGACAACAACCCCAGACTTTCCAACAACAACCATAGTGGCTCCAACAACAAGCACATCTGCACCCACAACAACCACAGTGGCTCCAACAACAACCACTACTTCTCCCACAACAACCACAGTTTCTCCCACAACAACCATTGCTGCTCCCACAACAACCAGAGCTGCTCTACCAACAGCCACAGCTGATACCTCAACAAACACAGCTGCTCCCACAACAACCAAAGCTGCTCTCACAACAACCACAGCTGCTCTCACAACAACCACAGCTGCTCCCACAACAACCACAGTTGTTCCCACAACAACCACAGCTGCACCCACATCACCCACAGCTTCTCCCACAACAACCATAGCAGCTCCAACGACAACTACATTTGGGGCTACAAGAACTACAGATACTCCCAAAACAAACACAGCTGCTCACACAATAACCACAGCTGCTCCCACATCAACCACAGCTTCTCCCACAACAACCACAGCTGCTCCCACAACAACCACAGCTGCTCCCACAACAACCACAGCTGCTCCGACAACAACCCCAGATGTTCCAACAACAACCACTGATGCTCCCACAACATCTTCAGCAGCTCAAAAGACAAATACATTTGGGGCTACAACAACCACAGATACTCCAACAACAACCACAACTGCCTCAACAACAATGACAGTTGCTCCCACAACAACCACAGATACATCCACAACATCCTTAGCACCACAACAACCACAGCTTCTCCAACAACAACCACTGCTTCTCCAACAACAGCCAAAGACGCACCCACAACAAACACAGCCGTCCCCACAACAACCACAGCTTCTCCCACAGCAACAACATCAGCTCCAACGACAACTACATTTAGGGCTACAACAACAACAGATACTCCTAAAACAACCACAGCTGCTCCCACATCAACCACAGCTTCTCCCACAACAACCACAGCTGCTCGCACAACAAGCACAGCTGCTCCCACAACAACCACAGCTGTTTCCACAATAACCATAGAATCTCCCACAACAACCACAGATGCACCCACAACAACCACATCTATCCTCAGAACACCCACATCTGCTCCCAACACAACCACAGTAGCTCCAATGACAACTACAACTGGAGCGACAACAACCACAGATACTCCAACAACAACCACATCAACTCTCACAACAACCACAGATGCTCCCACAACCACCACAGCTGCTCGCATAACAACCACAGCTGCTCGCACAACAACCACAGCTGCTCCCACAATAACCACAGAATCTCCCAAAACAACCACAGATACATCCACAACAACCCCAGAAGCTCCAACGACAACTACAATTGGGGCTAAAACAACCACAGATACTCCAACAACAACAACAACTGCTCCCAAATCAACTACAGCGTCTCCAACAACTACCACAGCTGCTCCAACAACAACCACAGATACTCGCACAACAACCACAGCCATCCCCACAACACCCACAGATGCTCCCACAACGACCACAGCAGCTTCAACGACAAATATTGTTAACACAACAGCTCCTCCAGCTAACCCAGCACCTATAACTGATGTAGGGTGGGCTAGTACCAGCAAAGGAAGCATACGACAAATTACCACAAAGGGTGGGGTTATAGGTCCAACCAGTTCGAGTTAGTCATCAGAGGCCAGTTATAGGAGGCTAAAGTAGGCACAGGAGGAGTTTTGACCAGGATGGGAGTAGCTTTGTCTAGATGGATGCTATTGGCATCTTCAGGGAAGTTCCAGATGAATACAAAGCTGTGAATCAAATATGTGAAGGCTTTAACACTACATTATTTTGGTGGTTGACAATAAATAAAAATGTGGATTGGATTAATGACACCTTTTATAATCAACAGAGATTCATGAATGAAACCGGGGATGCAGTAAAGAGGTTCTCTGACCAATTATCCGCCATCTCCCTCATGGCCGGGTAAAATAGACTGACTCGCGATATGTTATTGGCAGAAGAGGGCGGTGTAGGTAGAATGATTAGGTTCATTGCTGCACGTACATTCCTGATAACACAGCCCATGTTTGGGAAATGGAAAAGTGTGGTAAGAACTGTATTATGGGCTGCTTTCACCTGTATGAGTGTGTTTGTGTTGTGTGGATGTTGTATCGTCCCGTGCTAGAGGTTTAATCACCAGGACTCTCGAGAGATCGATGACGCAGCAGTTGGTGAGATATGGACCGATTCCGAGCACCGATCAGTGGGATGGCGAATGCGGCCCTCCAGGCCAGGAAGATGGCTCCGTTTCTTTTTATTATCATGAGATGCCAATGT
Source organism: Salmo salar (assembly GCF_965601325.2). NCBI lineage: Eukaryota > Metazoa > Chordata > Actinopteri > Salmoniformes > Salmonidae > Salmo > Salmo salar. Next base: position 29,962,825 of record NC_138294.1, on the reverse strand, counting down.
TTGATGAAACAATTTTCAACGTTTAGATTGACTGTTCCTTTAATGAAAATTATGATGAAAATCCTGAATCGAAGTGTCATAATTGGAAATAGGCCTAGGACAGTCATTGATGAGTATAGGAGGAATATTCATGTCTTGGTTTTGTTAAAGTCTTGTATCACAATTGTGTTTACTTATAGCGTGTGATTAATTGTGTTTACATATAGCATGTGATTAATAGTGCTTACATATAGCATGTGATTAATTGTGTTACATATAGCATGTGATTAGTAGTGTTCCCATATAGCGTTTGATCATCATGGTGAATTATTTAATCATTTAAGGGTGGAATTGATAAGAGAATTATCTAATAAAGCTAAATGAATCAATAAACCATGATGAATTATTAGTCATACAGCATGGTTAATGAATAATCAATGTAATGATCAATGTAGTGATTGATTAGTCCGATTAGTCCCAGAAAATCTAGTAGAGGCTGTAGAGGGAAAGAAATGTGTGTGAGTATTTAGTGTGCCCATGGTCACAGAGGACAGATGGTAAAAGGAGTAAAAACTGCCAGAGGTTTCTAACCTTGAGGGAAAGGAACAGACTCAGCTGGATAGTGATAAACAGTGTGGGAAGTCAAAAGGGGATGCAGTTCACCAACAGTTTGTGTGTAAATGCATGTGCGTAAGTACCACAGTAGTCAACACAACAGCTACAAAGTTAACCTCAGCAACAGATGCTCCACCGACCACACTTCAATTGTCACTGCAGTTCAGCCTAACATTGACCTTCAATAGCTCTCTGATCAACAGCAGTTCACCAGAGTTCCTGAAATTGGCAAATCAAGTGGCTACCCAGGTAACTAATTTGATTGAATTTTACCATTGATAGTGTCGTTAGTTGTTCTGAAAGGAGCTTCACAAGATCATAATCATGATCATCTTCTTCATGATCATCTTCATTTTAATTCATCATATGCCATCTTGATACCATCCTTACATTGTTTAATTGTTAATATAATAAAACGTATTATTCGGTGTCCATTTTTTTCAGCTGGATAATTTCTTCAAGACTCAATTTGGAGCCATATTCATTCGAACTGTTGTCAATAGTTTCTGGTGGGTACATAATTATCATCTAAATGACTTTGAACAGTGTGGATGATGGAGAAAAATAAAATGTCTATGTGTATTGTTATTTGTATGCCTTGGGAGTGGGTTGTTACTGAAGTAACGCTTGCAAAAGATCTTAACCTTTTTTTCATATTATTTTCAAGTCAGGGTCAATTGTGGTGGAGTCTAAGTTGATATTCAACAACATCAGCTCAGTGCCTAACAATAGCCTGGTAGCACAAACTTTACAAACTGCCATTACCTCCAACACGCCTGGCCTGACCTTACCTATCAATTCATCCTCCATTGTGGTCACACGTAAGACAATTCACCAACACATTACTTAACTTTTTCTCACACACTCAAAACACTAGATGGCGCCAAAAGAGAGGGCTGCCTCTCTTCTAGTTCTTTGGAAACTTTGCAGTGTTTCGTTTATGTATTTTTTTCTTACATTGTTAGACCAGAAAATGTTATGTGTTATTAAATACAGCTGGGAAGCACTATTAGATATCAGGGCGACGGTAACTCACCAGCACTACCAGCATTGCAACCAGCAATACGACTTTCCCCAAGCAGATCCTTTGTTTTCACCACCTAGGGTAATTGAACTGATTCCAGAGGCTCACACAAAACAACGCCGGTAAGAAAGGGGTACTCGAAGAGTTCTTCTAGTCCAACTTAGGAGGCGCACACATCACACACCTCTCCCGAGTATAATATTCGCTAATGTTCAGTCCCTGGATAACAAAGTTGACGAGATCAGGGCAAGGGTTTCTTTCCAGAGAGACATCCGGGATTGTAACATACTCTGTTCCACGGAAACATGACTCTCTCGGGATATACTGCCAGATGTCGGTCCAGCCATCTGCATTATCAGTTCATCGCACAGACTGTAATAAATGTTTCATGATTAACAACAAATGATGTATTTGTGATAACATACAGGAACTCAAGTCCTTTTGTTCACCCGACCTAGAATACCTCACAATCAAATGTATATCCCCCCTCAAGACGATAACACAACGGCCCTCAAGGAACTTCACTGGACTTTATGCAAACTGGAAACCATATATCCTGAGGCTGCATTTATTTTAGCTGGAGATTTGAACAAAGCAAATTTGAGAAAAAGGCTGCCTAAATTCTATCAGCATATCGACTGTAGTACTCGTGCTGCTAAAACACTAGCCCACGGTTACTCCAACTTCCGGGATGCATACAAGGCCCTCCTTTCGGAAAATCTAACCACAACTCCATTTTGCTGCTCCCTTCCTATTAGGCAGAAACTCAAACTGTTAGTACCCGTGCTAAGGACTGTTCATCGCTGGTCTGACCAATCAGAATCCATGCTTCAAGACTGTTTTGATCACGCGGACTGGGATATGTTCCGGGTAGCTTCCGAGAATAATATGGACGATTTCACTGAAACGGTAACTGAGTTTATCAGGAAGTGTATAGGAATGTTGTACCCACTGTGACTTTTAAAACCTACCCTAACCAGAGACCGTGGACAGATGGCAGCATTCGCGCAAAACAGAAGCACGAACAACCACATTTAAACATGGCAAGATGACTCGGAATGTGGAAGAATACAAACAGAGTAGTCCTTCCCTCCACAAGGCAATCAAACAGGCAAAACGTCAGTATAGCGACAAAGTGTTTTCGAAATTCAACGGCTCAGACAGAAGACGTATGTGGCAGGGTCTACAGACAATAACGAACTACAAAAGGAAAACCAGCCATGTCGCGGACACTGACGTCTTGCTTATTGGTTACAAACACAATGCAATGAAGGGTCCCTAGTGGACTAAACCGATATGATGGCTTGGAAGACTATGGAAAGGGGTGGGGACAGATGAAGAGTGGGAAAGACATAATGGGACCCAGTACACTCAGTTGATAACTAGGCTCATTGAAATGATAATACTTTTCACATGAACAGCCGCTCATTTGAAAAGAATTCCAATATATATATACTGCTCAAAAAAATAAAGGGAACACTTAAACAACACAATGTAACTCCAAGTCAATCACACTTCTATGAAATCAAACTGTCCAGTTAGGAAGCAACACTGATTGACAATACATTTCACATGCTGTTGTGCAAATGGAATAGACAACAGGTGGAAATTATAGGCAATTAGCAAGACACCCCCAATAAAGGAGTGGTTCTGCAGGTGGTGACCACAGACCACTTCTCAGTTCCTATGCTTCCTGGCTGATGTTTTGGTCACTTTTGAATGCTGGCGGTGCTTTCACTCTAGTGGTAGCATCAGACGGAGTCTACAACCCACACAAGTGGCTCAGGTAGTGCAGCTCATCCAGGATGGCACATCAATGCGAGCTGTGGCAAGAAGGTTTGCTGTGTCTGTCAGCGTAGTGTCCAGAGCATGGAGGCGCTACCAGGAGACAGGCCAGTACATCAGGAGACGTGGAGGAGGCCGTAGGAGGGCAACAACCCAGCAGCAGGACCGCTACCTCCGCCTTTGTGCAATGAGGAGCAGGAAGAGCACTGCCAGAGCCCTGCAAAATGACCTCCAGCAGGCCACAAATGTGCATGTGTCTGCTCAAACAGTCAGAAACAGACTCCATGAGGGTGGTATGAGGGCCCGACGTCCACAGGTGGGGGTTGTGCTTATAGCCCAACACTGTGCAGGACGTTTGGCATTTGCCAGAGAACACCAAGATTGGCAAATTCGCCACTGGCGCCCTGTGCTCTTCACAGACGAAAGCACGTTCACACTGAGCACATGTGACAGACGTGACAGAGCCAGGAGACGCCGTGGAGAACATTCTGCTGCCTGCAACATCCTCCAGCATGACCGGTTTGGCGGTGGGTCAGTCATGGTGTGGGGTGGCATTTCTTTGGGGGGCCGCACAGCCCTCCATGTGCTCGCCAGAGGTAGCCTGACTGCCATTAGGTACCGAGATGAGATCCTCAGACCCCTTGTGAGACCATATGCTGGTGCAGTTGGCCCTGGGTTCCTCCTAATGCAAGACAATGCTAGACCTCATGTGGCTGGAGTGTGCCAGCAGTTCCTGCAAGAGGAAGGCATTGATGCTATGGACTGGCCCGCCCGTTCCCCAGACCTGAATCCAATTGAGCACATCTGGGACATCATGTCTCGCTCCATCCACCAACGCCACGTTGCACCACAGACTGTCCAGGAGTTGGCGGATGCTTTAGTCCAGGTCTGGGAGGAGATCCCTCAGGAGACCATCCGCTACCTCATCAGGAGCATGCCCAGGCGTTGTAGGGAGGTCATACCTGGGAAAGGATATAGTAATCCTTCTAACCCCCCCCCCCCAAAAAAAAAAATTATATAGATGTACTATTTTAAAGTGGTTGTTCCACTGGATATCATAAGGTGAATGCACCAATTTGTAAGTCGCTCTGGATAAGAGCGTCTGCTAAATGACGTAAATGTAAATGTAAATACAGGCACGTGGAGGCCACACACACTACTGAGCCTCATTTTGACTTGTTTTAAGGACATTACATCAAAGTTGGATCAGCCTGTAGTGTGGTTTTCCACTTTAATTTTGAGTGTGACTCCAAATCCAGACCTCCATGGGTTGATAAATTGGATTTCCATTGATTATTTTTGTGTGATTTTGTTGTCAGCACATTCAACTATGTAAAGAAAAAAGTATTTAATAAGATTATTTCATTCATTCAGATCTAGGATGCGTTATTTTAGTGTTCCCTTTATTTTTTGGAGCAGTGTATTTACGCCTGTATGTCTTGTGGCGTCTTTGTTGAAATCTCCGGTCCGTCCGCTGGAGAGTCGGTTGACAGAAATTCTCTGGCTGTGTTCACCAGAGATCAAAGTCTTTCATAGTTGCTCTGTTATAATTCATATGTCAGACGTACCAATGGTCGTTCGATAGGGAAATGTTCTCCAGAATGGATATTTCAAATTGAGTCAAAATTTAAACAAGATGGCAACCAGCAAGTTCGGCATGGTGGCTGCACTTTTACTTTATGTGTTTGTTTGCATCTGCTATTTAGATGAAAGAATAGTAAATTCTCAGCAACTTCTCAGTCATGCAAACACTTTTGATGGCATCCAGCACTTCGGATTTGGAAGGAATGTTATATACCAAACTTTCATACCTTGGCACAAACCAAAACCATCATCGAAATCCAGTCTGAAATTGCAAATTAATGGTGGAGATCTTATAATAACTCTATGCCTTCTCTTATCGGGTGATATCCATCAATGCCCAGGACCTCACTTTATCACGAACCCCATCAAACGGCCTATGCACCCATGCTCCTCTTGCGAACGTTGGATAAAGAGTAACAGCAAAGCTTTGGTATGTTTGGAATGCGCGCAGTGGATTAATCTAAAATGCAGCGATTCTAGCTTTGGGCATGGGGTCAATGAAGCTTACCGTTGCTGTCGGTGTGCTGTACCCGCAGGGTGTGTGAGCATTGAAGGTGGAGTGGGACCAGATGACTTACCGAGGGTGGAGAGTGCACCGAGGAGGGGGGGTTCACAGCAGAGCGGAGGCAACCAGAGGCAAGTGACGGGGGACGCGGTGGTGAGGACGATGGAGTGGCACCTGGGGAGGGGTGCTCCATGGCGACAGAGAGGCCACCAGAGGCAGGGCAGTGGGAAGATGGCAGCGCAGTGGGAGGCGAGTTACAAGTGGATCAGGAATTCAATGAGACCTTTGGGAAGAAGGGCTTACATTTTGTGGACTTAAACGTCCGAAGCCTACTATCGAAGATCGATGAGATACGCCTGTTGCTTTGTAAATCAGAGGTGGGTGTCTAATGTTTTACTGAGACATGGTTGGATTCATCTGTTTGTGACTCAGAAATTAAGATAGGTAATTACTCTGTTGTCAGGAAGGATCGGAATCGGAACGGTGGGGGAATATGTGCGTTTGTAAGATCAGACATTGCTTTTAACGTAAGATCGGATTTAAACGCTGATCTGGAGATTGTCTGGCTGGATATCTGCCTTCCCAAAACCAAGCCGATTTTGTTGGGGGGTGTGTTATCTTCTCTAGGGCCGGCGGGACGAAATCGTCCCACCTACGTAACAGCCAGTGGAATCCTGTGGCGCGTTATTCAAATACCTTAGAAATGCTATTACTTCAATTTCTCAAACATATGACTATTTTACACCATTTTAAAGACAAGACTCTCGTTAATCTAACCACACTGTCCGATTTCAAAAAGGCTTTACAACGAAAGCAAAACATTAGATTATGTCAGCAGAGTACCCAGCCAGAAATAATCAGACACCCATTTTTCAAGCTAGCATATAATGTCACAAAAAACAAAACCACAGCTAAATGCAGCACTAACCTTTGATGATCTTCATCAGATGACACACCTAGGACATTATGTTATACAATACATGCATGTTTTGTTCAATCAAGTTCATATTTATATCAAAAACCAGCTTTTTACATTACCATGTGACGTTCAGAACTAGCATACCCCCGCAAACTTCCGGTGAATTTACTAAATTACTTACGATAAACGTTCACAAAAAGCATAACAATTATTTTAAGAATTATAGATACAGAACTCCTCTATGCACTCGATATGTCCGATTTTAAAATAGCTTTTCGGTGAAAGCACATTTTGCAATATTCTAAGTAGATAGCCCGGCATCACAGGGCTAGCTATTTAGACACCCAGCAAGTTTAGCACTCACCAAAGTCAGATTTACTATAAGAAAAATGTTATTACCTTTGGTGTTCTTCGTCAGAATGCACTCCCAGGACTTCTACTTCAATAACAAATGTTGGTTTGGTCCCAAATAATCCATTGTTATATCCAAATAGCTGCGTTTTGTTCGTGCGTTCAAGACACTATCCGAAAGGGTAAAGAAGGGTGACGAGCATGGCGCATTTCGTGACAAAAAAATTCTAAATATTCCATTACCATACTTCGAAGCATGTCAACCGCTGTTTAAAATCCATTTTTAGGCCATTTTTCTCGGAAAAAAAGCGATAATATTCCGACCGGGAATCTGCATTTAGGTAAACAGACGAAAGAAAATAAAGCATGGGGTCGACTCGGGCACGCGCCTAAGCCCATTGTCCTCTGATCGGCCACTTGCCAAACACCCTAATGTGTTTCAGCCTGGGGCTGCCTCAACATCATTCAGCTTTTTCCCGGGCTCTGAGAGCCTATGGGAGCCGTAGGAAGTGTCACGTTACAGCAAAGATCCTCAGTCTTCAATAAAAAGAGCCAAGATGAACAACAACTTGTCAGACAGGCCACTTCCTGTTCAGAATCCTCTCAGGTTTTTGCCTGCCATATGAGTTCTGTTATACTCAGACACCATTCAAACAGTTTTAGAAACTTTAGGGTGTTTTCTATCCAAAGCCAATAATTATATGCATATTCTAGTTACTGGGCAGGAGTAGTAACCAGATTAAATCGGGTACGTTTTTTATCCGGCCGTGTCAATACTGCCCCCTACCCCCAACAGGTTATAGGCCGCCCAAGCAGAATGCATTCTATGAAGGCCTTGAAATTGTGTTGTCAAACTGTAATGATTCGCTGTTGAAGGAAATAATTTTGTTAGGGGATATTAATACTGATGTCTGCAAAAGGAATAGCCCAACCCACAATGTATTTATGCACTTTTCTAGATCACTTGCTCTGACCCAAATGATAAACGATCCCACCAGGATATGTGAAACAGTGCAAAGTACGATTGACTTAATATTGGTGTCTGATAAATCTAAAATATCGCAGAGTGGAGTAATAGTCTATGGAATCAGTGATCATTTTATTGCATTTTACACAAGGAGGATTTTTAAAGATATATTTAAGTGTCACAAAACCGTTAGAATCAGAGGACTCAAAAAATACTGTGTAGAAAAGTTTAGGGAGGAAGGGGGTAAAATTGACTGGTCACCTGTGCTAGATAGTGTAGGGGTAGACAGTGCCTGGGAAGCCTTTAAATGTAGATTCCTTGATGTGGTGAATGTGGTGGCTCCTATTAGACGGGTCAGGGTAAAGCAGAGATCTAGCCCTTGGTTTAATCATGAGATTTTACAATCTATCCAAGCAAGGAATAAGGCCTTTAAGAAATGTAAGAACTCTCAAAAGCAGCATGATTTTGTCCTATATAAACGTCACAGAAATGAAGCACAGAGCAGGATGGATGAAGCTAAAAGGGGTTACTTTGCTGAGAAAATAATTAAAAACATAAATGACCCTAAAAAGCTTTGGAAATCATTTAAGGAACTAGGCTGTAGTAGTACTACCCAAAACAAACTAAACAGTATTGGACTGAACATCAAAGGGGAGATGGTATATGAAAAAGCAGAGGTTGCCAATGAATTCAACTCTTTTTTTACTTCTGTTGCCAGCAAGCTGGTTAGCAAGCTGCCCACCAGTTCTGGTTTGTATGGAAGCAACCAAGTCAAGAAGTATTATGTACAGTTAGGGGTTCAGCCAAACTCTTTTTCTTTTGCAAAGGTAGCAACAGCCAAAATAGTCAGTATGCTGGCAGAGCTTCTTCAGCGTCTCATCCCGTCAGCGGGATCAAAATCCAGCGAAAAATCATATCGGCAATTAGCATAAAAAAAATATCTTAATTTTTACATTTTTTTTTTATTTTTATTTTTATAGATACACCTCTCCTGAATCGACCCACATCGTCCGATTTCAAAAAGGTTTATAGGAAAAGCAAATCATTAGATTATGTTAGATGAGTCCATCGTAAAAAGCAGCTTCATAGCCATTTTCCGACCAACCACTTGCATCACATATAATCAAAAAACAGCTAAATGCAGCACTAACCTTTTACAAACTTCATCAGATGGCACCCCTAGGACATCATGTTATACAATGCATGCATTCTTTTGTTCAATAAAGGTCATATTTATATATAAAAACAGCATTTTTACATCTCTGTCTGAGGTTGACTAAATAATTTCCCCTCAAATGCGTCCCGGTAAACAATGCTACATTTCCCTAAATTACTATCCTATAACGATTTTTTAAATTTATATTGTCAATCTAACATTTATAGATGAATATCTCTTGAGAACACCTGTCATACCAGATTTTAAATTAACTTTACTGGGTAATCACACTTTGCGATAAAAGGAGATGCGATACTCAGAAAATGAGCTAATATACAGAGCTCGGCGCCATCTTGGAAACAATCGCATGTCACATCTCATCTTGTATAATATTGTCAATAATCGCCTACCTTTAGTTGTCTTCATCAGAAAGCATCCCAGGTCCACAACAGATGTATTTTCGGTCAAAAAGTCCATACTTCACGTTCCATTAGCCTGCTGTTGGTAGCGCGTCCTATGGCTCTCTCCAAGCGCAGGGCTGAAGTTCCGGGTAAAATGCGATTCTCCCGCCTGTAGGTTCGTTCAAACATGTCAAACGTTGTAAAACATTAATCTTCAGGGCCTGTAACACCAAGAGAGCCAATAAGATTCGAGGTGGATGATTTCATGGCCTTTAAAACCGTTTCCAAAGGTGGGGGCAGACATGGCCGCCGGCGTCATAATGGTGATGGCCCATCCCCTGTGACCAATTTCCAACTCGTCTCATTCACTGAGTTTTGACTCTATAAGGCTCAAACCACTGTGAAAAGACGGGCGACATCTAGTGGAAGCAATAGGAAGTGCTCACTGAACCATGGTTAACGGTGTTATTTATAGGGAAAGATGAGAAGTCGAGTCCACAATTCAGAATTCCACTTCCTGTTTCAATCGGTCTCGGGGTTTTGACTGCCATTTGAGTTCTGTTATACTCACAGACACCATTCAAACAGTTTTAGAAACTTTAGAGTGTTTTCTATCCATATATAATAAGTATATGCATGCCCTAGCTTCTGAGTTTGATTAGTAGGCCGTTGAAAATGGGAACGATTTTTTTTCAAAATGCGCTGTGGCGCCCCCTATCCTAGGGTATCCTCAAGAGGCTCCAAAGCCACAGGCCTGGATAATATCCCTGCAAGGTTTCTAATAGATTCTGCTGAGCAAATTGGCCCTTGTATTACGCATATTGTTAATCTCTCTCTTGAACAAGGCACCTTTCCCAGGGACATGAAACAAGCTAAGGTTATACCTCTGTATAAGAAGGGGATAAAGTCTGACCCTGGGAATTATAGGCCTGTATCTATCCTCTGTGTATAATCAAAGATCCTGGAGAGAATTGTACATGAGAAAATGTATGAATATGTTAACAAACAGGGTCTAATGTATGATTTTCAGTTGGGTTTTAGAAAAACATACTCCACTGATTCATGTCTATTTACTTGACTGACTTCATCAGGAAAGAGATTGATGAGGGAAATCTGTGGGTAATGGTACTGCTTGACCTAGAGAAGGCCTTTGATACAGTTAACCACTGTCTCCTAATCTCCAAACTGGAGGCACTGGGGTTAAGCAGTATCCCTCTAGGCTGGGTAAAGTCCTATTTATCAGGAAGGGAGCAAGTAGTAGAGGTTAATGGTTCACTGTCTCAGGCAAAACCAATGAGTTGTGGCGTTCCGCAGGGGAGCGTTCTTGGGCCTCTGCTGTTTTTATTGTATATTAATGATATGATAGATGCTTGTTCTTGCCGTCCTTTTCTTTATGCGGATGACTCTACACTTCTGGTGTCTCACAAAAGTAAAACTATGTTGGAGAGCATACTTAGCACAGAGCTTACCAACATTAGCAAATGGCTTGGAGATAATAAGCTATCTCTGCACTTAGGGAAAACTGAAGCAATTATTTTTGAATCCAGACATAAATTGTGTAGGTCGTCTGAAATCAGAGTGGAGTTAGGGGGGGAGGTGTTGACTACTAAAACCTCTGTTAGCTACTTGGGATGTATCCTTGATGGAAGCTTGGGAGGTGTGAGCATTGCCAATAAGGTGCTAGGGAAGGTTAATGCCAGGACTATGTTTTTGGCTAGAAAGTCCAAGCTGCTTGATAAGGACTCCATGAAAGTGCTAGCTACTGCCCTCATTCAATGCCATTTTAAATATGCTAGTACTTCCTGGTTTGGGGGCTTATCTAAACTTATGAAGGGTGTGAGATTTGGCCCTGCATAATGGGGTGTTAAAGTTTAACCTATACCTTTAAGCTAATAAGTATTGTTGGGTTTTATTTCACTTATTAGATATGATGCATTGCCATTTACAGTAGATGTAGGCCTAAGTATGAACGGACTGTAATGCACTAAGAGGTTTATATTGTATTAACATATATTGAGCAACATATAATAGACATGACTAACTGGAGGGTTGCTGGCTAGTAGGAGTGTAGGCTGAGTAGACTCGTGACACACACACACACACAATGCCTGGTTGTGGGGTCGCTCAAGGACAGGTGAACGGGAGGGGCTGGTAGAATGGAAGCAGAAACTGTCCTAACTGTAGCATAAAAACAGGCACTGTCCTTGGGTGTCTGACTCTCGGGTACACACATGAAGATAAGCTAGAAGACAACTATGGTTGGCAACAAAGATGCGTCTAGATGCTGGGACCAGCCGCCAACGATAGGATGAGTAAGTTTAAACCACGCTCATCCTCCCTCTGACAGGCCAGCAGTGAGCTGGAACTATCTCTGTCAAAGTATTTAATGAAGAACTTATGATGTCATTTTCAGTTCTCTGTTTGCCCTGCGAGGTGTTACAGTGAATACGGAATTTGCATTTGCCATTTATTAACTGCTGAATAAATATTGACATTAATATAAAATATAATTGACTCTTTGTTCCTATATCAGATTCGAACACATGCAGCCTTAACAATTTGGTGACCCCGACGTGATCTGAAGGAACTTCGCTGGAAACACCAGCCTTTTGGGCACGGCTGTCGCCGAACGGGGTCCTCTCACAAAAAGACCGGTCTTCAAATAACAGGTAAGCAGATACCTATTGTGATAACTGAAATTCTGCATATTGGCATTATCCAAATTTATTTTGTGAGATTACCACTCTGGTGTAAGTCGCTAAAAATTGTAGAACCAACCTACAATATAATTATATATATATATATGTATATGGAAATTATATAGAAAATATAAAGGAACAATGGTCAATGCCTTTTCAATTGGCCAATAAGAATGAATGATTAAGTGTGTGCGATTGAATTGTTATTAAAAGACTGACTGTATGTATGTATGTATGAGATATGCAATAACTGTAAAAGGAGAATAACAGTTAAATGAATATGTGTGTGTGAGGGTAGACGGCAGCACAACCTCTGTGCGCGATGGAATATTGGAAATAAGATAAATTCAATCGTGATCGAATTGAACGGCAATATTCCGGGTTCACAGGATTTTAACTCGGTATGTTGGATATAAAATAAGCTCAATCGTGAACGAATTGAACGGCAACATACAGAGAGGGGTGCTGGACATTAAAAGGGTTCAATCGTGAACGAATTGGACAGTTTACCGATAATAAGAAACAGTGAACGACAATACAATCCGCGGCAAACGACAGAGTATTGGATATAAGATAAATTCAGGAAATTGCATTAACTGAATGGCAATACTCTGGGGATAAATTAAGTTTTCCGCTCAAGTAAACGGCAGAGTATTTAAATTGGGTAACTAGTGCTAGTTGTTTGACGACAATATTCTGGAGATAAGATACGTTTACTGTTTGAAACAAGGTGTATTGGACATACGATAAGTTCACTGGGCGAATGAGAGCTTGTATGAGTGAGTGAAAGTGTATACAGTCACACAAGGGATTATAAAAATAAAAATAAAAACTAGACCATTAATTTAGTATTACAAAACAAATTACTAGAGCTCAAGATATGACCCAAATTGAGTAACGGACTCCCAGTCGACGGGGAGCCCGGTAGAATATTGGAAACGCTAAAACGAAAAACAGACAAAACCTGTTCCGAGTGGAAGCAGGAGGGGGAAGCGTGTAAAGGCAACTTTAAAGAAGCAATGGAGAAGGCTCAATTAAAGGAGCAGAATCACTACGTCGCTAATTTAACAAACATGGGCAGTAAATCCTCAAAGGAGGTGCAGGAATTAACGGGAGATGAGCGATACATGGAGTTAAATGTTATAAAATAAACATTTATTTCGGTCCAATGTGGAGAAGGAAGTATGAATTTGATGGAAGTTTGGATGTGGAGAAGTTGGGACTAATGGTAAGAAAGTAGAAAGAGAGAGAGGCAGAGTCAATGGTCACAGGAGTACGTGCCTAATTGTACGACTACAGACATTGATAAATAGGGTTATTTGCGAAGAGTGTCCATCAGTTCAATATCGCATTGGTGGTTCAGTGATAGAAGTCTCTCCTGCAATGCGGGAGACTCGGGTTCGCTTCTCAGCCTATGCATCAGTGGATACAAATTTTAGGTGCTGATTGTTATTCAACTGTTGGTATGTTTTGCCTGGAAAGATACGGTTGTTAGTGGTTGTTTAAGATATAAACCGAACGTTTTGATGGCTTGTTTAGTTTAAACTGAAGAGACAGTTACCGAAATCTAATGAATTATAATGAGCGGATAGGTTTGAAGGGAGTTGTATTAAGTATTTTATAAATATGGCAATTTACATGGTACATTTAAGGTCATAGACATTTCATAAGTGTGAAGCCAAACGAGAGATACAGTTGTAACATTGGTTTTAATCTTGCGATAGAGGAAAGGCAGAACGCTGTTTGAAAAGAGGTCATATTTTTTCCTACGGGTATGTGGCTGGAAGCGGTTCTGGTCTGAATAATGGAATCGTAAAAGTTTTGTGATAAATTCTGGTTATTGATTCGTGGTATTGATTGTTTAGTAACACCAGTAAATTGAACATTGCATGGAAAAATATCAAATCATTAAAGTGAATTACAGGTGGAGTTAATTTAATTTTTACAGGGACGGTGCACATTAAACACAGTTGTGTATAATGGCAGGGTATTCCTAGCAAACAGAATGGGCCAGTTTGCAGACAAACTGAAGGGGTTTTAAGGTTTTAAGCAATCTTGGGTCAAATTAGTCAAATAGTACGTTAAAATATGGGGTTTCATAGATTGGAAGTAAAATATTTTATCCAAGGGTAGTATATGTTCAATTAAAGTACACAGAGCCGTTGAGGAAGTTTAAAACAAATGATTAATGATTTGAGGAAGTACAGTGGAGTTATTATTAGGTTTTGTTTGTAGTTAACTTTTGGGTTTTTGAATCGGTGTAGTATGATGAAACGCTGACCAAGTGGTTATTTTATGGAAAAAGGAGCGCTTAGCTCTCTTTGGGAAAAATTCTTAGAGACAGGATATCTTAAAGGGGTATACACACACATGGCATTTTGAAGTTTTGTTTTCTGAGTTTTAATTAAACACGTGAAATTCTTTTGATAGGGAATGTTCTGGAAACTTGAGATACAAAATGTAGATAAAGTTCTTAGCTTTCATGTGTCTAATGTAGTAAGAAACACATTTTTGAAAGGGTGGTATGACGTGTGACCCCTCTGGTGGCTTCCCTGTGTGGTCTGATCAGCCACATTGAAAAGCCATTTGGATAGTGAATTTAAGGTCATTTGTGATACTGACTTTAAGGGAATTTGTATAACTGATAATTATGATGAGTTAAAGTTCTTAGACACAATTGATAATTTGAACCAATGAGAAGACTAAAAGGGCAAAGCCTTAGAATAAGGGTAGGCTTTCTTAAGTCTATTTTCCTAGAACAATAAGGGTACATACATTTTCCTTTATGGTAGTTCAGATGTTTATTTTCCCTTAGGAAGTCAGCTGTGGTTGTAAGCAGTGGAAGAGATTTAACACAACAGGGCTGTGGAATTGACATAATAGTATTACTATATTTTGTTGTGAATAAGTTTAATAATGGTAGACTTATGTCAACAGGACAGGGATATATGACATCTGTAGGTGATCCAAGATTATTGAGAGTATCAAGATAAATTTAAGTAGATATGCAATATCTAGACAGGTTGATTTTTCTAAAGTTCAGGAGTGCAACCAAGGAGACAATGAGACATTTAGTCAATATTTAGAAACAACCCATATTATGAGAAAAAGCTGGAGACAGATAGAAGGGCAGACAGAGAGATTCTCCCCTGCACTGCTGAAACCTTGAGGGTTGGGGAGTAGCAGGAAGAAAGGAGGGGGGCCAGCAGGAGTAGATAGGAAGAGAATTTGTTTCACTTAGCTTTAGGATATTAATTCATGGAGAGACTAGCGGCTCCATTGGCAGGCATGTATTTTAGTTTTGATTTTAAGTTTATGTTTGGTAAATTCGCTAGGAGGAGATATGATCATTTTGTTCAAAGTAATTGTTACCCTAACTAAAAGGGCTTAGTTGGTTTCAGGTGTTAGACACTGAACCATTGCCCAGACACTATTCTGCACAGTAGGCCGAAATAGTAGCACTGACTAGAGCCGGCGAAATAAGAAAGGAGAGAAAAGTTACTATTTACACAGACAAGCACATAGACATTTAAAACCATACAAAGCAGCACAGATAAATCTTAAATAAGACACTTGACAGAGAATTGTTACAGGGTAGCTTAGGATGAATGCCCCAGGGAGAATTGGACATGTGGAAAATGAAAGGGGGCAATCCTACAAGAGAAGGGCTGACATAAGGATAATTTGTTTAGATATGCAGCAATATTTATACATGGCTTGAGCCATGTATAAATAGGGGGAGTATGGTAGAGCAATCGTTAGAGGCGATAGAACAGGTTAGGATAATTACGTAAACAAATTGTTTGTTGTAGAATATCCATTCCAACATTTGGAAATTGACTTATTGAACTATTCCGAATTGAGGGGAAGAAGGGGTGTTTAACAAGAATAGATAAGTATAGCAAATGGGTAGAAGCGTTCCCAACTTACTTGGTGGACATGATTATGGTAGCTAAAATATTAAGTCAAGATATTATCCCTAGAGTTGGTTTACTAGGAGCCATCTTTTTAAATGATGGATGACAGTTTAGCTAATCAGGTACAGCCTATAGAATGCCAGAGTTAGAGATACCAGAACAGGTAGACATAGAAGTTGAAGAAATACTAGCAGAGCACATGAGAAGACTGTTTGTTAACCAAACCCGTATGTCCAAGATTTTGTGTCCAACAGGTGAATTACAGGAGAAGGTGATTCACTCAGTACAACCAGGAGACTGGGTGTGGATCCAGTCCCTGAGGAGAAAAGACGGGAAGCAGCCCCGTGGGGAAGGCCCATACCAGGTGCTGTTAAACCAATGCCTTTGCCATTAGAAAAGCTGAGAGAGTCACTTGGGTCCACGTTACCCACTGCAAGGAGGTATGTACACATATCCACTGCTGATCACACACAGAGTTAGGAGAAGAACCGATACCAACAGGGTCCGGGGGTTACCTCCTTAACGAAGATTTCCTATCCCGACCGTTCATCACTGTGTGTGCTCCTAGAGGTGTGAGTATGGGGTGGTACCTAGCAGAGAGACTAAGGGCAGGAGAGGGTTGGCGGTTTTGGGGAAGAGTAGAGACTCTGAGCTGCATCATAGTCTAATCTTTCTGATACATTCAGATCCACCACCTTCTGGTACTAATCATACGATACCGTTGTCATTGAGAAGAAGTAGAAGATAAACTATATAATACACTGATGAGTGACTTACAGAATAAGGAATCAAAGAAGATCAAGATGTAGGATTTAAGGTAAACATTAAACAACTTCCTGGGAAAGCAGACAACTGTACAGGAATTGGGGTTGGCCAGATAGAAGTGCTCAGCCAACCCACCTTGGTTCACCTTAACTCCTGATGAGTACCAGTGTTATAGATATAAGATTGGCACCGAGAACTTAGATGATTTTAATGGCTGAAAGTAATCGTTAATGTGACTGACTTAAGTTTGAAAGCACAGGAGAAAATGTTTAACCTCATAGCACCTATAACTGATGTAGGGTGGGCCAGTACCAGTAAAGGACGCATACGACAGAAATTACCTCAAAGGGTGGTTAGGAACTTGCGCCCTGGGGTTATTGGTCCAACCAGTTCGAGTTAGTCATCAGAGGCCAGTTATAGGAGGCTAAAGTAGGCACAGGAGGAGTTTTGACCAGGATGGGATTAGCTTTGTCTAGATGGATGCTATTGGCATACTCAGGGATGTTCCAGATGAATACAAAGCTATGAATCAAATATGTGAGGGCTTTAACACTACATTATTTTAGTAGTTGACAATAAATAAAAATGTGGATGGGATTAATGACATCTTTTATAATCAACAGAGATTCATGAATGAAACCGGGGATGCAGTAAAGAGGTTCTCTGACCAATTATCCGCCACCCCCCTCATGACCTGGTAAAATAGACTGACTCTCGATATGTTACTGGCAAAGGAGGATGGTGTAGGTAGAATGATTAGGTTCATTACTGTACGTACATTCCTGATAACACAGCCCATGTTTGGGAAATGGAAAAGTGTTGTAGGAACTGTATTATGGGCAGCTTTCACCTGTATGAGTGTGTTTGTGTTGTGTGGTTGTTGTTTGGTCCCTTGTGCGAGAGGTCTCATTTCCAGAACTCTAGAGAGATCGATAACGGAGCAGATAGTGAGATATGGACCGAGTCAATGTTCAGATCAGTGGGACGACAAATATCTACCGCCGAGCCTGGTGGAGGATTCATTCAGTTATGAGGAGCCCATGATAAGATGAGACCATCTTTAGAGTTTCCTGAATTAGTTTGATTTTGTGTGAAATTTCTGAATCCAATAAAAATAGATGTGTTATAATGTATGTGAAATATTTAGCCAATCGGGTGGATGTAATGAAAGGTTTGACTAAAAGATTTTACTCAGAAACCTTATAACCTGTTGGAATGTATTGGAAATACAGCTATAATAATGGGTTAAAAACTATATTATAATACTGTGTGAGTAAGACACTGTTACCAGAATGAGCAGGGCAGAGTTGATAAGACGACCTTGGGAAGGGAACAGGAGAAGAAGCCTCCCTGAGTTAGGGAGAGTAACACCGGCCTGGGAACGGCTAGTGGGCAGGAGATTAGAAGACAGGTGGCAAGGTTGATAAGGAATGTATGTGTACTGTGGGAAGAATACTGCCGCCTAAAGCTGGGTTGAGTTCTTTACTGATGTGTGTGTAACAGAGATTTGTTAACTATACTCGCACTGCACTGACAGGTATGGCTGAGCAACTAGAGGCTACCACTACAACCGCTAGACAAAATAGGATGAATGCCCTAAAAAAGTATTTCAAAACATGCATCCTAAGGCACTAGTTAAAAAAAGTAAATAAGAGGATAAATCTAATTTCTCCTGAATACAAGGTGTTATGTTTGGTGCAAATCCTACACAACACAGTACCACACACGTTGGGTATGATATTGGCTAATAATGGGGGGTGTATAAAACGTTTGGTGAACAATGCTGTACTTTTATCCCTAATAACACCAGCCCTATGGTAGCATGACCAAAGCCCTACTGGGACTTGACAACCTATCTGCTGAAATGAAGGGTGTAGCAGGGGTAGACGAGGAGAATTGGATGAGTACATTTTTTGGTAAGTACACATCTATGGTGGTTACTGGATTTCTGACCCTGATTGTTATGTTGATGCTATTAATGTGCTGTGCTGCCTGTGTAATACAATGTTTTAAGAAATCTATTACAGATGTAGCAACTGCTTCAGGTATGATGCCTCTCTTAGAGGTTCCTGGGACTGATACGGAGGCTCAATTCCGTGCCACCATGGGGCTTGCTAAGGATGACCCCTGGTTTGCAGTCAAGGAAATTGATGAATAAATTGTGCTCTCCCTATAGGTGGATTTAAGTTCCAGATTGGCAACGAGCCCAATTTGTACAAAGGTTAAAGGGATGGAGCCAATGTTTTGGTTGTGACACCTTGCAGGTGTCAAAAGGGGGAATCTCAAAATTGTATTACATTTTTACGTTTTTACTAATTCTTTTTATGTTTTCTACTAATTCTGTTTTTATTTTTCAATTATTTTGTTAAATGACACCTAGTTGGTGTCAAAGGGGGGATTGTGAGATTTGGCCCTGCATAATGGGGTGTTCAATTTTAACCTATACCTTTAAGCTAATAAGTATTGTTGGGTTTTATTTCACTTATTAGATATGATGCATTACCATTTACAGTGGATGTAGGCCTAAGTATGAACGGACTGTAATGCACTAAGAGGTTTATATTGTATTAACATAGATTGAGCAACATATAATAGACATGTCTTCCCTGTAGCTCAGTTGGTAGAGCATGGTGTTTGCAACGCCAGGGTTGTGGGTTCGATTCCCACGGGGGGCCAGCACAGAAAAAAAAAAAATGTATGAAATTTATGCATTCACTACTGTAAGTCGCTCTGGATAAGAGTCTCTGCTAAATGACTAAAAATGACTAAAATGTACATGATTAACTGGAGGGTTGCTGGCTAGTAGGAGTGTAGGCTGAGTAGACTCGTGACACACACACACAATGCCTGGTTGTGGGGTCGCTCAAGGACAGGTGTACGGGAGGGGCTGGTAGAATGGAAGCAGAAACTGTCCTAACTGTAGCATAAAAACAGGCACTGTCCTTGGGTGTCTGACTCTCGGGTACACACATGAAGATAAGCTAGAAGACAACTATGGTTGGCAACAAAGATGCGTCTAGAGGCTGGGACCAGCCTGCACGCCAACGATAGGATGACTAAGTTTAAACCACGCTCATCCTCCCTCTGACAGGCCATCAGTGCGCTGGTACTATCTCTGTCAGAGTATTTAATGAAGAACTTATGATGTCATTTTCAGTTCTCTGTTTGCCCTGCGAGGTGTTACAGTGAATACGGAATTTGCATTTGCCATTTATTAACTGCTGAATAAATATTGACATTAATATAAAATATAATTGACTCTTTGTTCCTATATCAGATTCGAACACATGCAGCCTTAACAAGGGGAAGCTCCAGATAGCCCAGAATAAGTTGATCAGGGTAGTATTGAAGGTGAGTCCACGTACTCACATAGGCAGGAGCTGTTTTCAGGAACTAAACTGGCTGCCTGTTGAGGCTAGGGTGTCCCAGATTAGACTAGGTTTGGTTTACAGGAGTATTTATGGTCCTGCGCCCAGATATCTAAGTGATTACTTTCCTCGTGTCAGGGATGCACACAATCACAGCACCAGATCAGGTGTTGCTGATGTGTGCTTATACAGGTTCAGGAGTAATGCTGGGAAAGGTACTTTCTTGTATACTGGAGCCTCAGAATGGAATGAGTTGCCTCTGCCTATAAAAACAATGTCCTCTCTGGACAGCTTTAAAAATATGTTTGATGTCTTCTGTGCCCATATGTATAACCCCTATGATGTAACTGGAATGATGAGATAGATGTTCTTCTTTTATGTTTTTGTTTTATTATTTCACTGCCAAACTGTGTTCGATCTTGTCTAGCCATCTTGTCTCAAGAGGACCACAATGGAAATAAGTCCCAGACTTGTGTGTTATCCTCGATGATTTTATTCATGTGCATGTATGGCTTTTAAGTTTTATGTGTGCTTGTTTTTTAAAATGGTCAAATTAATAAACTAAACAAAAATTTCAGAGTACCATTTGATTGTGAAATGTTATCCTCTCGTGTTCGAGTTTCCTAGACTATATTACATTTGCAGCTGCAGACTGTGAATCTGTAGTCTTTAGTTTTGTAGATTTCCTAACCATTCGGGATGTCCGGTTCAACACCGTCCACCTGCTTGGTCTGGACTGTAGAGTAGTTGCCATTTCAACGTGGGGACTCCCGTCCCTGCGTTTTCTTGACTATTTGTACATTTTGTCACGAGTGGGTTTTATGCACTTGGGGGAAAAGGGGTGTTCCCTCCTTTTGTCGTAATGTCTGTGCTTACGTGGGCGTGGCCACTGACTTGGTTAAGACTTCATATGAAAGACAATTCTCTAATTTAGAAGGCTAACATCACATTACATCTTCTCACAAATAGTTTCATATTTAATCATATCAGTTCCCCAAAATGTGGGTATGACCCTGACACCTGGGAAATATATACATTCAAAGATACAGTTAGGTTGTTATTCTGTCCTTTATGAGATCCCAAAACACAACTGAACTGACACATCATCTCATATGTATATACTGTATTCTATAATATTCTACTGTATAGCTATGTCAGAGCTATGCCGCTCTGACATAGCTAACCCATATATTTATATATTCTTAATTTCATTCGTTACTTAGATTTGTGTGTTTTGGGTATATATTGTATATTTTTATTGTTAGATATTATTTTTTATATATTGCTACACTGTCGGAACCAAAAGCACAAGCATTTCTCTACACACGCAGTAACATCTGCAAACACATGTATGGAAACAATAAAATTGAATTTTGTATTTGTATTTGATTTGATTTATTGCAATATGTAAACATTGCATTGAATGTTGCATTTTTTGCAGGTGCTACTACAATGACTAGTGCAACCACCTCTGCTGCAACAACTGCTGCTCCAACTGCAGCTGTGACCACCACCACTCTGGCAGATGTCACCACGACCCCTCCAGCAGTGGCCAAAACCACCACCACCACTGCTGTCGCATCAACTGACCCTCCATCTTCTAGTGAAGGAACCCTGATTCCTCGGTTCAGTCTTGATCAGATTTTCACCTTGGATTTTGCCAACCTGTCCTCTTCAGCATTCAAGGCTCTGGCTGACAAAGTGGTCTCATAGGTAAGTATCCAGATCCCTTTTCATCAATACACACCACACCAAAGAGACTGGATATGAGTGGGCATCCTATTGTTAGATAGAACCAAAGATTATTCAGTACGAAGATGTCGTACTCTGGGACATCTCCATTGAGAACAATGTCCAGACAATTTTTACGATCTTCTTAGTGGAAATTAACCCTTGTGCCTGCCTATGAACTCTTGTGCCTGCCTAACAGCTGTTATGGGCAACAGAGAGTACAATGTGCACAACATGGGAAACATTTACAGTTTTGCATGTCAGTAATCAAGTCATTAAGATATACAACTTTTAAATGCAGAAATACAGCCAGTGTGATGCATTTTGCATCAAATGAAGCAAACGCAGCATCTTATGATGCAAAATTGATCATACCGGCTGTGTTTCTGTATTTTGATGGTTAAATATCTTGAAAATGTGATTGCTGACATGCAAAAATTTTTGGGGCTATATCAACAATGGACTAATGAAACAAATACCAAAAGACAGTTTTTGAGTGGCGTTTTCCTAACTTTGAAATTTGAAGTTTGGAGCAACTTTGAAATGTGATGTTATATAGCAAGTCAGCACTCATGTATAGCATGACACATTTTCCGTTAATGGTTAAGGTTTTGGATAGGGTTAAGTTCACTTTTTAAGGTATAGGGGGCAGTATTTTCATTTTCGGATGAAAAGTGTGCCCAGAGTAAACTGCCTAATACTCGGGCCCAGAGTCAAATATTTGCATATTATTAGTAGATTTGGATAGAAAACACTCTGAAGATTCTAAAACTGTTTGAATGATGTCTGTGAGTATAACAGAAATCATATGGCAGGCAAAAACCTGCCTTTTGAATCCCTATCAAAACTACAGTGTCTGTGGGGTCACATTACACTTCCTAAGGCTTCCATTGGCTGTCAACAGCCGTTAGAAACGTGTTTCATCCTTCTCCTGTTACTGGGCAGAAAATAGGAGCTCAGTCAATGAGTGGACTGCCTGGGACCAGAGAGTTGTTTACTGCGCAGGCACGTTTGGCGCGCCGCTCCTTTTGTCACGGTTGTCGTAGGGTAAAGTGGACCAAGATGCAGCGGGGAAATGTACACTCATCTTCTTTATTAAACGGACAAAGAAGGGAAAAACCAAAAACAACACGTATACAAAAAAACACAACGACGAATAACAGGCCGGTAAGGCAACAAAGCTATACCCAGCACAATCTCCCACAAAAAACCCATGAAAACAAACTCCTACTTATAGGACCTTCAATCAGAAGCAACGATAACCAGCTGCTTCCAATTGAAGGTCCAACCCCAATAAACTAAACATAGAAATAGACTAGACAGAACATAGAAATACACTAACATAGAACAGTTCCCAAAACCCAGAATAATAAATCAAACACACCACTAAACACACAACCACCCCGAACCACAAAACAAATACCCTCTGCCACGTCCTGACCAAACTACAATAACAAATAACCCCTATTACTGGTCAGGACGTGACATTACCCCCCCAAAGGTGCAGACCCTGTATGCACCTCAACAAAAAAAACTAAAAATAAACCCCTAACTAAAGGGAGGGAAGGGAGGGTGGCTGCCGTCAACAACGGCTTCTTTGCTACACCCCCCCCCCCTCCCCAACCCACTTATACTGGAGGTGGCTCAGGCTCAGGTCTACTTCCCCCACCCAACCTGTCCACCCCTGCTGAATGCTCAGGGCTGTAGAGCATCTCTGGGAGCTCTGGACTGTAAGCCGACTCTGGAAGCTCCAGACTGTAGCCAGAATCACTCGGTTCCGGACTGTAGGCAGACTCACTCGGATCCGGACTGTAGGCAGACTCACTCGGATCCGGACTGTAGGCAGACTCACTCGGATCCGGACTGTAGGCAGACTCACTCGGTTCCGGACTGTAGGCAGACTCACTCGTATCCGGACTGTAGGCAGACTCACTCGGTGCTGGACTGTAGTCAGACTCACTCGGTGCCGGACAGTAGGCCGTCTCACTCGGTGTCGGACAGTAGGCCGTCTCACTCGGTTCCGGACAGTAGGCCGTCTCACTCGGTTCCGAACAGTAGGCCGTCTCACTCGGTTCCGGACAGTAGGCCGTCTCACTCGGTTCCGGACTAGACACTGTTGCTGGACACTCTGGACGAGGTACTGTTGCCGGACACTCTGGACGAGGTACTGTTGCCGGACACTCTGGACGAGGTACTGTTGCCGGACACTCTGGACGAGGTACTGTTGCCGGACACTCTGGACGAGGTACTGTTGCCGGACACTCGGGACTGGGCTGACGCACTGGAAGCCTGATGTGTGGTGCTGGTACTGGATGTGCCAGTTTGGGGACACGCACTTCAGGGCTAGTGCGGGGAGCAGGAACGGGCTGAGTTGGACTGGGCTGACGCACTGGAAGCCTAGTGCGTGGTGCTGGTACAGGAGGTATCAGACTGGAGACACGCACTTCAAGGCTAGTGCGAGGAGCGGGAACAGGACGTACTGGACTGGGCTGATGCACTGGACCGTAGAGGCGCACTGGTGATCTCGAGCACAGGACTGGCACCGCCAGGACTGGCACCGCCCGTACTGGCTGGGTGCCCAATTCCCCCTGGCAAATGCGGGGCGCTGGCACTGCGCACACCGGCCTAAAAACACTTGGCCTCTCCACAGTACACAATAACCCGAAGCACGGGACCTGTCCAGTCAAAGGTTGCTCAACAAAAGCATGGGGATTTGGCTTGGGACTTAATCCTTGCCCAGCCAAACTACCCGTGTGACCCCCCCAAAAAATTATTGGGGCGGCCTCTCCACCTTTACCTGCTTTCCAGGCAGGCTGTCACAATGGTCCAGTAGTTGTTCCCACGTCCAGTCAATCCTTGCCTCTAATACCTCCAGCGACCAGGATGCCATTACCTCCCGAGCGCTCTGTTTTCTCCACTCCAGGTGCTGCTCCCAACAGTCCACCCGTTGCTCTTTCCTCCGGTGCTTGGTCCTTGGTTGGTGGGAGATTCTGTCTCGGTTGTCGTAGGGTAAAGTGGACCAAGACGCAGCGGGGAAATGTACACTCATCTTCTTTATTAAACAGACAAAGAAGGAAAAACCAAAAACAACACGTATACAAAAAAACACAACAACGAATAACAGGCCGGTGTCGTGTCTTTGGGGGTACCATTAAACTGAATATATGTTTATCAATTAGCTCCCTGTAATTATTATCACGCGATTAAATTGATTAATCGTTTAATTGTAATTAACTAGGAGATCGGGGCACCAAGGAGAATATTCAGATTACAAAGCTATAATTTTCCTAATATAACTTTCCTGTACTATAATATTCTATTCTATTATAGTATAGGCCGATTATCTTCTGGTTTAAATGGTGTATTTTACCTCTAGTCCAGTCTCATTCCAAACGTCGTAAATTGTTGTATCTGCACGAACCCAGTCTTTACTAAAATCATCCATACATCAATTGTCTTAAAATCATTTATTTACTACACTAAGTAATTAACAGAAAACATACAAACAGTAATTATCGTCACAAAGGATTGGTATAGTAATGTGCCCTAATGGCTAACAAGCATGGCTGGTCTGTTAGACAATGGGTCATAAACGGTCAGCTGAGAAGTTACACAGAGTTCATTAATATTAACAATTGACAATTGAAGGCTCACTCATTCGGGAACAATTGCAATCAATACATATTTACGCTCATGTGTCGTCGTGATCCTTGTTCGAGAGTTCTGTTCTGTTGGGGAGTTTTGTCCGCGTTCTCTCTCTCTCTCTCGGTTAGAATGGATCTTTCAGAGCGACATTCATTAATGTCGTCATAGAATGGTTGTTTCGTTGGTCTTCGCGTTCGATGATATAATTTACTTAGCTGCAGACTAATAATTAATATCAAAGACTTGTTCTTATTCTGTCGGTCTCGATAGTCTAAAAGTTAACCACGTGGTATAGTTCACTTTCAGTAGAGTACTTGGATGGTCAAACCTCTGGCCATAGAGTGTAGGCCTGGTCTCAAGAAATGTAAATCAGGGGGTGTTTTATAGTGCCCATAGAACAGGCTTGTCAAATGACGCCTGGTCCTGTATGGGTCCCTGGGGGCGTGCCTATGACTGAGTTAGATTTGGTTACAGAAATACAATTCTATCACATTACATCAGTACAATAGCATCTCATGTGTATTATAAAAGCTTTATCCTTATTAATACATTCTATACAACCATTAAGTTGCAAGTCTCAAGCTGATGCTATTATATAAACAGTTTTATGGTAATATGGCTATATTGTCTCTTCTGAGTATCACAAAATTGTACCAAGCGGATCAGTTCGTAGCTGGATTCTTCACCAATCTTCCATACCTCCTCCAGAACACAAAATGTCGCTTGGCTCTCCCATTCTATGAGTTGGAAGAATTTCCTGTGTCTCTCTATGGGCCATGTGGCCAGAGACTCTCCTGGAATTTTAGAGTTTTTACAACCCTTTACACACAGGGTGGATTGGGGGGAAGGTAGGGGGGGGGGGTGATGCAAAAGGGAGGGGGTCAACTGTCCTCCCTGTACCAAAAGAGGCCAACGTCATGACACCGGTAAGGCAACGAAGCTATACCCAGCACAATCTCCCACAAAAAACCCATGAAAACAAACTCCTACTTATAGCACCGATAACCAGCTGCTTCCAATTGAAGGTCCAACCCCTATAAACTAAACATAGAAATAGACTAGACTAGACAGAACATAGAAATACACTAACATAGAACAGTTCCCAAAACCCGGAATAATAAATCAAACACACTACTAAACACACAACCACCCCGAACCACATAAAACAAATACCCTCTGCCACGTCCTGACCAAACTACAATAACAAATAACCCCTATTACTGGTCAGGACATGACAACACCATCACAATAAATCCATTATTTATTTTAGACAGATCTAAAGAAACATGATATGAAGAAAATGTAGTCTATTTCAGAATAACAG
Organism: Salmo salar; assembly: GCF_965601325.2. NCBI lineage: Eukaryota > Metazoa > Chordata > Actinopteri > Salmoniformes > Salmonidae > Salmo > Salmo salar. The sequence goes on along the minus strand of NC_138294.1, from coordinate 29,936,090 downwards.
GATAGCATACTATGTTGTCCTTATGTTAGGCCCTGATCTGGCTATGCCATATGGCTGTGGACTACACTAGTTAATTTAGCAGACAAGATTGTTTAGAATTCTGTGGCATTGTTTTATATTTCTTAATAGTATGAAGAATACAATTGAACATAGCTGAATAAAATAGTAGGAATATTTTCTCCAAACTAATTGAGTTCTGTGTTGAGCATTTAACAAAGTAACAGGTACTCCTATATGCTTCATTTAAAGTTATTTATGTAACTTTAGTTGTGATACAAACACAAACGTTGGACTATATGTTTCGATTTGTTATACATGCTAAGGCTGCATGATGTGACTCTAATAATGATTTGAAAAAAGACGACTGAAGGCCATGAGCTCTGCTTTGTTTTTTTGTGCAGGCTGTACACACTTCCTCAGTCTCTCATTCACAATTTGAAAAGCACTTGATAATGCCTCGAATTTCCTGGCGGCATCCCGTTTGTCTGGCCATAATTCTCCATTAAAAAATGTATGCCTTTTGCAGCCAGTGGCCGTTGTGCCCCTGGGCTGATTGGAAACATCATAATTCCCGGCTGCACCTCTCACTCACATGGCCCTCCGGCACATGATCGGGTCATTCTCATAGGCTACAAGTGAAGACAGACACATCGGGGACACAACTTATCCAATTCCGAGGCGAGTGAAGATATTGGAATAACTGTCCACATTTACTTTTCCTCAACCAACAAGATGAGTAGGAATAACAAACAGCAAAAGCACTAGCCTACGTCAATATACTATCCCCCATAGTACAAAAGTTGACCTATTCCATCAGTGCGAGAAATAAATATTCCTAAACATAGTCTGGGACAGTTGTAGGATGGGATAGATCCCAAACTAATACAACAACTAGCATCAAAAAGCTTTTTGAAACATTGAGGCTGACAGCAACCGAACATTTGGCTTAAAATGTTGATAAACTATTAGGGTATTTCTTCACATTGTAAGCGCAGCGATGAACACACAGTAGTAGGCTATAAGCGCAAGTGTTCCATTAGCAGAAAAACCCCATTCTCAAAAGTGACTGCAAATACAATTACGCATGTAATGCTTTTATTATAAAGCTGCATTTTTATAGTGAACATTACACTATATATATGGACACCCCTTCAAATTAGTGGATTCGGCTATTACCCGTTGCTGACAGGTGTCAGCAGAGGTGCGTGGGTTAAAAAAAACTACATTTTACAACCTGTGTTGTGATAACTGCTCTATAACCTGTTAATTCATATGCCGTGTGACCGTGATACATAGGCCTAAAGGCCGAAACAACAAGAAGACACAGTGGCAGAATAAGTTCAACCACACCCTTGTTTTATCACAAAACTGGATGGCAACCTCTGTCCAGTGAAGTCCAAAAATAAGATTGCATGTACAGTAACAGGCAGTTAGTTGTCAAGCAAGTTAAAATGTTTTTTTGACATTTTCGGAGGCCCTTTATCAGCAATCATCACTTCTATGTTCCAATGGCACGTTGTGTTAGCTAATCCAAGTTCATCATTTTAAAAGGCTAATTGATAATTAGAAAACCCTTTTGCAATTATGTTAGCACAGCTGAAAACTGTTGTTCTGAGTAAAGAAGAAATAAAACTGGCCTTCTTTAGACTAGTTGAGTTTCTGGAGCTTCAGCATTTGTGGGTTCGAATACAGGCTCAAAATGGCTAGAAACAAAGAATTTCTACTGAAACTCGGCAGTCTAGTCTCGTTCTGAGAAATGAAGGCTATCCTAGGCGAGAAATTGGCAAGAAACTGAAGATCCCGTACAACGCTGTGTACTACTCTAACCAGAATAGAAAGAGGAGTGGGAGGCCCCGGTGCACAACTGAGCAAGAGGACAAGTACATTAGAATGTCTAGTTTGAGAAACAGACGCCTCACCAGTTCTCAACTGGCAGCTTCATTAAGTAGTACCCGCAAAACACCAGTCTCAACTTGAAGAGGCGACTCCGGGATGCTGGCCTTCTAGGCAGAGTTGCAAAGAAAAAGCCATATCTTAGACTGGCCAATAAAAATAAAATATTAAGATGGGCAAAAGAACACAGACACTGGACAGAGGAACTCTGCCTAGAAGGCCAGCATCCCGGAGTCGCCTCTCCACTGTTGACGTTGAGACTAGTGTTTTGCGGGTACTATTTCATGAAGCTGCCAGTTGAGGACTTGTGAGGCATTTTATAATGATCAATTAGCCTTTTAAAATGATAAACGTGGATTAGCTAACACAATGTGCCATTGGAACACAGGAGTGATGGTTGCTGACAATAAGCCTCTGTACGCCCATGTAGATATTCCATAAAAAATCTGCCGTTTCCAGCTACAATAGTCATTAACAACATTAACACTTTTTACACTGTATATCTGATCAATTTAATGTTATTTTAATTGAACCAAAAAAATGAGCTTTTCTTTCAAAAACAAGAACATTTCTTAGTAGTGTATGTATATACATTTTTTTGGGGGGGGGGGGGGGGGGGGGGGGGTTCAGTTAACAACTCTCAACATTAAGCTGAGTTCCCCCCAAAAATAAACAAAAACAATAACGTGTAGTGATCAAAACTAACTCTTCCACATTTTCAGCAGGGAGTTCTGCCGTTTTGCCATTCCCCCACCCCAGTACCACTACTTCCCACAGCTAAGCTTTTAACTGCAATAATGACATGGTTTGACAACAGCTTCCTTGATCTCAGTGTCACCAATACTAAACAACTATCTATGCCTTTGAGGTAATTTGTGGAATAACAAAATACCCTCTTTCAAGAATTTCACTGTCAAAAGACAGTACAGGGAGAAAGTCACATTTTAGACCACAAACTTAACTTAATTTACAAGAAGACAAGGCAGCGTCTCTTTCTAGTTTTAATACAAACAAGCACTCACTGACCGTGGTGTTGTCAGCGTATGCGTGAAGGGCTGTAGGAAGTCAGGCGCAGGAGAGCAGATAGTTGGTAGTAATGCAGAGCCTTTTATTTGGCGAACCAAAGCACATGGCACAAACGGACACGAAACACAAAATACGGGTTGAACATGACCCAGCGCAACCAGCCTAACGTGTGCATACATGAACACAGATAAAAAATACCACACAAAGACATCGGGGAAACACAGGGTTAAATACACAACACATAATGAGGGAAATGAGAACCAGGTATGTTGAAAATGAAAAATGGATCGGCGATGACTAGAAGACCGGCGACGTCGACCGCCGAACACCGCCCGAACAAGGAGAGGCATCGAATTCGGTAGAAGTCGTGACAGTTGTACACATCCCTGATTGAGAGTGTTCTCATGAAAAAGTACTACTGAATTACTACACAAAACCTATTGGTGCAGTAGTGACTATGCAGGCTTGTAGGGATTGTGTAGTGAATGCGCACTACTCAAGTTACACAAGTAGAATTTTCTAGTGTTCAGTAGAAGTTGTTTCAACTAAACTCTAAACTCTTTCATCATTTAAACCTTCTCAGTGAGTTCAAGGTTATTGACTTAGCATGTGACATATCACGTTTGACTTTATTCTTAGCTATCTGTTTTTTTTCTTCTTCATGTGATAGATATGCAATATGAAAGTACACACATAATCTTGAGAATGGGATGGCCATACAATGCCACAATGTCATGCAGTGTACACCAGTGGAGGCTCCTCAGAGGAGGAAGGGGGGACCATCCTCCTGTGGTAAACCTTGGGGTGTTGTGTTGAGCGCGCAAACGGAACGAAATGGGGATAAACATTCCTGAATTTGTCCAATAGAAACTCTCGTTTGCAACGGTTGGACTAATGATTATACCCTAGATCAGCTATATATGCACGCAAGAGTGTGCAAGGCGGTATTGAATGTGTCACTGTCTGTCACCTTGATTTCTATAATTTTTCTCTTGACCTGTGCAGCTACGTTGTAAACTTTTATTTATAGACTAGGTTGTAGCAACCTCATAATGGGTATAGGAAAAATTTGACTATCATGTAATAGCCTAAACCTATCAATGTTACATTGAGCTAGGTGAATGGAATATGAATGACAGTCATGCAATATGCTGTAATAGAAATAAGCCCCTCATCTTAAATGTCACCGACCGCCACTGGTTGCACATTGTTTTGCAGTATACATTCTGAATACTGGAAGTACACATGGGAGGGCTGGTTTCTCAACAACCAAGATGCGACAAACACACTTGTGCCTCGGGGTGACCACACCCTCCATCTCTCTCTCTCTCTCTCTCTCTCTCTCTCTCTCTCTCTCTCTCTCTCTCGCGCTCTCTCTCTTTCCCGTTCTCTCTCTCTGTAATTCAGTATCTTCTAATCGCATGAATGACAAGATCAATGTTGCCGAGCAAGTGATACACATAAACATTATGAAAACAACAGTGACAACAATAAGAATACCAAATAAATTAAATAATATAATACTGAAAAAAATGTGATATATATATATATATATATATATATATATATATATATATATATATATATATATATATATACACAGTACCAGTGTGGCAAAAGTGTGCCAAGCTGTCGTCAAGGCAAATGGTGGCTACTTTGAAGAAAAAAAGAAAAAAAACCTCTGAAGAAGGCCGTGAGGCCGATACGTAAGCTTATTAAATATCAGTGATACTATCAAGAGTAGTGTGCGGTTTCCTTTTTCCTTCATCCTGTTTCAACTGTTGCCATGCACCTGCAAAAAGATTGCTCAGATGTGCGAGTGCCTTTTGAATTTTGTACTTTGAAGAATCTAAAATCTAAAATATATTAACACTTTTTTTGTTACTACATGATTCCATATATGTTATTTCATAGTTTTGATATCTTCACTATTAATTGACATTGTATAACATAGTAATAATAAAGATAACCCTTGAATAAGTAGGTGTGTCCAAACTTGTGACTGGTACTGTATGTTGTCTATTACTTATAATACATGGATTAAATAGCACATAGAGATGTAAAAAATACTCTCAATAGTTGTTTGTCTCTCATTTTCTGGAAAGTTACAGAACTAACATTACCAGTTGAGCAATATAACAATAACCACAGTAACCAGAATAACCACCACCTCGTACCAGGAAGTTACTACTGTCTTGATTTCTTTGAATAAGACAAACATTTTACCTGCAGAAGCTGTGGAAAAGATTGCCATTACAGTTTGGAATTTACATATATACTTTGTATGATTCATGTGATTAAATGCACACAATGTCTATAGTCTTTCAGATATGACATATATAGGAATCAGTGGACATGTCAGTGGACGTGTCAGTTAAATGTCAAATATTTATGACATCAATCAATCAATCAAATCAATCAAATTTATTTTTATATAGCCCTTCGTACATCAGCTGATATCTCAAAGTGCTGTACAGAAACCCAGCCTAAAACCCCAAACAGCAAGCAAAGCATGTGAAAGAAGCACGGTGGCTAGGAAAAACTCCCTAGGAAAAACTCCCTAGAAAGGCCAAAAACCTAGGAAGAAACCTAGAGAGGAACCAGGCTATGAGGGGTGGCCAGTCCTCTTCTGGCTGTGCAGGGTGGATATTATAACGGAACATGGTCAAGATGTTAAAATGTTAAAATGTTCATAAATGACCAGCATGGTCAAATAATAATAATCATAGTAGTTGTCGAGGGTGCAACAAGCACGTCCTGTGAACAGGTCAGGGTTCCTTAGCCGCAAGCAGAACAGTTGAAACTGGAGCAGCAGCACGGCCAGGTGGACTGGGGACAGCAAGGAGTCATCATACCAGGACATGCAGTCAGGTCCATAATTATTGCTACAGAGGAGTTCATCTATTAAATAATATTGTGATCAGATAAAAAATTATGATACAGTAGAAATGTGAAGTGTTGATTTTGGCACCTGTCTAAAATTGTACCCGCAGAAGCTGTAGAAAACACTGTAACTCAAGGATTGTCCTTCGCAGCGCCACATGATCTCACAATGTCTATAGTCTTTTAGTAAACAATCCGATCTAATATTGAGGATGAAAACATTACAGATTAGTGGATTATTCAGATGAATACAACATTCATACAAGGAGAAGACCATATATGTTGTAAAAATGCCCCAGGGGTCTAATCCTTTAGGTGCAATGCTTAGAAAGTTGCAGATAGAAACATGATGTATTTAGTTGACCTTATTTCCTAGTCAAACCAAGATAATCATGTTTGTAGACACAGCATATTTGAAGACATGTTTAACTGTGCTTCTACTTTCATGCGGTACTATACGGAATTTCATGATGTATTAAAGCCCCAAGTGTAATGATCTGATAGGATTGAGGAAGTAAAATCAAGATCTGGCAGATTATTAATTAGATGCTTTCGTGACAAACACAAATGTAGAACAGAGACACTGTCAGCCAACAATTTGTGAAGCCACACCTAGGCACCTACCGCCCAGTTTACCTTGAGAGGAATGTGGATAGACATACCAGATCGCTGTTAAATTAATCAGGACTTCTTAAAACATTCCGCATTTCTCATCCATGTATTTGTACGTATATATTATTTTTCCATTCCTTTACTTAGATTTGTGTGTATTTGGTAGTTGTTGTGGAACTGTTAGATCACATGTTAGGTATTGCTGCACTGTCAGAACTAGAAACACAAGCATTTTGCTACACTCACAATAACATCTGCTAAACATGTGTATGTGAACAATAACATTTGATTTGATTTGAAAATAAATACTACAACTACTGAGCAATATTGCATGCTCAAAAATAATGGAAAAATATGTTATTTTATACTAATACAATAATGAATTTAACAATTAATACCATGAAATAGAAAAAAGATAAAAGGTCAAAAGTATTGGTACCCCTGTTTTCAATACTCCAGCACACTACCCTTGAAAGGATAATGACACTGAGGAGCCTTTTTCTAAAATGTTTATGATATTGGAGAACACATTGGGAGGAATCTTAGACCATTCATGTATACAAAATCTTTCCACATCTTTGATATCTTTCGTCACTGCTTATGGACTGACCTCTTTAATTCAAAACATCGGTTTTAATATGTTGATGTCACGAGACTGATTAACAGCATTGACACTTGGATTTGAACCAGTGCTATTGTCAGATTCAGATTACATGAAAATAGAGCTGTTTAGTCATGCACAGCAGCAAATGCAGAAAAGTACCTCTCCACCTAAGGTGGGGGATCTTTGATTTATGATGTTATTGAACAATTTTGCTTCACCTGGTCCTGGGGACCTTATTAGGTCAGCGTCATCATGAACTTACCAGGACATTTTAGCCAAAAACCTTGCTTCCTCTGAAAAGAAGGAATACAATTATTCAAAATAATTCAAAGCAATTAACACCCTAGAGTCAATGTCTGCTTCCCCGTGGAAAGCTAATTAGCATTGTAAAAAAGTCCCCATAAAAATCTGTCAGTTTAAGCTAGAGATTTCCGTTTTTACATTGAATGAATCTCAGTCCACTGCATCGGGGAATGGGAAATGGTGACGTGTAGTGTGGACAAAATGGAGGATTTTGAGAAAAAGCAATTCACTTTTAATAAGGCACACCTGTTAATTGAAATGCATTCCAGATGACTACCTCATGAAGCTGGTTGAGAGAATGCCAAGAGTGTGCAAAGCTGTCATCAAAGCAAAGGGTGACTACTTTAAAGAATCTCAAATAGAACATGTATTTTGATTTGTTTAACACTTTTTTGGTTACGACATGATTCCATATGTGTTATTTCATAGTTTTGATGTCTTCACTATGATTATACAAAGTAGAACATAGTAAAAATAAAGAAAGACCCTGGAATGAGTAGGTGTGTCCATACTTTTGATTGGTACTGTAGGATACCATGGTGAGCGAGCTTTGCAACTTTTCATTTTCAGTAAGTATTGATGACCCATTTATGTGTTTCTGACTATAAAACATACTCCTAAAATGTAGGCTATATCCAGGGGAGCAACTTTGGTTTTAGAAGTGTGGGGGGGGGGGGGGGGCATAATAATAGATATTTATATTTTTTTATGCAGTCAGATAAACACTAAAACCAGCCTACCCTACCACTCGGAGACGTCCGCATGGTCCTGAAGCACACTGTTGCCACATTTTGTATCACATTCCAATGATACAACTGGGGGGGACAAAAATTCAGTTTCAGATTGTGGAGGGGAAATGTCCCCCCGTCCAGTTAAGTATTGGGTCCCATATTCATAGCACACAATGACTACAGTATGTCAAGCTTGTGACTCTACAAATGTGTGAGATGCGTTTGCTGTTTGTCTGAGTTGTGTTTCAGATCATTTTGTGCCCAATAGATATAAATGTTAAATAATTTGTTGTGTCAATTTGGAGTCACTTTTATTGTAAATATGAATAGAATTTGTTTCTAAATCCTTCTACAATTAATGTGGATGCTACCATGATTATGGATCATCCTGACTGAATCGTGAGTAATGATGAGTGAGACAGTTATAGAAGCACGAATATCCTACCTCCCAAACAAATGTATTCTGACGGTGAAAGGTTAGCATGTCTTGGGGGTATGATATTTTTGCAGTTCACCTGATATGGATAAAAATACTCTCAAATGAAAGCTTACAGACTGCACTTTTACTTCACACTCATTGTCTGATTTCAAATCCAAACCTTTTGATTATAGAGTCAAAAGAAGAAGAAAAATGCTTCACTGTCCAAATAATTATGGCGGGCGCTGTACTTTTTATCATAGGCCTAATACTACTGTACAGTAGACCTCTTTTTATTTGCACACATTATACTGTAGCTGGATCACCCTGTCCTGTCGCTAGGGGTCCACAGCCCTGCAGCGCCAAAACTCAACACATCCCACTCAGCTTTAGGATCTTAGTGAAACATTCATTATTGGTTTCAGGTGTGTTAGGCCAAGGCCAGTGACAACCAACAGTACGGCAGACCCCCAGGGCCAGGACTGAGCAGCGCAGCAACTAGTGATTGCTTAAATAGGTATTTCCCCTGACGTGGACATGTTTTCAATACAGACTCCTAAAAGTACAATCAAGATCTGGCAGATTATTAAATAGATGCTTTCGTGACAAACACAAATGTAGAACAAAGACACTGTCAGCCAACAATTAGTGAAACCACAACTAGGTACCTACCGCCCAGTTTACCTTGAGAGGAATGCGGATAGACATACCAGATTGCTGTTAAATTATTCAGGACTTCTAAAAACATTCCGCTTTGACTATAAGGTTTTATTATACCTTAATACTGAACATTTGAATGTGGGTTTTAAGAAATTATGCTTCTGTTTCCTGTTGGACTGTCAGTTAGGTCAACGTACTTACAACATGTTATTATTGGAAAACATCAAAATGCTGACATCTAGGCATTTTACCATTTTGTACTCTATATGCTGGCATATTGGTCTATAGTTCTATTTCAAGTAAGGGATTTTCTCTAGAGTTGTACATCACATCAGTGGACGTGTCAGTTACATGTCAAATATCGGATGTATTTGAAATATGTCAGTTACATACAGTATGACATGCAGTCAGGTCCCTAATTATTGGCACCCTTGATAAAGATGAGCAAAATGACTGTATGAAGTGCTTTGAGAGGCTACTCAAGTATCCTACCACCTCCACCTTACCTGTCACCCTAGACCCACTTCAATTTGCTTACCACCCTAATAGGTCCACAGACGATGCAATCGCCATAACACCGCACACTGCCCTATCCCATCTGGATAAGAAGAATACCTATGTAAGAATGCTGTTCATTGACTATAGCTCAGCATTGAACACCATTGTACCCTCCAAGCTCATCATTAAGCTAGAGGCCCTGGGACTCAACCACACCCTGGGCATTTGGGTCCTGGACTTCCTGATGGGCTGCCCATAGGTTGTGAAGATAGGAAACAACATCTCCACTTCGCTGATCCTCAACTCTGGGGCCCCACAAGGGTGTGTTCTCAGCCCCCTCCTGTACTCCCTGTTCACCCATGACTGCGTGGCCAGGCTCGCCTCCAACTCAATCATCAAGTTTGCAGACGACACAACAGTAGTAAGCTTGATTACCAAAAACTACGAGATAGCCTACAGGGAGTTGGTGAGGGAACTCGGAGTGTGGTGTCAACAAAACAACCTCTCAGTCAACGTTACCAAAACAAAGGAGATGATTGTGGACTTCAGGAAACAGCAGAGGGAGCACCCCCCTATCCACATCGTCGGGACAGCAGTGGAGAAGGTGGAAAGTTTTAAGTTCCTTGCCGTACACATAATGTACAAACTGAAATGGTCCACCCACACAGACAGTGTGGTGAAGAAGGCGCAACAGCTTAGGTATTGCTGCACTGTCAGAACTAGAAGCACAAGCATTTTGCTACACTCACAATAACATGTGTGTCACGATTCCCACCGACAGTGGCGCCCCCTCCTGCTCGGGTGGCGCTCAGCGGTCGTCGTCACCGGCCTATTAGCTGTCACTGATTCCCTTTTTTGTTTTCCTGCCTTTTGTGATTGTGTGCACCTGTTCGTATTGGGGAATTAGTGGGGCTATAAGTATTAGCTGGTCCGCCTTCTCATTGTGCGGGATTGTCATTCCTGTTTGTGTGCTTACGCTTGTGCGTTATTTTTGCGCCGCATGTGGTTTCCCCTGTGTTTGGGGCACTTTGTTTTGTGTGCGCGCTATTCGCTGTTTGGGGTGGCTTGTGTGTGTTCGCCTCTTGACCCATTAAAAAGCCACTACCCTGTGCTCGCTGCTTCCTGCGTTTTGATTCCTCACTCACGACGCCCGAGCCTTACAATCTGCTAAACATGTGTATGTGAACAATAACATTTGATTTGATTCGAAAATAAATACTACAACTACTGAGCTATATTGCATGCTCAAAAATAATGGAAAATATATAATTTTATACTAATACAATAATGAATTGAACAATTAATACCATGAAATAGAAAAAAGATAAAGGTCAAAAGTATTGGTACCCCTGTTTTCAATACTCCAGCACACTACACTTGAAAGGATAATGACACTGAGGAGCCATTTTCTAAAATGTTCATGATATTGGAGAACACATTGGGAGGAATCTTAGACCATTGTCACATCCTGACCAGCAGAGGGCGTATTGCTTAGTCTTGGTCAGGATGTGGCAGGTGGTTTGTTTGTTTAATGTTGTGTTGGTGATTGGGACTTCCAATTGAAGGCAGGTGTGTATAGTTGCCTTTGATTGGAAGTCCTATATAGGTGTGTGTGTTTGTCTGTGGGGTTGTGGGGAATTGTTTTTGCACTGCGTTTTTGGATAGCCTGCAAAACTGTTGTTGATCGTGAGTATTGTTTTTCCCTGTGGATGCTTTTCATTTTCCAATTAAAAGAATGAGTATCCACATACCCGCTGCGCCTTGGTCCTTCTCTCTCACATACGACATATTCGCCGAAGAGTACGACATATTCTGTGACAACCATTCATGTATACAAAATCTTTCCACGTCTTTGATATCCTTTGTCAGTGATTATGGACTGCCCTCTTTAATTCAAAACATCGGTTTTAATATATTGATGTCAGGAGACTGATTAACAGCATTGATACTTGGATTTGAACCAGTGCTATTGTCAGATTCAGATTACATGAAAATAGAGCTGTTTAGTCATGCACAGCAGCAAATGCAGAAAAGTACCTCTCCACCTAAGGTGGGGGATCTTTGATTTATGATGTTATTGAACAATTTTGCTTCACCTGGTCCTGGGGACCTTATTAAGTCAGCGTCATCATGAACTTTAGCAAGTACCAGGACATTTTAGCCAAAAACCTTGCTTCCTCTGAAAAGAAGGAATACAATTATTCCAAATAATTCAAAGCAATTAACGCCCTAGAGTCGATGTCCGCTTCCAGGTGGAAAGCTAATTAGCATTCTAAAAAAGTCCCCATAAAAATCTGTCAGTTTAAGGTAGAGATTTCTGTTTTTACATTGAATGAATCTCAATCTACTCCATCGGGGAATGGGAAATGGTGACGTGTAGTGTGGACAAAATGGATGATTTTGAGACAAAGCAACTCACTTTTAATAAGGCACACCTGTTAATTGAAATGCATTCCAGATGACTACCTCATGAAGCTGGTTGAGAGAATGCCAAGAGTGTGCAAAGCTGTCATCAAAGCAAAGGGTGACTACTTTAAAGAATCTCAAACATGACATGTATTTTGATTTGTTTAACACTTATTTGGTTACGACATGATTCCATGTGTTATTTCATAGTTTTGATGTCTTCACTATGATTATACAAAGTAGAACATAGTAAAAATAAAGAAAGACCCTGGAATGAGTAGGTGTGTCCGTACTTTTGATTGGTACTGTAGGATGACATGGGGAGCGAGCTTTGCAACTTTTCGTTTTCAGTAAGTATTGATTACCCATTCATGTGTTTCTGACTGTAAAACATACTCCTAAAATGTAGGCTATATCCAGGGGAGCAACTTTGGTTTTAGGGGGGGGGGCATAATAATAGATATATTTTTTTTTTATGCAGTCGGATAAACACTAAAACCAGCCTACCCTACCACTCGGAGACGTCCTGAAGCACACTGTTGCCTCATTTTGTATCACATTCCAATGATAAAACTGGGGAGGACAAAAAATGCTTTTTCAGAATGTGGAGGGGACATGTCCCCCCCGTCCATAGTGAAAGTTGCACCCTTGGCTATATCCTACAGTAAATGCAAAATGTATCAAGCATCGCTGTCATCATTCTTGCTGCTTCAAGTTCAGAAGCCATACGCACACGCGCGTGTCGTCTCAGATAAATAGAGTAGGCTGTAGCATGGGCGGAGAAGCAGAGGGCAGATATCTTTCCAAAGAAATCATTATACTGTATTAATGGGCTATATCATCAAGCTTGGCAAGAGATCATTAAACAATATGTTTAAGTGATTGATAAGCCTGAACTAGATGAAAGATAATTCAATAATCAATATTGTGTTGCTCAATTAACCAGTAGCCTAACAAATGAACATCTCTTACGAATAAAGTACAAAGGCTTCATTTTTTATTGTCTTCATGAAGACATCCCCTATATCAAATTTCAGCCAGCCCAAGCCGCCTGCACGCGGATACCCACCAATCTATTCAATAACTCAACTCTCTCCCAACACAATTTCTTTCCCAACTTTTTAAATTAAAAACATGTCTCAAGTGAAAGTTTTGGAGAACAAAATGTAATAAAAACGTAAATATACTTATACAGTACATTAACACGCAGAAACAGAACACCCTCCTTATACAGCGGCCTCTGTAATTATTGGCACAGTAATTACAATTATTGGCACATTTTGTCTTCTTTCGGCTCTATACTTCAGAACTTTGGATGTGAAATCAAACAGTTCAGACTGTCAGCTTTAATTTGAGTGTATTTTTATCCATATCGGGTGAACCGTTAAGAAATTTCAACACTTTTTGTACATTATTCACCTATTTTAGGGGAGCAAAAGTATTGGGACAATTCACATATGTGTATTAAAGTAGTAAAAAGTTAAGTATTTGGTCCCATATTCATAGCACACAATGACTACAGTATGTCATTGCTTGTGACTCTACAAATGTGTGGGATGCGTTTGCTGTTTGTCTGAGTTGTGTTTCAGATCATTTTGTGCCCAATAGATATAAACTGTAAATAATTTGTTGTGTCAATTTGGAGTCACTTATATTTTAAATATGAATATAATTTTTTTCTAAATCCTTCTACAATAAATGTGGATGCTACCATGATTATGGATCATCCTGACTGAATCGTGAGTAATGATGAGTGAGATAGTTATAGAAGCACGGATATCCTACCTCCCAAACAAATGTATTCTGATGGTGAAAGGTTAGCATGTCTTGGGGGTATGATATTTTTGCAGTTCACCTGATGTGGATAAAAATACTCTCAAATGAAAGCTTACAGACTGCACTTTTACTTCACACTCATTGTCTGATTTCAAATCCAAACCTTTGGAATATATAGTCAAAAGAAGAAGAAAAATGCTTCTGTCCAAATAATTATGGTGGGCACTGTACTTTTTTTTTATCATAGGTGTAATACTACTGTACAGTAGACATCTGTTTATTTGCACACATTATACTGTAGCTGGATCACCCTGTCCTGTCGCTAGAGGTCCACAGCCCTGCTGCGCCAAAACCCAACACATCCCACTCAGCTTTAGGATCTTAGTGAAACATTCATTATTGGTTTCAGGTGTGTTAGGCCAAGGCCAGTGACACCCAACAGTACGGCAGACGCCCAGGGCCAGGACTGAGCAGCGCAGCAACTAGTGATTGCTTAAATAGGTATTTCCCATGACGTGGACATGTTTTCAATACAGACTCCTTTTGTCATACAGTATTTCATATAAGTCATCCAGACCTTATGACAGTTGCACAGTACACCCTTAATATCGTAATAAATAAAATCTAGTGATAACTTTACATTTATGCCATCCATCAACTTTAGAGGTTTGTCAAACTGCCTTCAAATAGTTTAGATCAAGCTTCTGGCTTGTCTTGTGTTTTCTGTCCAGTGTTTGCTGTATCTGCAAAAGCTCACCTCAGGGCCGTCCCAGACTGTTCTTCCCTGGTTGCTTAACCCTGCTGAGACCCATCACCATCTGATCCTCCTAAAATGAGGCATGACAAATTATTACGTTGGTGTAGATTTATACATTATATTAACCAAGAATTGAATCAATGGTTAAATAAATGAAATTACCATTATTCCCAGATCCCAGACTGTAGCCCATCAACTCAAGATGGAACGTTGTATCCATTCACTGATTGCAATAATATACTGTTGTCATGCCCTGACCGTAAAGAGCCTTTTTATTTCTCTATTTGGGTAGGTCAGGGAATGATTTGGGTGGGCATTCTAGATTATGTTTATGTAGTTTATTTTTTCTATGTTGCAGGTTTGGTATGATTACCAATTAGAGGCAGCTGGTCATCGTTGTCTCTAATTGGGGATCATATTTAAGTAGTTGTTTTTCCCACCTGTGTTTGTGGGAGATTATTTTGAGTTAGTGCATGTTGTACTGTTGTCGTCACTGTTTGTTTATAGTTTATTGTTTGTTTGGCTAAGTTTCACAACATAATAAAGATGTGGAATGATATTCACGCTGCGCCTTGGTCTCCTCCTTACGACGGACGTGACAAAATTCACCTGTAAAATTCACCTGAGCTTCGTAGATTGATC
This sequence comes from Salmo salar, assembly GCF_965601325.2. Classification (NCBI taxonomy): domain Eukaryota; kingdom Metazoa; phylum Chordata; class Actinopteri; order Salmoniformes; family Salmonidae; genus Salmo; species Salmo salar. Next base: position 29,920,881 of record NC_138294.1, on the reverse strand, counting down.
TTACCTGGCTGTCTGACCCTGCTGGGACACCTGTCACCACCTGATCCTTTTAAAACATGATGAGCATAGTGTTGTGTGCTGACTGTGTTCACTTTGACAGTGAAGCATGTAGAGCTGTTTATACCATGTCAGTGAGAAAAGTAGTAAATTAGCTAGGGAAAGTGACAGATCAATAACGTTACATTGCTATACTAATTAATAAAAACTCCCGTTGCGCTGTCAAAAAACGTCAAAACATCGGTCTTTGATTGTTTGGCCGTTTGTTTCGTAATTTGATTCAAGTCTAATGTTTGTGATTTTGGTAAAAATTATAGCTAGCTCACTAGCCAACTTTTGGCTAGCTCTAATGGTACATCAACTGGCTAAAACTGTCCAAGTTAATTTACTTCTGTTGATAACGGGACAAAAAAAAGGCCACAAAACATTGCATTACACAACAGCTGTAATATACTGCTACCTGACAGATAGCTAGAGCTGGACTAGCTGTGGTAGCTAACTACTACTAGGTAGCTTGCTAGCTAATGTTAGATAATTTACTTCAGACAGAACTTCAGTCGAGAGGGGATGAAACTTTAGCTAACATTACATGTCAGTTACACTACTAGCTCAGCACTGGGAATAAATACTTTCTGTTAAGTCAAACAGCAGTTGCCTTGCCAGCTACATCAGTCAAATAAAGAGTAGTCAGTTTCTGCTCTGCTTGCTTTTACAACTTGGAGAAAAAGCGCAACAGACAGCAGTTGTCTCTTTTTCTTCTTCTTCTTTGGGATTTTGTTGTCAGATTGCATTCAACAATTAGGTGCATAGACCACCACCTACTGTTCTGGTGTGTAAAGCCATTAATGGCCTACCTACATTAAATTATTGATAAAGGAAAACTGCCCAGCCAACATTTAGCCCTCTATAAAAAAAACACCACCCATTCCACTATTTCACATTATCTAATCCTACGGTGTGAGAGGACATAAGACTACCACTCAACACCCCTGCAACAGTTATGCAGTAAATCCTCACAATCCCAAGTACTTCTTTGCCGCTGCGACCACAACCTCTATTTTCTGTGACTTCCATGAGGTACCATATTCTTCCCATCACTCTCTTGGTCTCTGCCAACTCACAGGAATCCTCTCAGGATCCCTCAACCTGTACCCATCTTCCTCTACTACTCTTTTCACTGCTTCGGCATAAGACACTTTCTGTACAACTCTAACCCTGGCAAACTCAACCTGCCTTTCTCTCGCTGGACACCCCGAATCTCCAGCCCCATGGGCACCCCCACAGCTAACACACACAACTTTCTCCATCGATACTACACATTCCTTCACCTCATGCCCACCTGCATACTTCTCAAATATAGGAATCTCCCTTCTACACACTGCTGCAACATGCCCATAAACTTCACACCTTTAAAACACTGTAGTATTTTTGGAACAAAAGCTCTAATGGGATAATTTACACTTCCTAAATTGACCTTGTTGAACGCTCTCCATCGGATGTGTAGCACCAAATGGCTGGCATCACAGACACCGGGAATTTTTTAATTTCAAGTGATCAGCCTCAACACTCCTTTCAATGGCGCCCTACTCCGGAGAGCAAAGCAAGTCACATTTCTTGTCTCTAATCGCGTGATCCGGAGCACCCACTCCCTTTGGACTGAAGAAATGCAATAACTCATCACTAGTCCACTTCAAGTTACTCTCACCTACTCAATAGTCCCCAACCTCTTCTCCACCCAATCTGACACCACATGTGGATCAGCTGAAATGCAAGGAGCCATTCTCTCCACAAATCTCTCTCCCACTGGGCCAGAATCATGCTTTTCATCCTCGCGAAGACGTCGGAGCTTTCCTCCTTTTTCCCGAAACCACCATCTTCTCCTTCACCCGAAAGATGCAATCCCCCACTTCATATCTATTAATAATATGTTCCCACTTTCTTCCTTTTTTCCCTGTCTGTAATCTTCTTCCTCCTCATCAGCTACAAAACCTAGAGAAGCTATGAGTATTTGCCTAGCTGTGCTTCCATCTCCCAGCAAGCAGTTGCCTCTCTTCATCTTCTCCTGTGAAGCTTTGCTTTCACACAGTCTGTCTGCGCGCTCTGTGGTGTCCACATGGTTCTAAATCCAGCTGGCTGACACCAGCGTCCTAAAGGACACCGATGCCTCTTTTTGTATCACAGTTCAATGATAAAACTGTGGGGGATAAAAATGCAATTTCAGAAAGGAGGTTTGGTCATATCCCCCCCCGACCCATTGAAAGTTGTTCCCCTGGGACCATGGCTGCTAATTGCTGGTACCATGGCTGCTAAGTGAGCGGCATCACACGCCTGAAATAATATTTTGCGGAGCTGCTGTTGGGTTTGGGACCAGTTCTTGTGGTAGTGGGTGGGAGTCGGACAGAAAGCCAGCGGGTGCTGGTGGAGTGTGGTATGAAAAGCTGCTGGTGTGGGTTGGAGCGGGATGAAGAAATCTGTCCCGCACAGACCTCTACCTCCAACTACACATATCATTGCAATGACACCATATACCAGTGCTACATCGACAATGAAAGCAACACTTTCTCCACAACCAGCCGACAACTTCATTACTTCTTTACCTTCAAATGTGACAACTCAAAATCAAGGTACAATCACAACAATCCTGTCACAAGGTAACAACATAACTACGGCACCAACTAACATTAGTACAACTATTCATGTTTGCATGATTCAACATCAACTGTCAATGCAACTTTGGCTCCAGTCAATATGTCAACATCCCACATTCTCTAACCAATACCACAACACCGGCACCTCCACCACCAGAGGTTAAGTTGGAGTTCAAATTGGAGCAAAACTTCACAGCAGACTTGAATAATGTGTCTTCACCAGAGTTCCAAACATTAGCAACGACTGTGGCTACAGCGGTAAAAAGTTTCATTTTGAACCCTTTTAATATCATGCTTTTAGCTTCCCAAACAAAATTGTCTTACGTCAAGTTTGCTAAAATATAGTAAACTCAGTAAAATACATATATTTCTATTAATTCAGGGAATAAAAGGTAAACTTTATTTTAAGGTCTGCTCAATGACTACTCCCACTGAATTGCACTGATATATTGATTTAGAAGTAGTTTACAAGTAACAAAGAAAATAATTCATAATGATAAGCCAACCTTTAACCATACAGTAGTTCACAGATATTTGAAGACATGTAATGAAACTGAATCATCTTTAGTTTTGATTGAAAGTCAATTAATTATCCATGAGCAGGGTTAATCTGGTTTGGTGAGAACAGCCCAGCCTTTGGTCCTGAATGATCATTTTCATCCTTATCATGCAACTTTAGACGGCATGTCATAAAGTGGTGCTCAAACAATGTTACATGGGGATGGGAACCTTCAAAGGGGACATTGAGTTTAGGACTGGGTTTGGCATATGACTGGGGCTTGATTCTCTCTTTGGGAGAGAGGGGTTTGAAGGATGGCAAAACTCCTTCTGTAGACCTACTGTGTGTCTGCATGCTTTTGTTATATCCTTGCTCTAGCATCATCAGGTGTTCTTCAGGACCTTGATGAAAGAATGGAGCCCCTCTGATGTATGGGAGGGAGACTGTCCTTTGAAATGATTTCTCCTGTTGCTCTGGTCACACAGACGGCCGTTCTGAGGATCTCTCTCATCGTGCATAAGAACAGCCCTTAGCCGTGGTATATTGGCCATACACCACACCCCCTCGGGCCTTATTGCTTAATTACAGATGGTATTTTAATAGCAGGCACTTTGGCCGCATTGTGTCTGCAGTGGATTCGGATCTCACTTTTCCCTCCCATTTCTGCAGATTGTTAGTGGTCAAAATTCAAATTGTGATTGAATTATAGCCTATACATCACATGTAATCGGGGTGCTACACTATTTCAATGTGGGTCCTTGCATTTTATTAGACAATAACCCTGGTTACGGGCACAGCAGACCATTGGATAGGCCATTAAATAGTTTGATGTGCAACCTTTAAAAAAAAACATTTAAGAGGACCGATGCTTCTATAATTTCTTTAAAAAATATATTGCGTATTTTGATGAGTCTCAATGTGCTCGTTGAGATGCAAGGCAGAGTGTCCAACTGATGGTACTGAAATAGCGGAGGCAGCGCTGCTGTTCTTTGCTTTGACTCAGTAACTGTCCGTGGTCCAGAAACATCATGTGCCCCGTGGGATTACCACAAGTTAACATCAGTATTACGGGGCTTCTCCCTATAGTTAGCCTTCAACATGTCATAGTTGAAGTGCATTGTGGCTGTATTTCACATTATTGTAATCTTGCTGCTTCAGAATTGTTTTGGGTGAGGACAAGTTGAGCAAACCTTTGGCCAACTAACATTAACTTTAATTTCATCATGATGTCTACAGTAGGTCATGTATCAGTTACATGCAACGTTTGCTTTGCGGACTTTATCAGACAGATTTGGCTTTTGTATTCATAAACGTTCACTCACGTAGCCTATTATGGGGTAGTGTAGCACAATTTATAGACAGAGATACAGGTAACTGACAACATAAAATAAAAACTTTAGTAAATAAGGGATACAAAGTATATTGAAAGCAGGGGAAGGGTTCAGCTGTCTCTGTTATGGTGTGCGGTGCATTTCCCTGGCATAGTTTAGGTCCACTCAACCCCTTAGAGGGCCAGGTATATGCCAATAACTACACATCCAATCTGAGTCATCCCCTTCAACCTATGCTGACTATCCTGATGGGAGGGGTCTCTTCCAGGATGAAAATGCCCCCATAGTCAGGTCAAGTGGTCACTGTATGGTTTTATGAATATTGAAGCAAGGTAAACCATTTGCCATTGCCATCTCAGTCACCAGATCACAACACAATTTACATACTTTGTATCCCTCGTTTATTAAAGTTTCCTTTATTTTACCAGCTGTATCGCCTTCTAGAAACTGGGCTAGATTACCCCATAATAGGTTACGTGACTGAGTAGTTTGAAGACGAAAGCCAAGTGGAAACATGGAATTATTTGATTTCAATGGATGGTTGACATGACAGAAAGGTGTGCACTCTCAAAAAATTCGAAGGAAGTTATTTGTATACAACGCTTCTATGACGTGGTATTATTAGGGCTTTTGGGGGGAAGATTCAATAGTGGTACACAGTAATCAAAGCTTAGTGTAAAAATGTGTAAAAGTTACCAAGATGATAGAAACCTTCACAGGAGGTTGAATTTATGACCAGAATATCACAGAACACCATGTAATAGCTAATTGTTTACCACAGTTTATATAATATGTTGGGTGATATCATTCCCTATATAATATAATGAATTTGTGTGGTTTTATAATATGTAATTACCCAAATTGTACTATACTGTAGGTTTCACAGTTGTAATCTAACACTGAAATTACATTGTACCTGCCTTTGTAACACCCATCCAAAATCTACAACTACAGGTGCCAGTGCTCAGTCCTTAGACCCATCCTAAAATAACCACGCTTGATGAGTCAGGTGAGAGAGTAGACAAGGTGACACATTCTGCTGCCATAATAGAGAAGCATTTAATGACTCAAAAACCCTTAGATCTCTGACTGCACCCTCTCTATTCATCTCTCCGTATACCAACAGGTATCTACCAATGCATCAATCAGCATGGCAGTCTGTCCATAAATATATCCACGAAGGGGGTTACAAAATGTATTTTCCATTTCCAATCTCAATCTCACCAACTCAATATCCCCAAAATGAATTCCCAGTATCTGAGCCATATACAGACATCCATCATAACATCCTGTCAATAACTATCAAATTATCAAATTAATTATCCATCAATCCACGATTTAAAGGCCTAGTTCCTAGTTCTTAATTCGAACAACAACAAAACAGCAGCTCAGTCACATGGTTCTTTGTATTCTTCAAGAGTCAACAAGTATAAAACATTAATTAAAAAAATAAAAAATATTCATTTAAATGATCAGTTAATTCGTTTTAGGGTTATATATTTAAAAAATGTATATATTTTCCTTTATTATTTTCCCCTAACCTTACCACCCCTCCTCTAATTGAAGTAAACTAATGGACAACAGCGTTTAGGCTTCTACTTCCATCTTATACACACTACATACATTTTACACAGTATACAGTAGTTATCTTTTGTTTGTTTTTAATCCCATCCTTCAGCTACCCTCAACCAGTCCCATCTATTGCTGAAGACCATACAGTTTTGATTTCTATTTGCCATATATTTTTCAACTGTGCTGTGATAATTCCCACCTGCCACAGCCAACACTGCCAGTACTCAATGACAGAAGGTACTGTGGGTCTCTACTCTGGAACACTCTCAACTCTCTACTCTAGAACACATACATCTACAGTGTATTGCCAAAAATCTCCATACCAATCAACAAAGTCAAGCTCTGACCACCCCAATGAGCCAAACTATTTAAAGAATCCCACAGTACCCAAACACACACGCTCTCTCTCCCTCTCTCTCTCAAACTCACAGACATACTGTGCAGTAATTACAATCCATAGAGCAGCTTTAAGTGATACAGTCTATTGTGCTCACCCCTCCTCAGACTCTCCATTGATTTCCCAGTGTCATCTGTTGCTGTCCCTCCTGTCTGCCCTCTTCTGTTACCTCTTTCGTCTACCCTCCTCTCTCGTCTTGTTCTAGTTGTTAAAGTAAACAACTGTTTTAAAAGTAATTTCACTGGATTTTTCAGCTCAACTGCAAATTCTTTGTAAACCATGTTTTACTTTTTCACTGTCTGTATTTCACCTGTTATAATTTGTGCAAATAAAATACATTATAGTCTATAGAGCAGTGTGAAGTCTACTGTGTGCTCAACCTACCTGTTTTCTCTCCATCTGACTTCTGTGACTTTCTCTGTGTCTTGTCCGTTGCTGTCTTGTCTGCTGCTGTGTCTTGTCTGTTGCTGTCTGTATCTTGTCCGTTGTTGTCTCAGGGTCTTGTTTGTTGCTGTCTGTGTCTTGTATGTTGCTGTGTCTTGTCTGTTGCCGTCTCAGGTTCTTGTTTGTTACTGTCTCCTTTGTCTATTTTTGTGGCCTGTTCCGTTCTTCTGGTGTCTCGCTCCATCATATCCTGTTATTCTGTTGCTGTTTCTGTGTCTTGTCTGGCGTGTCTCTATCCATCGCCTATTCTTCTGTTGCTGTCTCTGTCTTGGCTGGTGTCTTTCTCCATCATCTACTCTTCAGTTGCTGTTTCTGAGTCTTTTCTAGTGTGTCTTTTGTTAAGCAATCCAAAACGGTCAAGGGCATACTGGGGTAGCTTAACTTGTTTTGAGCCTGTGTCTGGTACACCTAATCATCCTCTTCCTTACCAGTTGCCCCAGGCTGCTGTTCTAAGTGCTCCACTGGCCTGCTGTTCTCATCTGTTCTCCTCTTTGGCTCCTCTGCAATGTAACAAGGTAGAGTTGCAACATGTCAATAGTTGGTTTAAAATGACTGTATACTGACATGACCAGGGCAACTCAGCTGTAAAGAATAAGTGTCTGCACAACACAACTCCATTACACAGAAGAAGCTATATAGCCCCTAGTCGACATGAATTAAAAAAAAAAAACACCTGTAGAATGGAATAAGTTATAAGATTCATTTAAATTAGTCAGTCCTACAAGCTAATGTGAGATTTTTAGATTACATAACATTTGAGGACACATACCTTAAGGGGCTATGTATTTTAAATGTTTTGTTCACCTTAGTGCTGAGCGATTCATCAAAATGTTGGTTTTAAACAATGACTTGACCGACGTCGGTTCAACTTTTTGAATTCCACCTGTTTTTTTTTTCTTCTGTGAACTCAATGTGTAGTTTCTCTAGAGAGAAATCAGATCAAACCAGAACTGTGCGATGTTGTAAGGATTTGTAGTTTCCATTAGACCAATATTCTACATAGTTTAGTGCAGAAAACGTGGTAAACTACAAAGGCCATAATGGGCAGAGATCTGTGTATAATTACGTGATGCTCATGACTCCACCATTAAAATAGGTGTCGTCCGAAAGGCGGGAATGCAGACAGCAAGCTTATGGACAGATTTTGTTGAGTCAAACATCTCACTTCGCCTCTTCCTCTCTGGTGTGGGGTAGACATGGAGAGGGAGAGAGAGAGAGAAGAGATGGAAGAGAGCACATCGAAAGGGAAGGGCAGCAGTTGCTTCGTGTAGTATCTCTACCTGAAAATAAATTATCTAATCTAAGTGATTGATAGTTGGTATTCAGTAGTCATAAAAGTATGCCTTAAGACCTACTAAAATAGTGATTAATGTCAGACAGCATAGTCAGCAGCTCTATAGACATGAGATGATGACTTGGAATAAAATAATAAAGTCAAATAAAATAAATGTAATATACACAACTGAAATATTTTATTAAAGTAAAGTAATGTGAATAAATCAGTAATGGGCAGTCACTACCATGATGGAACTTTAATTTATTGTTTTATTCTATAAAACTATGTTGTTACAGCATTCAATCCACATAATTCAAATTATATACAAAAAATACATATATTATCCAAACCAAAATTAAAAACGGATTATTTTTTTAAATAATCTAACCGAAACTGAACTGACCTCAAAAAACACTAATCGCTCAGCACTACTTCCACAACAATCTAACCACAAAGCTGACCATCTTTTCCCCTCTCTATCTGCTTGCCACCCACTTCCCTTCTAAGTTTAAGCTGAAGTTTGTTTCTTGGTCATATACAGTGCCTTCGGAAAGTATTCAGACCCCTTGACTTTTTCCACATTTTGTTACGTTACAGCCTTATCCTAAAATGGATAAAAAACAGATCCTCAGCATTCCCATTATGACAAAGTGAAAATAGTTCTTTTTTTTTCTTCACATTTAGTGAAAATAAAATACAGAAATACCTTGTTTACATAAGTATTCAGACCCTTTGCTATGAGACTCAACATTGAGCTCTGGAGCATCCTGTTTCTATTGATCATCCTTGAGATGTTTCTACAACTTGTGGTAAATTCAAATTGATTGAACATGAATTGGAAAGGCACACACCTATATAAGTTCAAATCATTCTTAAGCGGGAGAAGTTTAGAACTACCAAGAATCTTCCTAGAGCTGGCCACCCGGCGAAACTGAGCAATCGGGGGAGAAGGGCCTTGGTCTTGGAGGTGACCAAGAACCCAATGGTCACTCTGACAGAGCTCTAGAGTTCCTCTGTAGAGTTGGGAGAACCTTCCAGAAGGACAACCATCTATGCAGCACACAACCAATCAGGTCTTTATGGTAAAGTGGCCAGATGAAAGCCACAACTCAGCAAAAAGCACATGACAGCCCGCTTGGAATTTGCCAAAAGGCAACTAAAGACTCTCAGATCATGAGAAACAAGATTCTCTGGTCTGATGAAACCAAGATTCAACTCTTTGGCCTGAATGCCAAGCGTCACGTCTGGAGGAAACCTGGCACCATCCCTACAGTGAAGCATGGTGGTGACAGCATCATGCTGTGGTGGTGTTTTTCAGCGGCAGGGACTGGGAGACTAGTAAGGATTGAGGAAAAGATGAACAGAGCAAAGTACAGAAAGATCCTGGATGAAAACCTGATCCAGAGCGCATAGGACCTCAGACTGGGGTTAAGGTTCACCTTCCAACAGGACAATGCTCCTAAGCACACAGCCAAGACAATGCAGGACCGGCTTCTGGAAAAGTCTGTGAATGTCTTTGAGTGGCCCAGCCAGAGACCGGACTTGAACCAGATCTTAAATCTCTGGAGAGACCTGAAAATAGCTGTGCAGAGACTCTCCCCATCCAACCTGACAGAGCATACAAGGATCTGTAGAGAAGAATGGGAGAAACTCCCCAATTACAGGTGTGCCAAACTTGAAGCGTCATACTCAAGAAGACTTAAAGCTGTAATTGCTGCTAAATGTGCTTCAACAAAGTATTGACTCAAGGGACTGAATACTTCTGTAAATTAAGTTTTTTTTCTTTTTTCTTTATTTTTGATTTTGCAAACCTGTTTTTGCTTTGTCATTATGGTGTATTGTGTGTAGATTAGGCTGTAACCTAACAAAATGTGGAAAAAGTCAAGGGGGTCTTAATACTACAAAGGCACAGTACACATGATCTTCAACATGGAGTACACAGTGCAAGGACATACTTACTTGCAGGTTCACCTCTGAACAATGCAACAACAATAGAAAAGGTAAGTAGCTAAGTGATTAAACAGTAACAAAAATAAAAAAAGGAATGAAATCATTTCACCATTTTTTTTCTATGTAAATATTTACATAGTCTATATGGAAATAACAGACATGAGCCAAGCATGTTAACCTGTAGAATGAAATAGGTTGTGTTAGGTTCTAGGTTCTAGTTTACAGGGTAAAAACTGACGGACAACTATAAAAGCTCTAACCAAGTTTATTCACCCAATGACAGTTGAACAGACAAAGACCTATTCACACAAGTACTGGTATTTAACCTTTTTCCTTTTCTGAGTTTCCTCCTTACATATCTGAACAGCCAATATACCTCTGTTGCTAGACTGAACTTTAGTGATATCTGTTCTTCCTTACTTCACCTGACCTCGTCCCTTGTCCCTCGTTCCTCACTCCTCCCCAACTCACGTCTGTCCTGTTAACTTGTACCAGACTGTGGACCTGATGTGTAACAATAACCTATTCTGTCAGAATGTAAATGTTCTACATTCCCCTCTCTCCGTCAGTACCATGAATAAGGATATTTCATATTTTAGAAGTCAGAACCCATCAGTCCCCCCATTAGAAGATTTACCCATACTGTCCAACATGATATAAACTTGGAAACTACTTATAAATTAACACAAAATAAAACATGAACAAAAAAGACCACATGATTAACATTCACAGTTGATTATTATGTTTATAACTCCAAGCCTTATGACCTCTATTCTATAATCACACTATGCACACTTCTTTCCATTTCTCGTCGGACAACAGAATGACATTTCAGCTGGAGCATTTGACTTCCTCCATTGCAGCTGGTGCTTTTGGTTTCTAAGAGAATGATAGCACAAGACTTGAAAATATATATAAAAAACATAACAGTATTAATAATGTGTTAAACTATGCATAATTATATATGCAAAGACAAAACCAAAGTTTGATAACATAACATTGCCCACTCTCTCTTCACCTGACTATGCCTTCAGGATACTTTTCTGCTAGGTTCCACAAAAATGAAGGCCCTAAAAAACCTTGTCATGCTTTCATCCGGTCTTCCCCCTCCGGCCACAAAAGGTGTTCACAAGCCCTTTTATTTTCACGTCGCTCCCCATCTCCTTCCTTATCCATAGGCACCCGATATAACAACTTTATCTCATCTTGAGGTAACTCAGCACTGTATATACATTTCAACATCAATGCCCTGAGAAGATGATATCCCAACAAAGTAACAAGCCTTGCTACTACTAACACTGCCCATGACGAATACTTCACAATCCCTCATTTGCGCCGTAGTCCAATTCCATGCTGTTACTATAGCATCCTTCAGTTACTGTCCCTACAGCGACTGCCGTGAGAAAAACTATTGCAGGGAATCTGTCTCCTGCTCTCCTATTATCTTCATTGTTCACTGATAGATCTAGGACTGAACCTTTCAGATGCTCCCTACATGTCTCCCAACTCAAACCCGGTTCCCTAGCCACCAACATCACCAATAACCTGTGTTCTGCTACAGTCGGTACCTGTGGATAATACTTTCCTGTGCTCAAGTTAGGTACACATCCCTCATCCCAAGGCCGATCTACACCCCACCCGTTTGTGAACACCCTCATTACAGTGTAAACTTTGGGTCCCAATGGTTGATAAGCAGCCACCTTCTGACACTTTACCATCACCTGGTCTCCTGGGAGATATGTCAAGTGTTTGCTGGCTTTTAGAAATTGTTTGTGGTCTACTGGTGTTTAAAACCTTCCCTGACCACTTCACTCCCTTAGTTGTTGTACTAAATGGCATCACTTGTGAATAAAACCACATTTTACGAGATAGCATTTCCCCCACTCTATCCTTTGCTTCTCCATCGTCAGCCTACGTTCAATGTACTAATCTATCCAAGATCACCATACCTTTGTGATTAGTGATCTGTCTAGTATCCATAGCATTAGTACTGACTCTACCCCAATGCATTCTCGTGTCTTCATATTTGGCAACCCATTCTATCTTTAATAATAGTCAATCTATCCTTTTTACATGGTTCAGTAACCATTAAGGCAACAGACACAAAAACTATGGCTGTTAAAACAGCTCCCAGACCCAAACCAACTCCTTGTCCACAGTGGAATCTACACTTCCTCTCTCTCTTTAGCTACTCTTCCTCTATCATGGTGGCTTCCAGCTCACCCATTATGCAGCTGGATCTCGGTTCACGTGAGAAGTGTGAACCCACAGAGGAGAGGCTGTAGTCTTTACCGCTGCAGGTGCAGTAAGGAGTACTGTGTGGCAGGGACTGCAGGTAGCCCCTGGAGTGATGCGGTGCCGGCTGTGATTGGTCGAGATTTCACAATGCACTGGACCCTTCACGTCCCTTGACCCCGTCCCCAACCCTACAGCATGGGTTAGATGTCAATGTCATCACTCAGCAAATGCTTGTCTCTCAGTCAGAGCCTGGAGCATAACACATAGCAACTATGGATTTTAGAACTTCATCCAAAAGAGACAACAGGTAGAGCATGAACAGGTAGCCGTGAATCAGGTGGAGAGGACAGAACAGACAGAAAGTCCAAGTGCAGCAGAAGTATGCTGCGTTTACGTGATACAAGGTAGTAAATGCCGTCAGGTACCATGGTAGACGGGTCTTGCCGCCAGAGTTAAAATATTTCAACTTTTGCCGTCTGCCATAGGGTTGATTTGTACAGGATGTTGATTTGCACAGATCATTTTTCTGAAAACCCATAGTGATGCATACCGTCGTGCTGGCTTGCTTTTGCCGTCACCGTCGTTCTTGGTTTCTTGTCCCGCTATTCTGACTGACTAAACGCATCATTAGCCACAGGTTTTAACAGGGTTGGTGGTAGTTAACTACACTGAAAAAAATATACATGCAACATGTGAAGGGATAGTCCCATGTTTCATGAGCTGAAATAAAATATCCAAGAAATGTTCCATAAAAACAAAAAGCTTATTTATCTTATTGTGTGCTCAAATTTGTTTACATCCCTGTTATTGAGCATTTATCCTTTGCAAGTATAATCCATTCACCTGACAAGTGTGGTATATCAAGAAACAGATTAAACAGCATGATCATTACACAGGTGCACCTTCTGGTGGGGAAAATAAAAGGCCACTCTATAATATGCAGTTTTGGCAAACAACACAATGCCACAGATGTCTCAAGTTTTGAGGGAGCGTTCAATTGGCATGTTGACTGTAGGAATATCCACCGGAGCTGTTCCCTGAGAATGTAATGTTAATTTCTCTACCATAACTCTACCATAAGCCGCATTCAATGTCATTTTAGAGATTTTGGCAATACATCTAACCGGCCTTAAAACTGTAGACCATGTTTATGGCATCATGGGGCTAGCGGTTTGCTAATGTCAACATTATGAACAGAGTGCCCCATGGTGGCAGTGGGGTTATGGTACGGGCAGGCATAAGCTACGGATAATGAACACATTTGCATTTTATCAATGGCAATTTGAATGCAGAGTGATACCGCAACAAAATCTTGAGGCCCATTGTTGTACCATTTATTCGCCGACATCACCTCATGTTTCAGCATGATGATGCACGGCCCCATGTCACAAGGATCTGTACACAATTCTTGGATACTGAAAATGTCTCAGTGTTCTGCCATGCATACTTACCAGACATGCCACCCATTGAGCCTGTTTGGAATGCTCTGCATCGACAAAACAAAGGTAAAACCAGACACTGTGTCATAGGCGTCGTAAGGATTGGACCAAAGCGCAGCGGGTATAGTGCTCATCTTCTTAATCTATTTAAAGATAACACTTAAACAAAATAAACAAAACGACGAACCAGTTCCGTAAGGCAACACAGGCTATACAGGAAACAACCACCCACAAAACACAAGTGAAACAAACCCCAACAAAATATGGCCTCCAATTAGAGGCAACGACAACCAGCTCCCTCTAATTGGAGGTCCTACCAAAACCCCAACATAGAAATAGAAAAATAGATTTAATCATAGAAATAGAAAACATAGAACCTAGACCAAAAACACTGAAACACACTAAACAAACACCCCCTGCAATGCCCTGACCAAACTACAATGACAAATAACCCCTTTTACTGGTCAGGACGTGACACACTGACTGGTTTTCTGATCCACGCCCTTACCTTTTCTTACTCCAAGATATCTGTGAGTAACAGATACATATCTGTATTGCCAGTCCTGTGTGCAATTATCTGTGACTTGTGGTATAACCGGTATGGAAAATAATTTTCATACCTCTTTTGCAATCAGAAAATTAACAAAAACAACAGATAGGCGGATGGCATTGATGTCGTTCCACAGTGGGGTTTGGGTGGATGGATTTGCCGGGGGGGAGGAATGTTTAGGAATGTTGTCACCTATAAAGAGGGCCTAACAACACAAGACGCCACCCAACCAGCTGATCAGCAATTGCCACATTAAGGGTTTAAATACAGTCTGAGATTCACATTGAGCATACCTGCATCCTCCTGTCGTACTGGCATTACTAATTGTGAGGTGATAGAGAGGGAAGACGCTGTACTTTTCAACCTGTATACCTGGTTGACCATAACCCTGTGACCCTTTCGGAGTACAATTTCAAGTGGACTTCATTTATTTATTTCAAGAAGTTCAGGTGAGTGGAATCTGGCATGAAAGATACTGAATTTAGTGTTAGAATGCTACTATTGTTCTTCCTTTAAAAGGTTTGAGCTTATGCCACAACTGTTTGTGGTGGATGGTGGCATATTGTGGTAAATTGTGTCATTCTGGCAACAATGGCTGACACTTAAATAACGTGCCATAGAATTCTGCGGCACCCCGCAAGCTGTGCTGCAGTACGCCACAACTTTTAAAGGAATAACCACTGTGCCAATTATTTTCAAATGATTTTGGTTTGATAGCATTACTTTATAAAGTTATCTATCATTATCCAACTAATTTAATTGTCATGACAGTATTTGTGTATTTCATCATTTTAATCAATCGTGTTTTATGTGCAAACTTTATACACACATATATCTGAACTTAAGAAATTCCGGTTCCACATTTAAAATCCATAAAAACAAATGACTGAAAAATAATAAAAATTCTTAATATCAACATATGTCATCAAAATAGGTATTTGACAGAATTTCATTTGAAATTACACACTAGTAATGAAGACTAAAACTTTGAAATGCCTCTCAAAATCAGTGAGTGATATTTCACCAATCCAATAATATCACATGAAATGATCTTGCCACCAAGTAGACCTGTGGCCCCAAACATCATTAATTTATATCTGCCAAAACAATCAAGGTTATCAAGTCAGTTCAAGAAAGGACATCAGACATAATAGGATTTCATTATACAGTGCCTTCCAGAAAGTAGTCATACCCCTTGACTGTTTCCACATTTCGTTGTGTTACACCCATCGACACACAATACCTCATAATGACAAAATGAAAACATGTTTTTATTTATGTATTTACGTAAGTCTTACCATAGAGTTTCAAGACGATTTAAGTCAAAACTGTAACTAGGCCAATCAGGAACATTTAATGTCGTCTTGGTAAGCAACGCCAGCATATATTTCGCCTTGTGTTTTTGGTAATTGTCCTGCTGAAAGGTGCATTTTTTGCTCTCCAGTCATTTAGGTTAGTATTGTGGAGAACAACAATGTTGTTGATCCATCCTCAGTTTTCGCCTATCACAGCCATTAAAACTTTGTAACTGTTTTAAAGTCTCCTTTGGCCTCATGGTGAAATCCTTGAGCAGTTTCCTTCCTCTCCGGCAATTGAGTTAGAAAGGGCGCCTGTATCTTTGTAGTGACTCGGTGTAAACACATTTTTTAAGTATTTGGTAAAAATTTGAATTTGGCCTTAGCCAAATTAGCCCATAGAAATGCATTGAATAACACATTCATAATTGGTTAAAAAATACATTAATTATGTGAGGCATTGAAAAACCTTCCTGGTCACTGTGGTTGCATCTGTGTTTGAAATTCACTGCTTGACTACATATAAGTGTGTATGGGGTACATGTAAACCCTATTATTGCACTCAGAGTAAGTCCATGCAACTTATGTGACTTGATAAGCAAAAGTTTACTCCTGAACTTATTTAGGCTTGCCATAACAAAGAGGTTGAACTCATATTGACTCAAGACATTTCAGCTTTTCAATTTTTATCAATGTGTGAACATTTCTAAAAACGTAATTCCACTTTTACATTATGGGGCAGTGTCTAAGCCAGTGGAACAAAATCTAAATTTGACGAATAGTAAATTCAGGCTGTAACACAATACTTTTGGGAAAAAGTCAAGATGTGTGAACAGTTTCTGAAGGCACTGTATGTCTGATAGCAAATGATATAAGAAAGAAACAACAACTTCCATCACCTTGAATCTTGATACATGTTTTGAATGTTCTTTGAAGGGCGAGGAAGTTATTTAGATTAGAAGTGATAGGGGCAGACTTAGTGATTTGGAGGCCCCAGGCAGAGCTAGGGCTGTGGCAGTCATGACATTTTGTCAGACGGTTATTGTCATGCAAAATGATGCCGGTCTCATGGTAATTGCCCTTTAATTAACATCAACTTGTTTAGCATCTCTAGGCCTCAACGCATACAAGCCACATAGCCTTTTTAACGTGCAGTATTTTAAACCTACATATTTTACATAATGAGTACATTGTGCATATTCATTTATACAGTAATTATTATTCAACTTGTCTTCACCAGGGATCTGAACTCACTACCTCTTGGTTCACAGTACTCTGCTCTTCCTGCTATACCACCATGTCCCTGTTAGCTAATCTGACTATTCTTTCATCATTGATTTTATGTACTTATGTCAGCAATATTAAACTACTTTCTGTATAGCTGTCTACGGTTAGTTGGGTATATTGACCCGTTTTAATGATACTCCGAAATCACCATGATGAATACAAGATTTTCTTGAGAGTACATTTAATAGAGCTGAGATTTACTTCAAAGTGTAATTACCCTATTGCTTATGCCTATCAAGTTGTTTCAGATCTACACAAGTGCCTAGGGAGGAGTTAGGGTTTATTCTGGACAGTGTCTAACGATACTGGCCCAATAAGCACATGCCCTAGAGATATCCCTTATTGGGACAGTAGTTGGGTGATTTGTCATTGGTGCTGGTGGCCTGGGTACTAATACATCTTAATGTCATTATTGCTGTTTTGAATAGCATTTATCAAACATTTACATTTTTATATGAACATTTCGTTACAACAGGAAATATTTATGCACCTTTGTTTATCATAATGAGTATAAATGTAGCATCTTTCCACGCATTTCTGGAACTCTGTGGCTCCAGATGTGTTTCTGGAGAAAGAGATCAATGGTGCGTTTGCAGAGTTTGCATTTGACTAAAATGCAGTGGTTAATTGAAAAAGTAACTAATTAAACAATATTTGAAGACAGTAACTAGGTATATTACTTAGTCATTCAAGTAATATATTACAGTATGTAATTATTACCCCAACACTGGTCCCAAGTGATTCTGTTGCAATGGGTCAATTTTTCCACAGTAAACATGGAGATGGAACTCTGTTGTGTACTGTTTTGGGATAACTTCCATCAATATTGCTTGAATGGCAAATGTGAGACGGTATGGATATGCTACTGTAAATATACACATTTCAGATATTGAGAATACGGCCACCATGGTCTGGGTGTGTTACTTTCAGAAGCAACTTAACTACCCAGGCCATGTTTTGTCAAAAAATGAGGAATGTCAGAAATAGAAATGCAATGATGAGAACTGATGTGATTCCTTAGAGACACATGTTTGATCTACATGGTATATGTGATGTGGATTTCAGAAATACAGAGTTCTCTTTGAGATGCTCAGTTGTCTGGAATTCTACCGATTCCCATCGTTCAATGAGAAACACATTTAAATTTGATCAGATAGGGGTGTTGTACATTTTGCCAAATAATGACATTAAAATATATCGCTAAGAATGGGAGAGAACGTTTCCCCTAGAGGGGATCAAACCCAGGCCACAAGCACCAATGACATACACCCTAACTACTGTTCCAATAAGGAATATCTCTAGAGAATGTGCTCATTGGGCCAGTATAGGCCCTGTCCAGAATAATTCCTTACCCCTCCTCCCTATCCACTTGTGTCGATCTGAAAAACTTGATAGGTGTAAGCAATTGGGTGAATGCACTTTGAATTAAATCTCAGCTCTGTTAAAAGTACACTCAAGAAAATAGTGTATTGAGCATAGTGATTCAGAAGTATTATAACAGTTTAATATGCCCTACCGACATTAGACACCTGTAATGATGGGGCTGTGAGTCAGAAGCAGGTGAAACGTTTTAATAAAACAAAACCAAGAACATGACACTAACATCAGGCAGTACGCCGGCCGATACACAAGAACTATATCAACTGGTGAGTGACATATAAAGGGGAGGAAAGGATGAAGGTAATAGAGTCCAGGTGTGAATCAATGATTCACAGGGGCGCGTAATGATGAGTGCCAGGTGTGCGTAATGATGAATCCCAGGACCGGTGGTTAGTACTCTGGCGACTTCATACGCCGGAGGGGAGGAGCAGACATGACAGTACACCCCCCACCCCCGATGTGCAGCTCCAGCCGCAGGACGACCCCAAGGAGAAGGTTGGTGCCGTTGGCGAAGGTGGGAATCTCAGATGTTGGGGTCCAGAATGTCCTCCACCGGAACACAACACCTATCCTCTGGGCCATACCCCTCCCAGTCCACCAGCTACTGGAGCCAACCTCCACGACGTCGGGAGTCCAGTAGGAATCTGACAGTGTACGCCGGGCTCCCCTCGATGTCCAGGGGGGGTGGAGGTGTATCATAGGGGACAGCATCAGCTAGGGGACCAGGAACCACCGCCTGAGAAGGGGGACATGAAAAGGTGAGATACAGGTTACAATTACCCAGTCACTACCATATATCACCTCCTTGACCCTCCGGAGAACTTTGAACGGCCCCACAAACCGGGGTCTCAGTTTATAGCAGGGCAGGTGGGGTGGGAAGTTCCTGGTAGAGAGGCAGACACCAATCCCAGATGGAACACAGGAGTCTCACTGCGGTGACGGTCTGCCTACTCCTTCTGACGATGGACGGCGTGCTGGAGTCTCATGTGCGCATTGTTCCACACCTCCTCCGTGCACAAGAACCACTCATCTACCGCAGGAGAACCACTCATCTACCGTAAACACTTGGCATGAGGGACAGTCAGCCAGAGTGACGTGTACCAAAAAGAGCCTAACAGGAAGAGCAGTAGATGGAATACGCACTACTGGTCCTGGGGATGTAACCTCACGTGACCGTCCCTCTGCTCTAGTGGATCCCGGATTCCGAAGTAACAGACACTGCTGACGCTTGTGCCCTCCCTGGCCACAGTACAGACAGAGCCACAGCTGTATCCGTCTGCATCGTTCCGCTGCAGGAAGGCGTGTGACCCCTACTTCCATGGGTTCAGGCTCTGATCCCGAAAACTTGCCAAAGGAGGGAGAGCAGCAATGGAGATGGCGATGCTCCCAGAGGAGGTTATCCAGGCGGAAGGCCATCGCAATGAGTGCGTCCGGGGTGAGGTTGTCATCTCAGCAGGCTAGTTTCGTCTGGACCTCCTCGCGTTGACCTCTTCTAAATAACGTGCTGAGCACCGTCTCATTCCAGCCACTGGAAACTGCTACTGTCCGGAAGGTAAGCGCATACTCAGCAGCCATCTGATTCCCCTGCTGGAGCTGAAGCAGATGCTCACCTCCCTCGCTGCGGGATGATCGAAAATACATTTAAACAGAGCCATGAACCCCTCATAAGACTCGAGCTCCTCCTCGCCTCTCTCCCAGATGTCTGTAGCCCATTCCAATACCCGCCCAGTTAGCAGAGAAATAACCATGGCAACCTTAGACCTCTCAGTGGTGGGAGCTCCCATCTGATGTAGAGGGAGCACCAAAGGAAGAAGCCACGGCATTTGGGTGGTGTCCCGTCATATTTCTCTTGGAGGGACAGACGGGCATCGCTGACCTGACGGGCATTGCTGACCGGATTGCTGAATGGGCTGGTGTGCTGACTCGTTGGGTAGACTGGCTCTAGAATATCCTCCACTGTTGACACGTTGTAGACTGCGGAGAACATCTTCCATGCCCGTCCCCAGTTGAGCCAGCTGAGCAAGGTGTTGACGAGGAAGGTCACCTTGTTCATTGACTGTCTGGGAGATGTCCGGTTGTCCTGCTGCTTCCATATTTGGAGTTGGTATTCTGTAATGATGGGGTGGTGAGTCAGAAGCAGGTGAAACGTTTTAATAAAACAACAAAACCAAGAACACCAAGAACACGACACTAACATCAGGCAGTACGCCAATACAATAACAATATCAACTGGTGAGTGAACATGGGAGAGTGACATATAAATGGGTGGAAATGATGAAGGTAATGGAGTCCAGGTGATTCACAGGTGTGTGTAATGATGAGTGCCAGTTGTGCGTAATGATGAATCCCAGGACCGGTGGTTATTAGTCTGGCGACCTCATACGCCGGAGTGGAGGAGCAGTAGCAGACGTGACAACAACTATACAGAAAGCCCTCATTGTTGAAAAAAAGTCAATCAAATCAATGATGAGAGAATAGTCAAATGACCTGAAGACTGAAAGAAATGGTGGCGTAGCAGGTAGATCTGAATACTGTGAACCATGATGTTGTGAGTTCCGAAACCAGGTAAAGACATGTTGAACAATAATTACTTTATAAATGAACATACACAATGTTATAATGTTTGTCAAATATGTAAATAAAAACCCTGTATGTTAAAAGCACTGTGTGTGTGTGTGTGTCCCTAACCTTGCAGACAGACAAAAAGAGCTGTGAATGGATCAGTCGTTCACCAATCAGAGCCTTGATTGGTTTGACTGCAGTAAAAACGCCTGATGTGTACTGAAACATTCTTTTTGGGGGAGCGAACGTTTCTTTTGGACCATCAGGCGACGTCCTGACAACTGATACACGGAAATGTTCTTGAAACGTCCCATGAAACATGTCTTGAAAATTAATATATTATATATTATATATTAATTAATGGTCCCGTCTGGCTCAGTTGGTAGAGCATGGTGTTCGCAACGCTAGGGTTGTGGGTTCCATTCCCACGGGGGACCAGTACGGAGAAAAAATGTATGAAATGTATGCATTCACTACTGTAAGTCGCTCTGGATAAGAGCCTCTGCTAAATTACTAAAATGTAAAATGTAATATTCTGAGAACATGGCAACCATGTTCTGTGTATGTTTGAACAATAACAAAGTTTCCCACCTCTGTTCAGGTGAAAAGCTGAGGGATGGGGCTGGAGAAATGTAACCTTGCTCAAATTTGTAGACAGAGCTATGCACTAAACATCCATGATATTCTAGTTTTAACCATGTTTTGAGGCTATATAGTGTTTGTTTACATTTATTTTGTTTACAAACAGTAAAACAAACTTACATGTTGAATTCTGATGGGGTATGACAGTTGAACTAAACTCATGAGGCATTAATTAGTTAATTTAAGTTAACATATCATTAATTTATAGCAACTGAATGCCCTTTTACATCTCAGTTATATGAAAATAACACATACACACAAATCATAACACAATATGCCAGCATAGTTTCTAAATAATGTCACAAACAATTATTGGCACCTATGATAAAGATTAGCAAAAAGACTGTATGAAATAAATAGTAAAAATACTGAGCTATATTGTATGCCCAAAACATTATATTATTTTAGACTAAAACAATTGCTCAGAGAAAGAGATTTTGTTTAAGAAGTAATTTTTTTTCTTCTACAAAATGAATGAATAACAATTATTGGCCCTGTTTTCAATACTTTGTCACCCTCCCCTTGCGAGAATAACAGCATTGAGTCTTTTTCTAAAATGTTTTATGAGTTTGGAAATCACAATGGGAGGGATCTTTTACCATTCCTCCATGCATAATCTTTCCAGATCCTTGAACTCCTTCGTCTGCTCTTATGGACTACCCTCTTCAATTCAAACCACAGGTTTTAAATGGGGTTCCAATCTGGAGACTGAGATGGCCATTGCAAATGTTGTAATTTTGTGGTCAATTAACCATTTCTTTGGGGATTTTAATGTGTACTTTGGGTAATTGTCTTGGAAGATCCACTTGCAGCCAAGTTTCAACTTCCTGGCAGAGGACACCGTGTTTTTGGCTAAAATGTCCTGGTACTGGGTAAAGTTCATGTTTCCATTGACCTTAATAACCTGTTGGGGCTAAGGGGCAGTATTTTCACGGCCGGATAAAAAACGTACCCGATTTAAACTGGTTACTACTCTTGCCCAGAAACGAGAATATGCATATAATTAGTAGCTTTGGATAGAAAACACTCTAAAGTTTCAAAAACTTTTTGAATGGTGTCTGTGAGTATAACAGAACTCATATGGCAGGCCAGAACCTGAGAATATTCCATGCAGGAAGTGCCCTGTCTGACAATTTGTTGTCCTTCTGTTGCATCTCTATCAACATTACAGCATCTGTGCTGTTATGTGACACTTTCTAAGGCTTCCATTGGCTCTCTAAAGCATTCAGAAAGCGGAATGACGTATCTCCTGTCTCTGGGCAAAGTACAGGAGCAGAGTTTGTAAGTGGCCTGCCTGGGGACAGTAAGACTGAGATGCGCGTTCATGAGACTTCTCCATTTTTTTCTTTCAGTCTTTGAATGAATACAACGTTGTCCGGTTGGAATATTATCGCTATTTTACGAGAAAAATGGCATAAAAAATGATTTTAAACAGCGTTTGACATGCTTCTAAGTATGGTAATGGAATATTTTGAATTTTTTTGTCACGAAATGCGCTCGTGCGTTACCCTTCAGATAGTGACCTGAACGCACAAACAAAATGGAGGTATTTGGATATAACTATGGATTATTTCGAACCAAAACAACATTTGTTGTTGAAGTAGAAGTCCTGGGAGTGCCTTCTGACGAAGAACAGCAAAGGTAATCAAATTGTTCGAATAGTAATTCTGAGTTTAGGTTGCCCCAAACTTGGTGATGTCAAATTAGCTAGCCTGTGATGGCCGAGCTATGTACTCAGAATATTGCAAAATGTGCTTTCGCCGAAAAGCTATTTTAAAATCTGACATAGCGTTTGCGTAAAGGAGTTCTGTATCTATAATTCTTAAAATAATTGTTGTGTATTTTGTCAATGTTTATCATGAGTAATTTAGTAAATTCACCGGAAGTTTTCGGTGGGTATGCTAGTTCTGAACATCACATGCTAATGTAAAAAGCTGTTTTTTGATATAAATATGAACTTGATTGAACAAAACATGCATGTATTGTATAACATAATGTCCTAGGAGTGTCATCTGATGAAGATCATCAAAGGTTAGTGCTGCATTTAGCTGTGGTTTTGGTTTTTGTGACATATGTGCTTGCTTTGAAAATGGCTGTGTGATTATTTTTGGCAGGGTACTCTCCTCACAAAATCTAATGTTTTGCTTTCGCTGTAAAGCCTTTTTGAAATCAGACAACGTGGTTAGATTAACGAGAGTCTTATCTTTCAAATAGTGTAAAATAGTCATATGTTTGAAAAATTGAAGTTATAGCATTTTTGAGGTATTTGTATTTCGCGCCACGCGATTCCATTGGCTGTTGACTAGGGTGGGGCGCAAACGTCCCACTGGCCCAGAGAGGTTAACAAGGACCCCAGGACTAGCGGAAGCAAAATAGCTTCAGAACATCAAAGATCTGCCTCTATATTGTACAGTAGGTATGTGGTTCTTTGCATTTTTCTTTTGACACAAAACCCACCCACCACTGTTCCAAAAACACGTTTTCATGTGATCACGTGATCTGTGGTGGCTAATTTCTGCATTACCAAATGAGGAGAGTTACGAACTTCACACACCAGTCTGAGTTATACTTAAACTACATCTTTAATAATTAAGAGCTTTTGCAAAAGCACTTTGACTTTCAATGATGCGTTATCTCTGATGAACCATTTGAAAAAGTGACTACACAAAAGTACAAAGAGCTTTTATAGCCAAGATGCAACCCTTCAACATAAATGACGAACCACAGATCTTAGGAACAGTTCACAAAGGTTAACCTGTTAGGGCTAGGGGGCAGTATTGACACAGCCGGATAAAAAACGTACCCGATTTAATCTGGTTACTACTCCTGCCCAGTAACTAGAATATGCATATAATTATTGGCTTTGGATAGAAAACACCCTAAAGTTTCTAAAACTGTTTGAATGGTGTCTGTGAGTATAACAGAACTCATATGGCCGGCCAAAACCTGAGAAGATTCCATGCAGGAAGTGGCCTGTCTGACAAGATGTGTTTCATCTAGGCTGTTTTCATTGAAGATTTAGGATCTTTGCTCTAACGTGACACTTCCTACGGCTCCCATAGGCTCTCAGAGCCCGGGAAAAAGCTGAACGATATCGAGGCAGGCTCTGGCTGAAACACTTTATCGCGTTTGGCAAGTGGCCGCTCAGAGTACTGTGGGCTTAGGCGCGTGCCCGAGTCGACCGAATGCTTTATTTTTTTTCGTCTGTTTACCTAAATGCAGATTCCCGGTCGGAATATTATCGCTTTTTTACGAGAAAAATTGCATAAAAATGGATTTTAAACAGCGGTTGACATGCTTCGAAGTACGGTAATGGAATATTTAGAATTTTTTTGTCACGAATTGCGCCATGCTCGTAACC
Source organism: Salmo salar (assembly GCF_965601325.2). Classification (NCBI taxonomy): domain Eukaryota; kingdom Metazoa; phylum Chordata; class Actinopteri; order Salmoniformes; family Salmonidae; genus Salmo; species Salmo salar. The sequence continues at coordinate 29,896,013 of NC_138294.1, read as the reverse complement.
CTTATTTACCCTTTCGGATAGTGTCTTGAACGCACAAACAAAACGCAGCTGTTTGGATATAACGATGGATTATTTAGGACCAAACCAACATTTGTTATTGAAGTAGAAGTCCTGGGAGTGCATTCTGACGAAGACAGCAAAGGTAATAACATTTTTCTTATAGTAAATCTGATGAGTGCTAAACTTGCTGGGTGTCTAAATAGCTAGCCCTGTGATGCCGGGCTATCTACTGAGAATATTGCAAAATGTGCTTTCACCGAAAAGCTATTTTAAAATCGGACATATCGAGTGCATAGAGGAGTTCTGTATCTATAATTCTTAAAATAATTGTTATGCTTTTTGTGAACGTTTATCGTGAGTAATTTAGTAAATTTAGTAACGTTTTTTATCCGGCCGTGAAAATACTGCCCCCTAGCCCCAACAGGTTAATTATCTATGTTACCCAACTAATTCTGATTTATCCGCCACAGATCTTAAGTGAAGATAATGTGATAACATATGACAACATGTAAATTAACATAAAACTACCCACTGGAGAAAAAAATTGTTGAATCAACGTTGTTTCCACGCCATTTCAACTCCCCAAATCTATGTGATGACGTTGAATCAACATGCAAAACTGATTGGATTTGCAAAAAGTTATAAAATTAAGGGTATTTCTTCTTTTAACTTTTAACCTAAATCCAATGATATGTTGATATTTTTGTTGATGTTATATTGATGTTACGTTAGTTGACAACTCAACCAAATGTAAATCAAAACTAGACGTTGAACTGATGTCTGTGACCAGTGTGTACACGTGAAAACGTGACTACATGAATGTGAAATCACGTGGTTTTTCTGTAAGGGTAAATATTTTGCAATGGCCTTCTGAGTCTCCGGACTTGAACCACATTGAAAACCTTTGGTTTCAACTGAAGAGGGCAGTCCATCATTTGTTTATATTTTTTTTTATTTAACCTTTATTTAACTAGGCAAGTCAAAGCGCAGACGAAGGACATCAATGATCTGGAAATATTCTGTATGGAGGAATGGTCTAAGATTCCTCCCAATGTGTTCTCCAATGTTAAAAACCATTTTTGATAAAGTCTCAGTGCCATTATCCTCCCAAGGGGAGGGTGCCGGAGAATTGAAAAATGTTGTGCCAATCATTTCTAACCCTTATCTATTTGAGAGAAAAATTATTACTTCTTTAACCAAAAAAATTCTCTAAGCAATTATATTTGTATTATTATTATATAATCTTTAAAAAAAATGTAGTCTTTATCAAGGGTGCAAATGATTGCAGTCATGACTGTATGTGAGATATGGAAGGAAAATGTGACTCAGATTATCGAAAACCATTCGGGTAAGAGTGTAAACAAATCTACATGCCAAAATGTACATATATTGTATGAGGCAGAATATCAAAATATAGTTCCAACAGTTATGTGTACAGTAGAAAACCTGATATCATCCTTCTCTCTTAGGTGGTGGAAATATAGCCAAAATCAAGATGAGCACTACACTGCTATGTCTAACAGGTAAGAAATGAGAGCAGAACATGCTCGAAAACTTTGGGGTTTAGCTCCATAGTTTCAAGAGTGGTGCATTAAACTTCTGTATGATTACTTAGTTCCTGAGGTTCATATGAGAATATGTCTTAAACAATGTGTAAAACAATTATATGGAGATTGTGAAATTGTTAAAATCCCAGTGCAGTCCACAATGTGATTTTCCTGTGTTTTATATACACTGCTCAAAAAAATAAAGGGAACACTTAAACAACACAATGTAACTCCAAGTCAATCACACTTCTGTGAAATCAAACTGTCCACTTAGGAAGCAACACCGATTGACAATACATTTCACATGCTGTTGTGCAAATGGAATAGACAACAGGTGGAAATTATAGGCAATTAGCAAGACACCCCCAATAAAGGAGTGGTTCTGCAGGTGGGGACCACAGACCACTTCTCAGTTCCTATGCTTCCTGGCTGATGTTTTGGTCACTTTTGAATGCTGGCGGTGCTTTCACTCTAGTGGTAGCATGAGACGGAGTCTACAACCCACACAAGTGGCTCAGGTAGTGCAGCTCATGGTAGTGCAGCTCAGCTGTGGCAAGAAGGTTTGCTGTGTTTGTCACCATAGTGTCCAGAGCATGGAGGCGCTACCAGGAGACAGGCCAGTACATCAGGAGACATGGAGGAGGCTGTAGGAGGGCAACAACCCAGCAGCAGGACCGCTACCTCCGCCTTTGTGCAAGGAGGAGCAGGAGAAGCACTGCCAGAGCCCTGCAAAATGACCTCCAGCAGGCCACAAATGAGGGTGGTATGAGGGCCCGACGTCCACAGGTGGGGGTTGTGCTTACAGCCCAACACCGTGCAGGACGTTTGGCATTTGCCAGAGAACACCAAGATTGGCAAATTCGCCGCTGGCGCCCTGTGCTCTTCACAGATGAAAGCAGGTTCACACTGAGCACATGTGACAGACGTGACAGAGTCTGGAGACGCCGTGGAGAACGTTCTGCTGCCTGCAACATCCTCCAGCATGACCGGTTTGGCGGTGGGTCAGTCATGGTGTGGGGTGGCATTTCTTTGGGGGGCCGCACAGCCCTCCATGTGCTCGCCAGAGGTAGCCTGACTGCCATTAGGTACCGAGATGAGATCCTCAGACCCCTTGTGAGACCATATGCTGGTGCGGTTGTGTGTCAGCAGTTCCTGCAAGAGGAAGGCATTGATGCTATGGACTGGCCCGCCCGTTCCCCAGACCTGAATCCAATTGAGCACATCTGGGACATCATGTCTCGCTCCATCCACCAACGCCACATTGCACCACAGACTGTCCAGGAGTTGGCGGATACTTTAGTCCAGGTCTGGGAGGAGATCCCTTAGGAGACCATCTGCCACCTCATCAGGAGCATGCCCAGGCGTTGTAGGGAGATCATACAGGCACGTGGAGGCCACACACACTACTGAGCCTCATTTTGACTTGTTTTAAGGACATTACATCAAAGTTGGATCAGCCTGTAGTGTGGTTTTCCACTTTAATTTTGAGTGTGACTCCAAATCCAGACCTCCATGGGTTGATAAATTGGATTTCCATTGATTATTTTTGTGTGATTTTGTTGTCAGCACATTCAACTATGTAAAGAAAAAAGTATTTTTAATAAGATTATTTCTTTCATTCAGATCTAGGATGTGTTGTTTAAGTGTTCCCTTTATCTTTTTGAGCAGTATATATTTCCACACTATGAGGTTGGAACAATACTGTGAAACTGTGAAAATTATGACAACGCCTTTTTGGTGTAAGAGCGGTTTGAAAAGCCACTTGAAATTTGAGAATGTTCCGGTGGGATGTAGTTTTGGCCATCCATGGTGATGTCACCATGTGGTTAATTAGATAATGGAACAATACGAATATATCCAAACCTCTCCAATAACAGCTAATTTTCCGTTTTCCCACCCCACTCAAACCACTTAATGACAGTCCGGGCAAAAAATGTTGCTTGAGAAATTGCTCTTTGCTAAAAAGCTCTTTTTCTTTTTGACCATTTTAATTTAATACAATCACAGTAAGATACTTAATGGTTACCCAGACATGATTTTGGTAGTGAGATAAAAACAGCTGCATTGAATCTTTAAAAAATGGGCGTAGGAGTTAGTTGACAATGAATGGGTTGATTTTGGGTTGATGAGTCCAAGACCTGGCTACTGCGGCTTCAGCACCGAGATAAAAAACTGAGCTAAAATGTGTCCGCTCCACATAGTCAAACCTAGGATTGAAAATTCTGGTAATATAAACCAAATTCCAAGGTTTAACAGATATCCCGGTTGGAAGATTCCCGGAATTAGGAGGAAATAACCAAGAAATGTGGAATTCTCTGACCAAGATTTCTGGAAAACTTGGACATTTTTGGGAAGTTACCATAATTTTCCAAACCTAGTCATGCCAAAGATGATCTGATAATCAGTGGCACAAAAAAGCTATATATTGTGTGCCACAAATGATTGCATTGCCAAAGACTCAAACTGCAGAGAGTGCACATGAACTGGGATGAATAGCAAGTAACATGGTTAACGCTAAATGGCAATGGCTCCTGGCTCAAGCCCCATCATTGTTGCACATGCATCCACTGAAACGTAAACCACTGTAGCCAGCTGACTAATCATCAGTGTACATGTGTAACGGCTGTCTTCGTCGTCAGATGAAACAGAGAAGTCATCGTCAGAAAAGGTGGACCAATACGCAGCGGAGGATGTGTTCATCATTAGTGTTTTAATAGAACAACGTGAACACTATACAAAAACAAGAAAACTGACAGCCAACAGTCCTGTCAGGTGCAAACACTAACAGAAACAATTACCCACAAAACCCAAAGGAAAAACATGCTCCTTATGTGTGACTCCCAATCAACAACAATGAACTACAGCTGTGCCTGATTGGGAGCCACACATGGCCCAAAACAAAGAAATACAAAAAACCTAGAAAAAGAACATAGAACGCCCACCCAATGTAACACCTTGGCCTAACCAAAATAAAGAACAAAAACCCCTCTCTATGGCCAGGGCGTTACATTACCCCCCCCCCCCCCCAAGGTGCAGACTCCGGCCGCAAAACCTGACACTGAAGGGGAGGGTCCGGGTGGGCCTTCTTACGGCGGCGGCTCAGGTGCGGGACGTGGCCTCTGTTCCACCCTTGGCGTTGCCCTCTTAGGTGGCGCACCTGGCCGCGCCGAAGGTCTGGCGGGCGTCCCTGGCGGCTCCGGCGGCACTGACCCAGGATTCACCAGGCTGGGGAGATATGAAGGAGGCCTGGCCCTGGGTGCAGGCACAGGACTCACCAGTCTGGCGGGCGGCTCCGGCGGCTCCGGGCTGGCGGGCGGCTCTAGCGACTCTGACCCAGGATTCACCAGGCTGGGGAGACATGAAGGAGGCCTGGCCCTAGGCGTAGGCACAGGACTCACCGGACAGGCGGGTGGCTCTGACTGCTCTGGACAGGTGGGCGGCTCTGGCGGCTCCGGACAGGCGGGCGGCTCTGGCGGCTCCGGACAGATGGGCGGCTCTGGCGGCTCCGGACAGACGGGCGGCTCTGGCGGCTCCGGACAGGGAGGTGGCACAGGACGGACCAGGATGGGGAGACCCACTGGTGGCCTGGTCCTAGGAGGAGGCACAGGACGGACCAGGATGGGGAGACCCACTGGAGACCTGGACCTAGGAGGAGGCACAGGACGGACCAGGATGGGGAGACCCACTGGAGGTCTGGACCGAGGAGGAGGCACAGGATAAACCGGGCTGTGGGGGAGCACTGGAGGTCTGGTATGTACGCTCGACATGCTTACTCCAGGCTGAATGCCCACTTTGGCCCGGCACGGGTGGAGAGCAGGCATTGGGCGAACTGGACCCTCCCAGCGCTCTGGAGACACAGTACGCAACGCCGGCGCAGGATAACCTGGACCGAGGAGGCGCACTGGAGACCAGACGCACTGAGCTGGCACCATCCGCCCTGGCTCGATCCCTGCACTCGCATGGCACTTGCGGGGGGCTGGTATGTAGTGCACCGGGCTTTGAATGCGCACTGGGGACACCGTGCGCTCCACAGCATAACACGGTGTCTTACCAGTACCACGCTGCTTCCGGTAAGCACGGAGAGTTGGCTCAGGTCTACCGCCTGACTCCGCCAATCTCACCGTGTGCCCCCCCCCCAATTTTTTGGGGGGGCTGCCTCACGTGTCTGCTGCGCTCCCTTGCCTCGTACCAGCGCCTCTTAGCTCTCACCGCCTCGATCTCCCACTGCGGGCGGCGATAATCCCCAGCTTGAGCCCATGGTCCTTTCCCGTCCAGGATTTCCTCCCAAGTCCACAAATCCTGAACGCTCCTCTGCTGGCGCTTCTCCTTCCTCCGCTGCTTGGTCCGTTGTTGGTGGGTAATTCTGTAACGGCTGTCTTCATCGTGAGATGAAACAGAGAAGTCATCGCCAGAAAAGGTGGACCAATACTCAGCAGAGGATGTGTTCATCATTAGTGTTTTAATAGAACAACGTGAACACTATACAAAAACAAGAAAACTGACAGCCAACAGTCCTGTCAGGTGCAAACACTAACAGAAACAATTACCCACAAAACCCAAAGGAAAAACATGCTCCTTATGTGTGACTCCCAATCAACAACAATGAACTACAGCTGTGCCTGACTGGGAGCCACACACGGCCCAAAACAAAGAAATACAAAAAAACCTAGAAAAATAACATAGAACGCCCACACAATGTAAGGCCCTGGCCTAGCCAAAATAAAGAACCAAAAACCCTCTCTATGGCCAGGGCGTTACAACATGATAGTAGTGAAATAGAATGCATCGCCTATCATGGAATTATACCATGTATACTTTGAAAGGACCAATTTCTAAGGTAAGATGTAAAACAAACTTTATCAAGGATGTGTTAAAGTGTAATGTTTGTTCTCCAAGTTAGCCTAGCTGGTTCAGCTTCTTTGACTGCCTGCCCACTCAAGTTTATGAAATGTCATGTGTCCGTTTTTGGGAGCAGATTCAAAATAAGCTAAGGCAGTGTGTGACACTGTGGTTCTATGCCAGACTTTATTCTGGATCACATGGGCAAAAAGGAAAAGGAGCCTAAAGGTAGGGAGACATACAAATTGTACAGCTCTTTATTTTAGTATTGGTTGCATTGAAGACAAGGCCACTTTTATTTATCTCTGGATGTCAGTATTTGCATAGCCCAGTCATTTCGGTCATTTTTGTGGTTTTAAAACAATTCTGCTAATGTCTCAAAGAATGTAAAACTACATAGAGTTACATGAAATATGGTTGTAAAAGTATTGATTGGAAGTTAGTTTATTTTCACTGACTCTGGTTTTTTAACTCTTTCAGTCAAAAGAACACATCTTTCTACTAATTTCATTCATTTTATTTAGTAATGCCCAGAGCACGCAGGAAAACCATGAACTAAAAAGTAAAATGAATCAATATTCAACAAGGCTCTTGTTCACCATGGAGGAAGACAAGCTTGTGTAATAAATGACATTTGGTCCATTGTTACCCTTAGAAATGACCACAAAAGGTATAGATTGCTTCAGAATGCTGGCAAAACCGTATCATATTTTTTTTATTAACATTATGATGCTACAGTTTTAGGTTTAAAACATATTCATGCAGTCTTAACTGGCTGGATAATTCATCCTTTGCTACAGCACTACTAATATACAATGTTGACTTCAAGAATGTCACTTCTGTACTAGAAAGATGTAGCTAGCTAGTTGCACATTGCTAGCTGGTTGGGTGGGCAGCCAGGCAGGTTGGAACTGGATAGCTAGCTAGCATTAGGCATTGACAAACATGGCAAAAAGTATTGCAGGCTAGATATCTAGCTGGTTTGCTAGATTCCTTATATGGGTTGTCAAATGAATACCTGTACTTGGAAATAGTTAGCTAGCTAACTTCTGGCTTTAGGTTGCTTGAATGTTGGCATGTTAAAAATTCTCAACAGCTCGCGCTTGAGTCACTCACTCACTTTGGTGTGAAGTCCGTCCCAACCGTAAAACACATGTTTAGGTTATTCAAACCTGATCGGTTATCGATGACATCTAGCTGGCTCAGGTTTTTTAATTGCACACAAAGTGGTGATGTCATTTTCTCAACAGTATTTGTGATTTATGATGAAAAGTGCCTCTGCTTCTGCCTTGCCTCAAGCGAGCTATATCTAGCTAGCTATACATGACATGCAAGACAGTTGACAAAAGTCCTCTTCTTAGTTAATCTCAAATAAAATAGAGATGCTAATTATGTTTGCCTCGTCGTTATCGGCTACTACTAGCCAATAATTAGCAGAACATTTCAACAACGCATGGGTGGCTGTCTAACTAGCTAACGTGTGCACGAAATCTTTCCAGTCCTATAATCCAGAAATACATTGCAGTGGAGAAGAAGCAAGCAGAAACAGTGATAATGTTCCCACCCACACTAGATACGGACCAACCAAACTTGCCTGTGGCATGGGGCACACAAACTTGCCTGTGGCATGGGGCATGCAATTATTGCATTGAATCATCATTTCACCACCTTGGCTACATTCCTTTAAACAAGTGGTAAAAGTTATTTATTTTGAAATTTGACTTTCTGGTTCAGCACATCACACATCAGGCATCAAATCGGTTATATATAGAGAACATGGTTATATTACAATATTATATTTATGCCATTTAACACAGAACTAAAATAAGTGGATTGATAGAGATTCCCTTTTCTATACCCTTTGCGGGCAGAGCCAAAGTTATTGCCTGGGACACAAGACCCGAACGCATACAAATGTTACAACTTGGGAGAATCTCAATTGCATTTCCTTTATTCTTTGCATCCTCTCTTCTCACCTCCATCTCCAAAGACATTGGATGAGAAGGTCCCAGGGGAGGGACCTCTGCTGACCTTCTCATCAAATAGGTTTTTGATAAGGAGGCGAGGAGAGATTTTCCCCTCGTCTTTCTTCATAGTGGGCTTATTGGGTCTGTCAATTGTGACTGAGAATTATAAAAATGTTCTTCAAACAGTGTACATTTTTGACTGATAGGCATAAAAATAATTGCTAGGAATAAACATTTTGTGATTTGGTACAGAGCATATGCCAATTTGTGGATTAGAAGCCAATAAGTCTGCTTATAGGAGCAGCTGTGGTTGTTCTGCCTAACACAATATCGTTCGCAAACAGCAGCAACTCCCCAAATGATTCGCTCTCGAGTTTGAGTTAATTTATTTGAGTTTGAGTTAATAGCCCTGTCCGCCTCAGCCGACCACTGCAAACGCACCGGGCCCCCCTTCAGCAGTGAGGTAATGGGAGCCGCTACCTGACCAAAACCCCGGATAAACCTACAGTAGTAGTTGGCAAACCCTAAGAACTGCTGCACCTCCTTTACCGTGGTGGGAGTTGGCCAATTACGCACGGCTCCATCTCCACCCCTGAGGTGGAAATGCGGTACCCTAGGAAGGAGACGGACTGCTGGAAGAACAGGCACTTCTCAGCCTTGACGTACAGGTCATGCTCCAACAGGCGACCAAGCACCCTGCGCCCCAGGGACACATGCTCGGCGCGTGCGGCGGAGTATATCAGAATGTCATCAATATACACCACTACACCCTGCCCGTGCAGGTCCCTGAAAATCTCGTATACAATGGCCTAGAAGACTGATGGCGCATTCATCAACCCGTACGGCATGAAGAGGTACTCATAGTGCCTTGAGGTGGTACTGAAAGCCGTCTTCCACTCGTCTCCCTCCCGGATACGCACCAGGTTGTAAGCGCTCCTGAGATCTAGTTTGGTGAAGAAGAGCGCCCCGTGCATTGACTCAATCGCTGTGGCTATGAGCTGTAGCGGGTAACTATACCTCACAGTGATCTGGTTCAGACCCCAATAGTCAATACATGGGCGCAGATCTTCTTTCTTCTTCTTCACAAAAAAGAAGCTCAAGGAGGCAGGTGAAGTGGATGACCGAATGTACCCCTGACGCAGGGATTCGGAGACACATATGTTTCCATATCCTCCCTCTCCGCCTGTGAGAGGGGATACACGTGAGTCCTGGGAAGTGCAGCGTCTACCAGGAGATTTATCGCGCAATCGCCCCATCAATGGGATGGTAATTGAGTCGCTTTCTTTTTGGAGAAAGCGAGAGCCAAATCGGCATATTCAGGGGGAATGCGCATGGTGGAGACCTGGTCTGGACTCTCCACTGTAGTAGCACCAACGGAAACCCCTAAACACCTCCCCGAGCACTCTCGCGAGCACCCCGTGAGAGCCATCTGTGGCCAAGAAACAGTGGGGTCATGACAAACTAACCAGGGTAGGCCTAGCACCACGGGAAATGCAGGAGAGTCAATAAGGAAGAGACTAATTCTCTCCTTGTGACCCCCCTGCGTCACCATGCCCAGAGGAGCGGTGGCCTCCCTGATCAACCCTCACCCTAATGGTCGACCATCTAAGGCGTGAACGGGGAAAGGCACAGCCACGGGAACAATGGGGATCCCTAAACTATGGGTAAACGATCTATCTATAAAATTCCAAGCTGCGCCTGAATCGACGAGCGCCTTATGCTGGGAATGTGGGGTAAACTCAGAAAAAGTGACATACACAAACATATGTGCGACAGAGGGCTCTGGGTGAGAATGGTGCTGGCTCACCTGGGGTGACGCCAGAGTGCCCTGCCTGCTGCCTCGATACCCAGAGGAACCAACCCGGCACCGACCGGCAGTGTGACCTCTGCGGCCACAGATGGTGCACGAGCTGGAACTCCCTCCGGTCTCCCTGCGCACCACCCGTCCCAGCTCCATGGGTTCGGAGAGGGGGTGCGGGGGGATGGAACCAACAGACCCCGATCTGAACATCCGCGGGCAGCCAGCAGGTTATCCAGCCGGATGGTCGAACGTGAGGGTGGTGTCTCTGCAGGCCAACTCCTGACGGATGTCCTCACGCAGACTGCAGCGATAATGGTCGATCAGGGCCCTGTCGTTCCATCCCGCGCCGGCAGCCAGGGTCCGAAACTCCAGGGCGAACTCCTGGGTGCTCCTCGTCCCCTGCGTAAGATGGAATAGGCGTTCACCCGCCGCTCTACCCTCGGGCGGGTGGTCGAACACTTCCTGGAAGCGGCGGGTGAACTCCTCAAACTAGTCCAACGCCATATCTCCCTCTCTCCACACAGCGTTAGCCCACTCCAGGGCTTTCCCGGTAGGCACGAGACGAGAGTGGACACCCTCTCATGGCCCGAAGGAGCCGGGTGGACGGTTGCCAGGTACAAGTCCAGCTGCAAGAGGAACCCCTGGCAGTTCGCAGCCGTCCCATTGTATTCCCGGGGAAGGGAGAGACGAATCCCACTGGGACCAGGAGAACGAGGGGCGCGTAGTGGAGACCCCGGCTGTGCTGGTAGAGGTGCTGGGAGAACTCCCTGTCTCTCCCAGCGGTCCATTATCTGGACAACGCGGTCCATGGCGGTGCCAAGATGGTGGAGCATTGCTGCGTGCTCCCGGACGCGCTCCTCCGCCCCTATACCTGGGGTACCTGCTCCTGCTGACTCCATAAGTTTGGTACGATATTCTGTAAGGGGTGCATACTGGCGGCAGAGAGGTCAGACACAGGAGAGCAAAAACTGTGTTTCCAACTGCGCAGTTTAATAATAAAAACCCACTGGAAAACAGAACAATCAATAAATGGGCACATAACCCGACGCACACCAGACATAACGTGCACAAGCACTTACAATACCGGACAAGGACATGGGGGGAACAAAGGGTTAAATACACAACATGTAATTGATGGAATTGAAACCAGGTGTGTGGGAAGAGAAGACAAAAACTATGGAAAATGAAAGGTGGATTGGCGATGACTAGAAGACCGGTGACGTCGAACAAGGAGAGGGACCGACTTCGGAGGAAGTCGTGACAATGCCAGATGTAAGAAATACAGCAGGCAGAAATTATAAAAATAACTCGACATACCAGCTGTATTTCTACCTGCTTGAATGGCAATAGCTCAGATACGTATTAAAACCCACTTGGGTTAATTTTCGGAAATGTAACTCGCATAATAAAATAAATCCCTGTACAAATCAGTCTGTTTAAGCTAGAGATGTATTTTTGGATGGTCTGCGTCTCAATCGACCACATTCCGCCCATATCTGCCTTCCGCATCTGCGGTGAAAAGTGGCAGAGCTAAAGACAATGATACATAAAAATAAAAGAATACTCTGTAGTGTTCGAATGGTTTGGCCTACAAACTATTGACCCCTCGATGTAAAGGTGAGTCTCTCACGAACACGTACGTCAGTTGTTTTGAAGGCAGCCCGGTACAAGTTTAAACAAATTATGAAAATATGTAAGGAAGTAGTTTAGTGCCAAAAAAAGGGGTTAAATATGTGTAAAAACGTAATATTTTGCTTACTGATCATTGGTATGTCTCTCAGATATAGGAATGCCACTTCAAATTTCCCCTTAAATGTGCTTGGCATGATGAAATGTGAAACAACAATAATAATTTCCATTCCATCAACAGTACTTACGGCAACAGCAATCGTGGCAACTGAGTCAGCACAATCAACAACAACCACAGCTGTTCCCACAACAACCACGCAGCAGACACAACAAAATGAGTTGTGGGTACAAAACCCACAGCTGCAACCACAACAACCACAGCTGCACAAACAACAACATCATCTGCAAGAACATCAACAACAGCACAGGCAACAACACCCGACACCATGCCAAAAACAAACAACAACAGTCGTCCACACAAAAACAACAGCTGCTCCCACAACAACCACAGCTGCTTCTGCTACGACAACTAAAACTGTGGCTACAAAAACATCCAAAGTCCTAACAACAACAACAACAGCTGTTCCTACAACAACCAATGCCATCCCCACAACCACAGATGTTCCTGTAACAACCACATCTACAACGACAACCACAGCCGCAGCTCTGACAACCACAGCCAGCCCCACAACAACCACAGCTTCCCCCAAATCAACTACAGATGCTGTAACGACAACAACAGTTGTCCCCACATCATCCACAGCTGTTCATACAACTACCATAGCTACCCCCAAAACAACCACAGCTTTTTACACAACAACCTCAGCTTCACCAATGATAACTACAGCTGTACCAACAATAACTACAGCCTCTGCTACAACAACAACACCTGTTGCTCCAACAACTACTGTTGCCCCAACCAGTGTTTTCACTGACCCTCCTACAGCAAATGAAGGTGTACTTATTCTGCATTTCCGGCTGAATAGTACATTTTTGGAAGCCTACAATAATCCACAGTCCAATGAGTACCTTAATTTGGCATCAAATCTCATAACTGAGGTAAATGTTGATAATTGACATCAGCACGAATATTTAATGTACATTTAAAACAAAACTTGATTGTGAGTTATATTTATAATTTTTCTTGTCCTTTTAATGCTTATTGTGTGCACTGATATTTTTCTACAGTTAAATCGAGGATACAAAAGTATATATCCTGTAATCTTCCTCAGATGCATCATCATCAGTTTCTGGTATGTTCAGTTTTCTTTTTGGTCCACATTTCTACAACTGACTTATTTTGCAGGTAGACAAAGTTTATTAGTCACATGTAAACCATTCTTTAACAATAGTAATGGTACTAATACTACTACTAACAACAATAATAACTTTTATTGCATTTCACATCAATTCTGTTCTTTGATATTTAGGTCTGGTTCTGTGGGTGTGACAACCAACTTGATCTTCACAAGCCAGTCTGTGGTCCCTAACGTTACAAATGTAGAGGACTCCCTCAAGACGTCCATCAACACGCTCACAGTCTTCTTAGATGTTATCACTGGCAGTATCAAAGCTGGTAAGGACTTATCTAAACACAACACATAATACAATTCAAACACTTTATGGGGCGTAGAGTAGTTGTCTGAGTTGTCCAGGACTTTGGTATTGGGTTGCCAAACAAATTTAGTACAGCACGTTTTTCAGATATTGTAAAGCATTTTAATGGTCGTAATCAAATATTCTTTTACACAGAACTCCAGAATAACACGACTGCTACTACGACTACCAACACAACGACAGCTGCTCCAACAACAACCACAGCCTCCCCCACAACAACTACCCCTGCTGCTACGACAACAACGGCTGCTGCAACAACAAACACAGCCATGCCAACAACAACCACAGCTGCTCTCGAAACAACAGCAGATGTTCCAACAACAACCACAGCCACACCAATGACATCTACAGCTGTGGCTCCGAAAAGTACAACTACAACAATCACAGCTGCAATCAAAACAACCACGTCGGCATCAACGACAACCACAGCCGTAGCTCCGACAACCACAGCCACAAAACCAACAACCACCGCTGTCCCCACAACAACCACAGTTGTCCCCACAACAACCACAGTTGTCCCCACAACAACCACAGATAAAACCACAACAACCACATATTTTCTAACAACAACTACAGCTGCTCCAACAACCACAACAGCTTCCTCTTCAACAACCACAGCTGCTCCAACAACAACCACAGCTTTCCCCACAACAACAACAGTTGCTGCTACTACAACAACAGCTGCTCCCACAACAACCACAGATGCACCCACAACAACCACAGATTCACCCACAACAACCACAGATGCACCCACAACAACCACATATTTACTCACAACAACTACAGCTGCTCCAACAACCACAACAGCTTCCTCTTCAACAACCACAGCTGCTCCAACAACAACCACAGCTTTCCCCACAACAACTACAGTTGCTGCTACGACAACAACGGCTGCTGCTACAACAAATACAGCCATGCCAACAACAACCACAGATGCTCCAGAAACAACAACAGATGTTCCCACAACAACCACAGCTACTCCCACAACAACCACAGCTGCTCCCACAACAACCACAGATGTTCCCACAACAACCACAGCTTCTCCCACAACTACAGCTTCTTCGACAACAACCACAGAATCTCCCACAACAACCACAGATGCACCCACAACAACCACAGCTGCTCCAACAACAACCACAGCTGGTCCAACAACAACCACAATTGCACCCACAACAATCACAGCTGCTCCCACAACAACTACGGTTGCTCCCACAACAACCACAGCTTCTCCCACAACAACCACAGCTGCTCCAACAACAACCACAGATCCACCCACAACAACCACAGCTACTCCCACAACAACCGACGATGCTCCCACATCCACCACAGTGGCTCCAACAACAACCACATCTGAAGCAACAACAACAACAGTGGCTCCAACAACAAACACAGTGGCTCCAACAACAACCACAGATGCACCCACAACAACCACAGCTGCTCCCACAACAACCACAGATGTTCCCGCAACAACCACAGCTTCTCCCACAACAACCACAGCTGCTCCGACAGCAACCACAGAATCTCCCACAACAACCACAGATGCACCCACAACAACCACAGCTGCTCCCACAATAACCACAGATGTGCCAACAACAACCACAGCTGCTCAAACAACAACCACAGCTGCTCCAACAACAACCACAATTGCACCCACAACAACCAAAGCTGCTCCCACAACAACCACGGTTGCTCCCACAACAACCACATCTGCTCCAACAACAACCACAGCTGCTCCCACAACAACCACAGCTGCTCCCACAACAACCACAGATGCACCCTTAACAACCACAGCTGCTACCACAACAACCACAGATGTTCCAACAACAACCACAGCTGCTCCAACAACAACCACAGCTGCTCCAACAACAACCACAGCTGCTCCAACAACAACCACAGCTGCTCCCACAACAACCACAGATGTTCCCACAACAACCACAGCTTCTCCCACAACAACTACAGCTTCTTCGACAACAACCACAGAATCTCCCACAACAACCACAGATGCACCCACAACAACCACAGCTGCTCCAACAACAACCACAGCTGGTCCAACAACAACCACAATTGCACCCACAACAACCACAGCTGCTCCCACAACAACTACAGTCTCTTCCACAACAACCACAGCTTCTCCCACAACAACCACAGCTGCTCCAACAACAACCACAGATCCACCCACAACAACCACAGCTACTCCCACAACAACCGACGATGCTCCCACATCCACCACAGTGGCTCCAACAACAACCACATCTGAAGCAACAACAACAACATTGGCTCCAACAACAAACACAGTGGCTCCAACAACAACCACAGATGCACCCACAACAACAACAGCTGCTCCCACAACAACCACAGATGCACCCACAACAACCACAGATGCACCCACAACAACCACAGATGCACCCACAACAACCACAGACTTTCTAACAACCACAACATCTTCCTCTTCAACAACCACAGCTGCTCCAAAAACAACCACAGCTTTCCCCACAACAACCACAGTTCCTGCTACTACATCAACAGCTGCTCCCACAACAACCAATGATGCACCCACAACAACCACAGATGAACCCACAACAACCACAGATGCATCCACAACAACCACATATTTTCTAACAACAACTTCAGCTGCTCCAACAACCACAACAGCTTCCTCATTAACAACTACAGCTGCTCCAACAACCACAACAGCTTCCTCTTCAACAACCACAGCTGCTCCAACAACAACCACAGCTTTCCCCAGAACAACCACAGTTGCTGCTACTACAACCACAGCTGCTCCCACAACAACCACAGATGCTCCCACAACAACCACAGATAAAACCACATCAACCACAGATAAAACCACATCAACCACAGATGCACCCACAACAACCACATATTTTCTAACAACAACTACAGCTGCTCCAACAACCACAACAGCTTCCTCTTCAACAACCACAGCTGCTCCAACAACAACCACAGCTTTCCCCACAACAACAACAGTTGCTGCTACTACAACAACAGCTGCTCCCACAACAACCACAGATGCACCCACAACAACCACATATTTTCTAACAACAACTACAGCTGCTCCAACAACCACAACAGCTTCCTCTTCAACAACCACAGCTGCTCCAACAACAACCACAGCTTTCCCCACAACAACAACAGTTGCTGCTACTACAACAACAGCTGCTCCGACAACAACCACAGATGCACCCACAACAACCACATATTTTCTAACAACAACTACAGCTGCTCCAACAACCACAACAGCTTCCTCTTCAACAACAACAGCTGCTCCAACAACAACCACAGCTTTCCCCACAACAACCACAGTTGCTGCTACTACAACAACAGCTGCTCCCACAACAACCACAGACGCACCCACAACAACCACAGATGAACCCACAACAACCACAAATGAACCCAAAAAAACCACATATTTTCTCACAACAACTACAGCTGCTCCAACAACCACAACAGCTTCCTCTTCAACAACCACATCTGCTCCAACAACAACCACAGCTTTCCCCACAACAACCAGAATTGCTGCTACTACTACAACAGCTGCTCCCACAACAACCACAGATGCACCCACAACAACCAAATATTTTCTAACAGCAAATACAGCTGCTCCAACAACCACAACAGCTTCCTCTTCAACAACTACAGCTGCTCCAACAACCACAACAGCTTTCCCCACAACAACCACAGTTGCTGCTACTACAACAGCTGCTCCCACAACAACCACAGATGCTCCCACAACAACCACAGATGAACCCACAACAACCACAGATGCACCCACAACAACCAAATATTTTCTAACAGCAAATACAGCTGCTCCAACAACCACAACAGCTTCCTCTTCAACAACCACATATGCTCCAACAACAACCACAGCTTTCCCCACAACAACCACAGTTGCTGCTACTACAACAACAGCTGCTCCCACAACAACCACAGATGAACCCACAACAACCACAGATGCACCCAAAACAACCACATATTTTCTAACAACAACTACAGCTGCTCCAACAACCACAACAGCTTCCTCTTCAACAACTACAGCTGCTCCAACAACCACAACAGCTTCCTCTTCAACAACCACATCTGCTCCAACAACAACCACAGCTTTCCCCACAACAACCACAGTTGCTGCTACTACAACAACAGCTGCTCCCACAACAACCAAAGATGAACCCACAACAACCACAGATGCACCCACAACAACCACATATTTTCTAACAACAACTAGAGCTGCTCCAACAACCACAACAGCTTCCTCTTCAACAACTACAGCTGCTCCAACAACCACAACAGCTTCCTCTTCAACAACCACAGCTGCTCCAACAACAACCACAGCTTTCCCCACAAAAACCACAGTTGCTGCTACTACAACAACAGCTGCTCCCACAACAACCACAGATGCACCCTTAACAACCACAGCTGCTACCACAACAACCACAGATGTTCCAACAACAACCACAGCTGCTCCAACAACAACCACAGCTGCTCCAACAACAACCACAGCTGCTCCAACAACAACCACAGCTGCTCCCACAACAACCACAGATGTTCCCACAACAACCACAGCTTCTCCCACAACAACTACAGCTTCTTCGACAACAACCACAGAATCTCCCACAACAACCACCGATGCACCCACAACAACCACAGCTGCTCCAACAACAACCACAGCTGGTCCAACAACAACCACAATTGCACCCACAACAACCACAGCTGCTCCCACAACAACTACGGTTGCTCCCACAACAACCACAGCTTCTCCCACAACAACCACAGCTGCTCCAACAACAACCACAGATCCACCCACAACAACCACAGCTACTCCCACAACAACCGACGATGCTCCCACATCCACCACAGTGGCTCCAACAACAACCACATCTGAAGCAACAACAACAACATTGGCTCCAACAACAAACACAGTGGCTCCAACAACAACCTCAGATGCACCCACAACAACCACAGCTGCTCCCACAACAACCACAGATGTTCCCGCAACAACCACAGCTTCTCCCACAACAACCACAGCTGCTCCGACAGCAACCACAGAATCTCCCACAACAACCACAGATGCACCCACAACAACTGAAGATGCTCCCTCAACCACCACAGCTGCTCCCACAATAACCACAGATGTGCCAACAACAACCACAGCTGCTCAAACAACAACCACAGCTGCTCCAACAACAACCACAATTGCACCCACAACAACCACAGCTGCTCCCACAACAATCACGGTTGCTCCCACAACAACCATAGCTTCTCCCACAACAACCACATCTGCTCCAACAACAACCACAGCTGCTCCCACAACAACCACAGCTGCTCCCACAACAACCACAGATGCACCCTTAACAACCACAGCTGCTACCACAACAACCACAGATGTTCCAACAACAACCACAGCTGCTCCAACAACAACCACAGCTGCTCCAACAACAACCACAGCTGCTCCAACAACAACCACAATTGCACACACAACAACCACTGTTGTTCCCACAACAACCACAGCTTCTCCCACAACAACCACAGCTGCTCCAACAACAACCACAGCTGCACCCACAACAACCACAGATGCACCCACAACAACCACAGATGCACCCACAACAACCACAGATGCTCCCACAACAACTGAAGATGCTCCCTCAACCACCACAGTGGCTCCAACAACAACCCATTCTGCAGCCACAACAACAGCATTGGCTCCAACAACAACCAATGCTTCTCCCACAACAACCACAGCTGATACCACAACAATCACATCTGCTCTCACAACATCCCCAGCTGCTCCCACAACAACCCCAGCTGCTCTCACAACAACCACAGCTGCTCTCACAACAACCACAGCTGCTCTCACAACAACCACATCTGCTCCCACAACAACCACAGCTAATCCCACAACAGCCACAGCTGTTCCCACAACAACCACAGATGCACCCACAACAACCACAGATGAACCCAGAACAACCACAGATGCACCCACAACAACCACATATTTTCTCACAACAACTACAGCTGCTCCAACAACCACAACAGTTTCCTCTTCAACAACCACATCTGCTCCAACAACAACCACAGCTTTCCCCACAACAACCACAGTTGCTGCTACTACAACAACAGCTGCTCCCACAACAACCAAAGATGAACCCACAACAACCACAGATGCACCCACAACAACCACATATTTTCTAACAACAACTGCAGCTGCTCCAACAACCACAACAGCTTCCTCTTCAACAACTACAGCTGCTCCAACAACCACAACAGCTTCCTCTTCAACAACCACAGCTGCTCCAACAACAACCACAGCTTTCCCCACAAAAACCACAGTTGCTGCTACTACAACAACAGCTGCTCCCACAACAACCACAGATGCACCCACAACAACCACAGATGCACCCACAACAACCACATATTTTCTCACAACAACTACAGCTGCTCCAACAACCACAACAGCTTCCTCTTCAACAACCACATCTGCTCCAACAACAACCACAGCTTTCCCCACAACAACCACAGTTGCTGCTACTACAACAACAGCTGCGGATACAACAACCAGAGATGCACCCACAACAATCCAAAAAATGTTGACAACTACAGCAGCTCCCAGAACCACAACAGCTTCCCCTACAACAACCACAGCTGTACTCACAACAACCACAGCTGCTACTACAACAACAGCTGCAGCTACAACAACCAAAGCCATCCCCACAACCACAGATGTTCCTGTAACAACCACATCTTTTTTACACAGAACTCCAGAATAACACGACTGCTACTACGACTACCAACACAACGACAGCTGCTCCAACAACAACCACAGCCTCCCCCACAACAACTACCCCTGCTGCTACGACAACAACGGCTGCTGCTACAACAAATACAGCCATGCCAACAACAACCACAGATGCTCCCGAAACAACAACAGATGTTCCCACAACAACCACAGCTTCTCCCACAACAACCACAGCTGCTCCCACAACAACCACAGATGTTCCCACAACAACCACAGCTTCTCCCACAACAACTACAGCTTCTTCGACAACAACCACAGAATCTCACACAACAACCACAGATGCACCCACAACAACCATAGCTGCTCCAACAACAACAACAGCTGCTCCAACAACAACCACAATTGCACCCACAACAACCACAGCTGCTCCCACAACAAACACAGCTGCTCCGACAACAACCACAGAATCTCCCACAACAACCACAGATGCACCCACAACAACCACAGCTGCTCCAACAACAACCACAGCTGCTCCAACAACAACCACAATTGCACCCACAACAACCACAGCTGCTCCCACAACAAACACAGCTGCTCCGACAACAACCACAGAATCTCCCACAACAACCACAGCTGCTCCCACAATAACCACAGATGTGCCAACAACAACCACAGCTGCTCAAACAACAACCACAGCTGCTCCAACAACAACCACAATTGCACCCACAACAACCACAGCTGCTCCCACAACAACCACGGCTGCTCCCACAACAACCACAGCTTTTCCCACAACAACCACAGCTGCTCCAACAACAACCACAGATCCACCCACAACAACCACAGCTGCTCCCACAACAACCGACGATGCTCCCACATCCACCACAGTGGCTCCAACAACAACCACATCTGCAGCAACAACAACAACATTGGCTCCAACAACAAACACAGTGGCTCCAACAACAACCACAGATGCACCCACAACAACCACAGCTGCTCTCACAACAACCACAGATGTTCCCACAACAACCACAGCTTCTCCCACAACAACCACGGTTGTTCCCACAACAACCACAGCTTCTCCCACAACAACCACAGCTGCTCCAACAACAACCACAGCTGCACCCACAACAACCACAGATGCAACCACAACAACCACAGATGCACCCACAACAACCACAGCTGCTCCCACAACAACCGAAGATGCTCCCTCAACCACCACAGTGGCTCCAACAACAACCCATTCTGCAGCCACAACAACAGCATTGGCTCCAACAACAACCAATGCTTCTCCCACAACAACCACAGCTGTTACCACAACAATCACATCTGCTCTCACAACATCCCCAGCTGCTCCCACAACAACCCCAGCTGCTCTCACAACAACCACAGCTGCTCTCACAACAACCACATCTGCTCCCACAACAACCACAGCTGCTCTGACAACAACCTCAGACGTTCCATCAACAACCACAGTGGCTCCAACAACAACCACATCTGCAACCACAACAACCACAGTGGCTCCAACAACAACCACTGCTTCTCCCACAACAACCACAG
The DNA here is from genome assembly GCF_965601325.2 of Salmo salar. Classification (NCBI taxonomy): domain Eukaryota; kingdom Metazoa; phylum Chordata; class Actinopteri; order Salmoniformes; family Salmonidae; genus Salmo; species Salmo salar. The sequence continues at coordinate 29,874,305 of NC_138294.1, read as the reverse complement.
CTTCTCCCACAACCACAGCTGCTCCGACAACAACCACAGAATCTCCAACAACAACCACAGATGCACCCACAACAACCACAGCTACTCCCACAACAACCACAGATGTTCCAACAACAACCACAGCTGCTCCAACAACAACCACAGATGTTCCAACAACAACCACAGCTGCTCCGACAACAACCTCAGAAGTTCCATCAACAACCACAGTGGCTGCAACAACAACCACATCTGCAACCACAACAACTACAGTGGCTCCAACAACAACCACTGCTTCTCACACAACAAACACAGCTTCTCCCACAACAACCACAGCTTCTCCCACAACAACCACAGTTTCTCCCACAACAACCACAGACGTTCCGACAACAACCACAGCTGCTCCGACAACAACCTCAGACGTTCCATCAACAACCACAGTGGCTCCAACAACAACCACATCTGCAACCACAACAACTACAGTGGCTCCAATAACAACCACTGCTTCTCCCTCAACAAACACAGCTTCTCCCACAACAACCACAGCTTCTCCCACAACAATCACAGCTGCTCCCACAACAACCAAAGATTCACCCACAACAACCACAGCTGCTCCCACAACAACCACAGATGTTCCAACAACAACCACAGCTGCTCCAACAACAACCACAGCTGCTCCAACAACAACCACAATTGCACCCACAACAACCACAGCTGCTCCCACAACAACCACGGTTGCTCCCACAACAACCACAGGTTCTCCCACAACAACCACAGCTGGTCCAACAACAACCACAGATCCACCCACAACAACCACAGCTGCTCCCACAACAACCGACGATGCTCCCACATCCACCACAGTGGCTCCAACAACAACCACATCTGCAGCAACAACAACAACATTGGCTCCAACAACAACCACAGTGGCTCCAACAACAACCACAGATGCACCCACAACAACCACAGCTGCTCCCACAACGACCACAGATGTTCCATCAACAACCACAGCTTCTCCCACAACAACCACAGCTGCTCCGACAACAACCACAGAATCTCCCACAACAACCACAGATGCACCCACAACAACCACAGCTGCTCCCACAACAACCACAGCTGCTCCAACAACAACCACAGAATCTCCCACAACAACCACAGATGCACCCACAACAACCACAGATGTTCCAACAACAACCACAGCTGCTCCAACAACAACCACAATTGCACCCACAACAACCACAGCTGCTACCACAACAACCACTGTTGTTCCCACAACAACCACAGCTTCTCCCACAACAACCACAGCTGCTCCAACAACAACCACAGCTGCTCCCACAACAACCACAGATGGTCCAACAACACCCACAGAATCTCCCACAACAACCACAGCTGCTCCGACAACAACCACAGAATCTCCCACAACAACCACAGATGCACCCACAACAACCACAGCTGCACCCACAACAACCACAGATGCACCCACAACAACCACAGATGCACCCACAACAACCACAGCTGCACCCACAACAACCACAGCTAATGCCACAACAGCCACAGCTGTTCCCACAACAACCACAGCTGCTCTGACAACAACCTCAGACGTTCCATCAACAACAACAGTGGCTCCAACAACAACCACATCTGCAACCACAACAACCACAGTGGCTGCAACAACAACCAATGCTTCTCCCACAACAACCACAGCCCTTCCCACAACCACAGCTGCTCTGACAACAACCACAGAATCTCCCACAACAACCACAGATGCACCCACAACAACCACAGCTACTCCCACAACAACCACAGATGTTCCAACAACAACCACAGATGTTCCAACAACAACCACAGCTGCTCCGACAACAACCTCAGAAGTTCCATCAACAACCACAGTGGCTGCAACAACAACCACATCTGCAACCACAACAATTACAGTGGCTCCAACAACAACCACTGCTTCTCCCACAACAAACACAGCTTCTCCCACAACCACAGCTGCTCCGACAACAACCACAGTTTCTCCCACAACAACCACAGCTGCTCCGACAACAACCACAGCTGCTCCCACAACAACCACTGTTGTTCCCACAACAACCACAGCTTCTCCCACAACAACCACAGCTGCTCCCACAACAACCACAGCTGCTCCCACAACAACCACAGATGTTCCAACAACACCCACAGAATCTCCCACAACAACCACAGATGCACCCACAACAACCACAGCTGCTCCAACAACAACCACAGACGTTCCGACAACAACCACAGCTGCTCCGACAACAACCTCAGACGTTCCATCAACAACCACAGTGGCTCCAACAACAACCACATCTGCAACCACAACAACTACAGTGGCTCCAATAACAACCACTGCTTCTCCCACAACAAACACAGCTTCTCCCACAACAACCACAGCTTCTCCCACAACAATCACAGCTGCTCCCACAACAACCAAAGATTCACCCACAACAACCACAGCTGCTCCCACAACAACCACAGATGTTCCAACAACAACCACAGCTGCTCCAACAACAACCACAGCTGCTCCAACAACAACCACAATTGCACCCACAACAACCACAGCTGCTCCCACAACAACCACGGTTGCTCCCACAACAACCACAGCTTCTCCCACAACAACCACAGCTGGTCCAACAACAACCACAGATCCACCCACAACAACCACAGCTGCTCCCACAACAACCGACGATGCTCCCACATCCACCACAGTGGCTCCAACAACAACCACATCTGCAGCAACAACAACAAAATTGGCTCCAACAACAACCACAGTGGCTCCAACAACAACCACAGATGCACCCACAACAACCACAGCTGCTCCCACAACAACCACAGATGTTCCATCAACAACCACAGCTTCTCCCACAACAACCACAGCTGCTCCGACAACAACCACAGAATCTCCCACAACAACCACAGATGCACCCACAACAACCACAGCTGCTCCCACAACAACCACAGCTGCTCCAACAACAACCACAGAATCTCCCACAACAACCACAGATGCACCCACAACAACCACAGATGTTCCAACAACAACCACAGCTGCTCCAACAACAACCACAATTGCAAACACAACAACCACAGCTGCTACCACAACAACCACTGTTGTTCCCACAACAACCACAGCTTCTCCCACAACAACCACAGCTGCTCCAACAACAACCACAGCTGCTCCCACAACAACCACAGATGGTCCAACAACACCCACAGAATCTCCCACAACAACCACAGCTGCTCCGACAACAACCACAGAATCTCAAACAACAACAACAGATGCACCCACAACAACCACAGCTGCACCCACAACAACCACAGATGCACCCACAACAACCACAGATGCACCCACAACAACCACAGCTGCACCCACAACAACCGAAGATGCTCCCTCAACCACCAAAGTGGCTCCAACAACAACCACATCTGCAGCCACAACAACAGCATTGGCTCCAACAACAACCAATGCTTCTCCCACAACAACCACAGCTGATACCACGACAATCACATCTGCTCTCACAACATCAACAGCTGCTCCCACAACAACCCCAGCTACTCTCACAACAACCACAGCTGCTCTCACAACAACCACAGCTGCTCTCACAACAACCACATCTGCTCCCACAACAACCACAGCTAATCCCACAACAGCCACAGCTGTTCCCACAACAACCACAGCTGCTCCGACAACAACCTCAGACGTTCCATCAACAACCACAGTGGCTCCAACAACAACCACATCTGCAACCACAACAACCACAGTGGCTCCAACAACAACCACTGCTTCTCCCACAACAACCACAGCTTCTCTCACAACCACAGCTGCTCCGACAACAACCACAGAATCTCCCACAACAACCACAGATGCACCCACAACAACCACAGCTACTCCCACAACAACCACAGATGTTCCAACAACAACCACAGCTGCTCCAACAACAACCACAGATGTTCCAACAACAACCACAGCTGCTCCGACAACAACCTCAGAAGTTCCATCAACAATCACAGTGGCTGCAACAACAACCACATCTGCAACCACAACAACTACAGTGGCTCCAACAACAACCACTGCTTCTCCCACAACAACCACAGCTTCTCCCACAACAACCACAGCTTCTCCCACAACAACCACAGTTTCTCCCACAACAACCACAGCTGCTCCGACAACAACCACAGCTGCTCCGACAACAACCACAGAATCTCCCACAACAACCACAGATGCACCCACAACAACCACAGCTGCTCCAACAACAACCACAGATGTTCCAACAACAACCACAGCTGCTCCAACAACAACCACAGACGTTCCGACAACAACCACAGCTGCTCCGACAACAACCTCAGACGTTCCATCAACAACCACAGTGGCTCCAACAACAACCACATCTGCAACCACAACAACTACAGTGGCTCCAATAACAACCACTGCTTCTCCCACAAAAAACACAGTTTCTCCCACAACAACCACATCTTCTCCCACAACAACCACAGCTGCTCCCACAACAACCACAGATGCAGCCACAACAACCACAGATGCACCCACAACAACCACAGCTGCTCCAACAACAACCATAGACGTTCCGACATCAACCACAGCTGCTCCGACAACAACCTCAGACGTTCCATCAACAACCACAGTGGCTCCAACAACAACCACATCTGCAACCACAACAACTACAGTGGCTCCAATAACAACCACTGCTTCTCCCACAACAAACACAGTTTCTCCCACAACAACCACAGCTGCTCCCACAACAACCACAGCTGCTCCCACAACAACCACAGATGCAGCCACAACAACCACAGCTGCTCCCACAACAACCACAGATGTTCCAACAACAACCACAGCTGCTCCAACAACAACCACAGCTGCTCCAACAACAACCACAGAATCTCCCACAACAACCACAGATGCACCCACAACAACCACAGCTGCTCCAACAACAACCACAGATGTTCCAACAACAACCACAGCTGCTCCAACAACAACCACAGATGTTCCGACAACAACCACAGCTGCTCCGACAACAACCTCAGACGTTCCATCAACAACCACAGTTGCTCCAACAACAACCACATCTGCAACCACAACAACTACAGTGGCTCCAATAACAACCACTGCATCTCCCACAACAAACAAAGCTTCTCCAACAACAACCACAGCTGCTCCGACAACAACCACAGAATCTCCCACAACAACCACAGATGCACCCACAACAACTACAGCTGCTCCCACAACAACCACAGATGTTCCAACAACAACCACAGCTGCTCCAGCAACAACCACAGCTGTTCCAACAACAACCACAATTGCACCCACAACAACCACAGCTGCTCCCACAACAACCACGGTTGCTCCCACAACAACCACGATTGCTCCCACAACAACCACAGCTTCTCCCACAACAACCACAGCTGGTCCAACAACAACCACAGCTGCTCCCACAACAACCACAGCTTCTCCCACATCTACCACAGTGGCTCCAACAACCACATCTGTAGCAACAACAACAACATTGGCTCCAACAACAACCACAGTGGCTCCAACAACAACCACAGATGCACCCACAACAACCACAGCTGCTCCCACAACAACCACAGATGTTCCAACAACAACCACAGCTTCTCCCACAACAACCACAGCTGCTCCGACAACAACCACAGAATCTCCCACAACAACCACAGATGCACCCACAACAACCACAGCTGATCCCACAACAACCACAGCTGCTCCAACAACAACCACAGATGCACCCACAACAACCACAGCTGCTCCCACAACAACCGAAGATGCTTCCACATCCACCACAGTGGCTCCAACAACAACCACATCTGCAGCCACAACATCAACAGTGTCTCCAACAACAACCACAGATCCACCCACAACAACCACAGATCCACCCACAACAACCACAGATGCACCCACAACAACCACAGATGTTCCAACAACAACTACAGCTTCTCCCAAAACAACCACAGCTGCTCCAACAACAACCACAGAATCTCCCACAACAACCACAGATGCACCCACAACAACCACAGATGTTCCAACAACAACCACAGCTGCTCCAACAACAACCACATTTGCACCCACAACAACCACAGAAACAACCACAGATGCACCCACAACAACCACAGCTGCTCCAACAACAACCATAGACGTTCCGACATCAACCACAGCTGCTCCGACAACAACCTCAGACGTTCCATCAACAACCACAGTGGCTCCAACAACAACCACATCTGCAACCACAACAACTACAGTGGCTCCAATAACAACCACCGCTTCTCCCACAACAAACACAGTTTCTCCCACAACAACCACAGCTGCTCCCACAACAACCACAGCTGCTCCCACAACAACCACAGATGCAGCCACAACAACCACAGCTGCTCCCACGACAACCACAGATGTTCCAACAACAACCACAGCTGCTCCAACAACAACCACAGCTGCTCCAACAACAACCACAGAATCTCCCACAACAACCACAGATGCACCCACAACAACCACAGCTGCTCCAACAACAACCACAGATGTTCCAACAACAACCACAGCTGCTCCAACAACAACCACAGATGTTCCGACAACAACCACAGCTGCTCCGACAACAACCTCAGACGTTCCATCAACAACCACAGTTGCTCCAACAACAACCACATCTGCAACCACAACAACTACAGTGGCTCCAATAACAACCACTGCATCTCCCACAACAAACAAAGCTTCTCCAACAACAACCACAGCTGCTCCGACAACAACCACAGAATCTCCCACAACAACCACAGATGCACCCACAACAACTACAGCTGCTCCCACAACAACCACAGATGTTCCAACAACAACCACAGCTGCTCCAGCAACAACCACAGCTGTTCCAACAACAACCACAATTGCACCCACAACAACCACAGCTGCTCCCACAACAACCACGGTTGCTCCCACAACAACCACGATTGCTCCCACAACAACCACAGCTTCTCCCACAACAACCACAGCTGGTCCAACAACAACCACAGCTGCTCCCACAACAACCACAGCTTCTCCCACATCTACCACAGTGGCTCCAACAACCACATCTGTAGCAACAACAACAACATTGGCTCCAACAACAACCACAGTGGCTCCAACAACAACCACAGATGCACCCACAACAACCACAGCTGCTCCCACAACAACCACAGATGTTCCAACAACAACCACAGCTTCTCCCACAACAACCACAGCTGCTCCGACAACAACCACAGAATCTCCCACAACAACCACAGATGCACCCACAACAACCACAGCTGATCCCACAACAACCACAGCTGCTCCAACAACAACCACAGATGCACCCACAACAACCACAGCTGCTCCCACAACAACCGAAGATGCTTCCACATCCACCACAGTGGCTCCAACAACAACCACATCTGCAGCCACAACATCAACAGTGTCTCCAACAACAACCACAGATCCACCCACAACAACCACAGATGCACCCACAACAACCACAGATGTTCCAACAACAACTACAGCTTCTCCCAAAACAACCACAGCTGCTCCAACAACAACCACAGAATCTCCCACAACAACCACAGATGCACCCACAACAACCACAGATGTTCCAACAACAACCACAGCTGCTCCAACAACAACCACATTTGCACCCACAACAACCACAGCTGCTACCACAACAACCACTGTTGTTCCCACAACAACCACAGCTTCTCCCACAACAACCACAGCTGGTCCAACAACAACCACAGCTGCTCCCACAACAACCACAGCTTCTCCCACATCTACCACAGTGGCTCCAACAACCACATCTGTAGCAACAACAACAACATTGGCTCCAACAACAACCACAGTGGCTCCAACAACAACCACAGATGCACCCACAACAACCACAGCTGCTCCCACAACAACCACAGATGTTCCAACAACAACCACAGCTTCTCCCACAACAACCACAGCTGCTCCGACAACAACCACAGAATCTCCCACAACAACCACAGATGCACCCACAACAACCACAGCTGATCCCACAACAACCACAGCTGCTCCAACAACAACCACAGATGCACCCACAACAACCACAGCTGCTCCCACAACAACCGAAGATGCTTCCACATCCACCACAGTGGCTCCAACAACAACCACATCTGCAGCCACAACATCAACAGTGTCTCCAACAACAACCACAGATCCACCCACAACAACCACAGATGCACCCACAACAACCACAGATGTTCCAACAACAACTACAGCTTCTCCCAAAACAACCACAGCTGCTCCAACAACAACCACAGAATCTCCCACAACAACCACAGATGCACCCACAACAACCACAGATGTTCCAACAACAACCACAGCTGCTCCAACAACAACCACATTTGCACCCACAACAACCACAGCTGCTACCACAACAACCACTGTTGTTCCCACAACAACCACAGCTTCTCCCACAACAACCACAGCTGCTCCAACAACAACCACAGCTGCTCCCACAACAACCACAGATGGTCCAACAACACCCACAGAATCTCCCACAACAACCACAGCTGCTCCGACAACAACCACAGAATCTCCCACAACAACCACAGATGCACCCACAACAACCACAGCTGCACCCACAACAACCACAGATGCACCCACAACAACCACAGATGCACCCACAACAACCACAGCTGCACCCACAACAACCGAAGATGCTCCCTCAACCACCAAAGTGGCTCCAACAACAACCACATCTGCAGCCACAACAACAGCATTGGCTCCAACAACAACCAATGCTTCTCCCACAACAACCACAGCTGATACCACGACAATCACATCTGCTCTCACAACATCAACAGCTGCTCCCACAACAACCCCAGCTGCTCTCACAACAACCACAGCTGCTCTCACAACAACCACAGCTGCTCTCACAACAACCACATCTTTTCCCACAACAACCACAGCTAATCCCACAACAGCCACAGCTGTTCCCACAACAACCACAGCTGCTCCGACAACAACCTCAGACGTTCCATCAACAACCACAGTGGCTCCAACAACAACCACATCTGCAACCACAACAACCACAGTGGCTCCAACAACAACCACTGCTTCTCCCAAAACAACCACAGCTTCTCTCACAACCACAGCTGCTCCGACAACAACCACAGAATCTCACACAACAACCACAGATGCACCCACAACAACCACAGCTACTCCCACAACAACCACAGATGTTCCAACAACAACCACAGCTGCGCCAACAACAACCACAGATGTTCCAACAACAACCACAGCTGCTCCGACAACAACCTCAGAAGTTCCATCAACAATCACAGTGGCTGCAACAACAAACACATCTGCAACCACAACAACTACAGTGGCTCCAACAACAACCACTGCTTCTCCCACAACAACCACAGCTTCTCCCACAACAACCACAGCTTCTCCCACAACAACCACAGTTTCTCCCACAACAACCACAGCTGCTCCGACAACAACCACAGCTGCTCCGACAACAACCACAGAATCTCCAGAAACAACCACAGATGCACCCTCAACAACCACAGCTGCTCCAACAACAACCACAGATGTTCCAACAACAACCACAGCTGCTCCAACAACAACCACAGACGTTCCGACAACAACCACAGCTGCTCCGACAACAACCTCAGACGTTCCATCAACAACCACAGTGGCTCCAACAACAACCACATCTGCAACCACAACAACTACAGTGGCTCCAATAACAACCACTGCTTCTCCCACAAAAAACACAGTTTCTCCCACAACAACCACAGCTTCTCCCACAACAACCACAGCTGCTCCCACAACAACCACAGATGCAGCCACAACAACCACAGATGCACCCACAACAACCACAGCTGCTCCAACAACAACCACAGATGTTCCAACAACAACCACAGCTGCTCCAACAACAACCACAGATGTTCCGACATCAACCACAGCTGCTCCGACAACAACCTCAGACGTTCCATCAACAACCACAGTGGCTCCAACAACAACCACAGATGCACCCACAACAACCACAGCTGCTCCCACAACAACCACAGATGTTCCAACAACAACCACAGCTGCTCCAGCAACAACCACAGCTGTTCCAACAACAACCACAATTGCACCCACAACAACCACAGCTGCTCCCACAACAACCACGGTTGCTCCCACAACAACCACGATTGCTCCCACAACAACCACAGCTTCTCCCACAACAACCACAGCTGGTCCAACAACAACCACAGCTGCTCCCACAACGACCACAGCTTCTCCCACATCTACCACAGTGGCTCCAACAACAACCACATCTGTAGCAACAACAACAACATTGGCTCCAACAACAACCACAGTGGCTCCAACAACAACCACAGATGCACCCACAACAACCACATCTGCAACCACAACAACTACAGTGGCTCCAACAACAACCACTGCTTCTCCCACAACAACCACAGCTTCTCCCACAACCACAGCTGCTCCAACAACAACCACAGAATCTCCCACAACAACCACAGATGCACCCACAACAACCACAGCTGCTCCCACAACAACCACGGTTGCTCCCACAACAACCACAGCTTCTCCCACATCAACCACGGTTGCTCCCACAACAACCACAGCTTCTCCCACAACAACCACAGCTGCTCCAACAACAACCACAGATGCACCCACAACAACCACAGTTGCTCCCACAAGAACCGAAGATGCTCCCACATCCACCACAGTGGCTCCAACAACAACCACATCTGCAGCCACAACAACAACAGTGTCTCCAACAACAACCACAGATCCACCCACAACAACCACAGATGCACCCACAACAACCACAGATGTTCCAACAACAACTACAGCTTCTCCCACAACAACCACAGCTGCTCCGACAACAACCACAGAATCTCCCACAACAACCCCAGATGCACCCACAACAACCCCAGCTGCTCCAACAACAACCTCAGACGTTCCATCAACAACCACAATGGCTCCAACAACAACCACATCTGCAACCACAACAACTACAGTGGCTCCAACAACAACCACTGCTTCTCCCACAACAAACACAGCTTCTCCCACAACAACCACAGCTGCTCCGACAACAACAACAGAATCTCCCACAACAACCACAGATGCACCCTCAACAACCACAGCTGCACCCACAACAACCACAGATGTTACAACAACAAACACAGCTTCTCCCACAACAACCACAGTTGGTCCAACAACAACGACAGATCCACCCACAACAACCACAGCTGCTCCCACAACAAGCAACGATGCTCCCACATCCACCACAGTGGCTCCAACAACAACCACATCTGTAGCAACAACAACAACATTGGCTCCAACAACAACCACAGTGGCTCCAACAACAACCACAGATGCACCCACAACAACCACAGCTGCTCCCACAAAAACCACAGATGCACCCACAACAACCACAGCTGCTCCCACAACAACCACAGCTGCTCCAACAACAACCACAGATGCACCCACAACAACCACAGCTGCTCCCACAACAACCGAAGATGCTCCCACATCCACCACAGTGGCTCCAACAACAACCACAGATGTGCCCACAACAACCACAGATGCACCCACAACAACCACAGATGTTCCAACAACAACCACAACTTCTCCCACAACAACCACAGCTGCTCCGACAACAACCACAGAACCTCCCACAACAACCCCAGATGCACCCACAACAACCCCAGCTGCTCCGACAACAACCTCAGACGTTCCATCAACAACCACAGTGGCTCCAACAACAACCATATCTGCAACCACAACAACTACAGTGGCTCCAACAACAACCACTGCTTCTCCCACAACAACCACAGCTTCTCCCACAACAACCACAGATGTTCCAACAACAACCACAGCTGCTCCAACAACAACCACAGATGCACCCACAACAACCACAGCTACTCCCACAACAACCACAGATGTTCCAACAACAACCACAGCTGCTCCAACAACAACCACAGATGTTCCAACAACAACCACAGCTACTCTGACAACAACCTCAGAAGTTCCATCAACAACCACAGTGGCTACAACAACAACCACATCTGCAACCACAACAACTACAGTGGCTCCAACAACAACCACTGCTTCTCCCACAACAAACACAGCTTCTCCCACAACAACCACAGCTTCTCCCACTACAACCACTGCTTCTCCCACAACAACCACAGCTGCTCCGACAACAACCACAGCTGCTCCGACAACAACCACAGAATCTCCCACAACAACCACAGCTGCTCCAACAACAACCACAGATGTTCCAACAACAACCACAGCTGGTCCAACAACAACCACAGATGTTCCGACAACAACCACAGCTGCTCCGACAACAACCTCAGACGTTCCATCAACAACCACAGTGGCGCCAACAACAACCACATCTGCAACCACAACAACTACAGTGGCTCCAATAACAACCACTGCTTCTCCCACAACAAACAAAGCTTCTCCCACAACAACCACAGCTGCTCCGACAACAACCACAGAATCTCCCACAACAACCACAGATGCACCCACAACAACCACAGCTGCTCCCACAACAACCACAGATGTTCCAACAACAACCACAGCTGCTCCAACAACAACCACAGCTGTTCCAACAACAACCACAATCGCACCCACAACAACCACAGCTGCTCCCACAACAAACACGGTTGCTCCCACAACAACCACAGCTTCTCCCACATCAACCACGGTTGCTCCCACAACAACCACAGCTTCTCCCACAACAACCACAGCTGGTCCAACAACAACCACAGATCCACCCACAACAACCACAGCTGCTCCCACAACAACCGACGATGCTCCCACATCCACCACAGTGGCTCCAACAACAACCACATCTGCAGCAACGACAACAACATTGGCTCCAACAACAACAACAGCTGCTCCAACAACAACCACAGATGCACCCACAACAACCACAGCTGCTCCCACAACAACCACAGCTGCTCCCGCAACAACCACAGCTGCTCCAACAACAACCACATCTGCAGCCACAACAACAACAGTGGCTCCAACAACAACCACAGATGCACCCACAACAACCACAGATGTTCCAACAACAACGACAGCTTCTCCCACAACAACCCCAGCTGCTCCGACAACAACCACAGAATCTCCCACAACAACCACAGATGCACCCTCAACAACCACAGCTGCTCCCACAACAACCACAGATGTTCCAACAACAACCACAGCTTCTCCCACAACAACCACAGTTGGTCCAACAACAACCACAGATCCACCCACAACAACCACAGATGCACCCACAACAACCACAGCTGCTCCCACAACAACCACAGATGTTCCAACAACAACCACAGCTGCTCCAACAACAACAACAGCTGCTCCAACAACAACCACAGCTGCGCCAACAACAACCACAATTGCACCCACAACAACCACAGCTGCTCCCACAACAACCACGGTTGCTCCCACAACAACCACAGCTTCTCCCACAACAACCACAGCTGGTCCAACAACAACCACAGATCCACCCACAACAACCACAGCTGCGCCCACAACAACCGACGATGCTCCCACATCCACCACAGTGGCTCCAACAACAACCACATCTGCAGCAACAACAACAACATTGGCTCCAACAATAACCACAGATGCACCCACAACAACCACAGCTGCTCCCACAACAACCACAGATGTTCCAACAACAACCACAGCTTCTCCCACAACAACCACAGCTGCTCTGACAACAACCACAGAATCTCCGACAACAACCACAGATGCACCCACAACAACCACAGCTGCTCCCACAACAACCACAGCTGCTCCAACAACAACCACAGATGCACCCACAACAACCACAGCTGCTCCCACAAAAACCACAGCTGCTCCCACAACAACCGAAGATGCTCCCACATCCACCACAGTGGCTCCAACAACAACCCCAGATGCACCCACAACAACCCCAGATGCACCCACAACAACCCCAGCTGCTCCAACAACAACCACAGATGTACCGACATCAACCACAGCTGCTCCGACAACAACCTCAGACGTGCCATCAACAACCACAATGGCTCCAACAACAACCACATCTGCAACCACAACAACTACAGTGGCTCCAACAACAACCACTGCTTCTCCCACAACAAACACAGCTTCCCCCACAACAACCACAGCTGCTTCTACAACAACCACAGAATCTCCCACAACAACCACAGATGCACCCACAACAACCACAGCTGCTCTCACAACAACCACAGATGTTCCAACAACAACCACAGCTGCTCCAACAACAACCACAATTGCACCCACAACAACCACAGCTGCTCCCACAACAACCACGGTTGCTCCCACAACAACCACAGCTTCTCCCACAACAACCACAGCTGGTCCAGCAACAACCGCAGATCCACCCACAACAACCACAGCTGCTCCCACAACAACCGACGATGCTCCCCCATCCACCACAGTGGCTCCAACAACAACCACATCTGCAGCAACAACAACAACATTGGCTCCAACAACAACCACAGTGGCTCCAACAACAACGACAGATGCACCCACAACAACCACAGCTGCTCCCACAACAACCACAGATGTTCCAACAACAACCACAGCTTCTCCCACAACAACCACAGCTGCTCCGACAACAACCACAGAATCCCCCACAACAACCACAGATTCACCCACAACAACCACAGCTGCTCCGACAACAACCACAGCTGCTCCAACAACAACCACAGATGCACCCACAACACCCACAGCTGCTCCCACAACAACCGAAGATGCTCCCACATCCACCACAGTGGCTCCAACAACAACCACAGATGCACCCACAACAACCACAGATGCACCCACAACAACCACAGATGTTCCAACAACAACCACAGCTTCTCCCACAACAACCACAGCTGCTCCAACAACAACCACAGAATCTCCCACAACAACCCCAGATGCACCCACAACAACCCCATCTGCTCCAACAACAACCTCAGACGTTCCATCAACAACCACAGTGGCTCCAACAACAACCACTGCTTCTCCCACAACAACCACCGTTTCTCCCACAACCACAGCTGCTCCAACAACAACCACAGAATCTCCCACAACAACCACAGATGCACCCACAACAACCACAGCTACTCCCACAACAACCACAGATGTTCCAACAACAACCACAGAATCTCCCACAACAAACCCAGATGCACCCACAACAACCCCAGCTGCTCCAACAACAACCACAGATGTTCCGACATCAACCACAGCTGCTCCGACAACAACCTCAGACGTTCCATCAACAACCACAATGGCTCCAACAACAACCACATCTGTAACCACAACAACTACAGTGGCTCCAACAACAACCACTGCTTCTCCCACAACAAACACAGCTTCTCCCACAACAACCACAGCTGCTCCGACAACAACCACAGAATCTCCCAAAACAACCCCAGATGCACCCACAACAACCCCAGCTGCTCCAACAACAACCTCAGACGTTCCATCAACAACCACAGTGGCTCCAACAACAACCACATCTGCAACCACAACAACTACAGTGGCTCCAACAACAACCACTGCTTCTCCCACAACAACCACAGTTTCTCCCACAACCACAGCTGCTCCAACAACAACCACAGAATCTCCCACAACAACCACAGATGCACCCACAACAACCACAGCTACTCCCACAACAACCACAGATGTTCCAACAACAACCACAGAATCTCCCACAACATTCCCAGATGCACCCACAACAACCCCAGCTGCTCCAACAACAACCACAGATGTTCCGACATCAACCACAGCTGCTCCGACAACAACCTCAGACGTTCCATCAACAACCACAATGGCTCCAACAACAACCACATCTGTAACCACAACAACTACAGTGGCTCCAACAACAACCACTGCTTCTCCCACAACAACCACAGCTGCTCCGACAACAACCACAGAATCTCCCAAAACAACCACAGATGCACCCACAACAACCACAGCTGCTCCCACAACAACCACAGATGTTCCAACAACAACCACAGCTTCTCCCACAACAACCACAGCTGGTCCAACAACAACCACAGATCCACCCACAACAACCACAGCTGCTCCCACAACAACCGACGATGCTCCAACATCCACCACAGTGGCTCCAACAACAACCACATCTGCAGCAACAACAACAACATTGGCTCCAACAATAACCACAGTGGATCCAACAACAACCACAGATGGTCCAACAACAACCACAGCTTCTCCCACAACAACCACAGCTGCTCCGACAACAACCACAGAATCTCCCACAACAACCACAGATGCACCCACAACAACCACAGCTGCTCCCACAACAACCACAGCTGCTCCAACAACAACCACAGATGCACCCACAACAACCATAGCTGCTCCCACAACAACCGAAGATGCTCCCACATCCACCACAGTGGCTCCAACAACAACCACAGATGCACCCACAACAACCACAGATGCACTCACAACAACCACAGATGTTCCAACAACAACCACAGCTTCTCCCACAACAACCACAGCTGCTCCCATAACAACAACTGCTGTTGCTACAACAACAAATACTGAAGCAACAACAACCAATGTCCTGCCCACCACAACCACATCTCCTCCAACAACAATCACAGATTCACCCACAACAACCACAATTGCTCCCACAACAACAGCAGATCCATCAACGGAAGTTTTTCCCACCACAACCACATCTGCTCCAACTACAATCACAGATTCACCCACAACAACCACAATTGCTCCCACAACAACAGCAGATCCATCAACAGAAGTTTTTCCCACAACCACAGCTGCTCCCACAACAACCACATCTACACAAACCACAACCACAGCATCTCCAATAACATCTACAGCAGAGGCTTCAACAAGTACAGCTGAGGCCACAAAAACTACAATTGCACCAACAACAACCACATCGTCTTCCACAACAACCACAGCTGCTCCTACAACAACAACTGCTGTTGCTACAACAACAAATGCTGCAGCAACAACAATCAATGTTCTGCCCACCACAACCACATCTGCTCCAACTACAATCACAGATTCACCCACAACAACCACAATTGCTCCCACAACAACAGCAGATCCATCAACTGAAGTTTTTCCCACAACCACAGCTGCTACCACAACAACCAATGCACCTGCTACAACATCCGAAACCCTTCCCACAACAACTGAACCACTGCCCACAACAACCACAATGGATCCAACAACAATTACAGATTCACCCACAACAACCACATCTGCTCCAACAACTACAGCATCTCCCACAACCATAATAGCTGCCATTACGACAAGCACAGCTTCCCCCAAAACAACCACAGCAACATTAATGACATCTACAACAGCAGCTACGACAAGTACAGCTGTAGATACAACCACTACAGATGCACCCACAACAACCACAACCATAGCTGCTGCTACCACAATAACAACAGCAACAGCAACAACACCCAAAACCTCGCCCACAACAAACACAGCTGCTCCCACAACAACCACATCTGCACCAACGACAACCACAGCATCTCCAATAACATCTACAGCAGAGGCTTCAACAAGTACAGCTGAGCCCACAAAAACCACAATTGCACCAACAACAATCACATCTTCTCCCACAACAACCACAGCTGCTCCCACAACAACTACAGCTTCTCCCACAACAATCACAGCTTCTCCCACAACCACAGCAACTTCCCTTTCAACCACAGCTGTTTCCTCAACAACTACCGCCATCCCCACAATAACAGCTACTCCCAATACAACCACAGCTGCTTTCACAATAACCACAGCTTCCCCCACAACAAATACAGCTGATGCTACAGCAGCAAAAGCGGAGGCTTCAACAACCACAGCCGTCCCCACAACAAACACTGCTACTCCCATAACAACCACAGTTGATCAAACAACAACCACAGCTGCACTAACGACAACCACAGCTGCACCAACAGCATCCACAGCTGCTCCCACAACCACAACATTTGCACTAACATCCCCAGCTGCTGCTATGACTAGAACAGCCACCCCTAAAACAACTACAACTGCTCCCACAACAACCACAGCAGTGCCAATATCAACCACAGCAGCTGCCACTACACTCACAGCTTCACCATCGACAACCACAGTTGCTGCAAAGACCACCAACACCCACCACACAACAACCAACGTTTCAGCCACAACAACCACAGCTGCTGTAACTACCACAGCTACAGCTGCACCAACGTCAACTACAGCTGCTAAGACAACAACAACTGTTTCCCCAACCACCACATCCACAAGCCCTCCAACGTCAAATGAAGGTGTACTTATTCTAAATTTCCGGATGTACCGAACATTTATGGAAGCCTACAAAGATTCAAGTTCCTTGGATTACATTACTTTGGCTTTAAATGTCACAACTGAGGTAAAAGTTTATCATTAATAGAAATATTGAAATGGACATTTACAAAAATATCTTGCTTGGGAGTTATTAGTAACTAGTACACATTTTCTTTGTCCTTAAAATACTCATTATGCCCTCTGATGTCTTTCTACAGTTGACTCGAGGATACAAAAATGTATATCCTGCAATCTTCCTCAGATGCATCATCATCAGTTTCTGGTATGTTAATTTTTCATTTTTAGTCCATATTTCTACAACTTACTTGCAGCTAGAACAAGTGTGTTATATACGTTTACCATCATTTAATAATACTAATACTACTAAAACCAATCCCATTTCACATACATTCTACTTCTTTGATTTTTAGGTCTGGGTCTGTGGGTGTGACAACCAACGTGTTCTTCAGAAATCAGTCAGTGGTCCCTAACGTTACAGATGTAGTGGAATCCCTCAAGACATCCATCAACACGTCCACAGTTTTCTTAGATGTTATTCCTGGCAGTATCAAAGCTGGTAAGGATGAATCTTAACACAATATTTATGAAAATTCATACAGTACAGATGATTGTTTGAAGCAATATTTCCGTCTGGTACACCATGTTGTTGTTGTTTTTTATGCCCAAAGCTTATTTACCAGCTCTGGTTTCATCAGTTGTGACCAAATTACATCATACTTGAAATACTGTACCTCATTTAAAGGTCTATCTTTTCATTTCAAAACCATTTCAATCATGGTAGTCTCTTATAAGACTATCTTTACCCGTAGATGTGAGCAAAAAATGATTCTGGTTCTCTGGTTTGCATCACTGATCATTTGAATCAGGAATGGGCAACTTTGATTGAGTTGGGGGCCACAAAAAAACATGAAGGTTGCAGTGGCTGGTGGGTCTTCATACCCACATCCCACATTTGCCATTAAAGCAAGTTTGCTGCAAATCTACACATTTTGCCATGGGACAGAGATAAAAAATGTGAAGTTTTACACCTTGTATATTCTATTATTCTAACGCTCAACAGTAACAGTAACAGTAAAAAAGTAATCCTTCTAACCCCCCCCCCCCCTCCCCCCCTTAAAAGATTTAGATGCACTATTGTAAAGTGGTTGTTCCACTGGATATCATAAGGTGAATGCACCAATTTGTAAGTCGCTCTGGATAAGAGCGTCTGCTAAATGACTTAAATGTAAAATGTAAATGTAAGTTGAGACCCTGACTGAGTCCCTAAATATACTGTGTATATATCTACAGTGCATTCAGAAAGTATTCAGACCCCTTGACGTTTTCCATATTTTGTTACGCTACAGCCTTATTCTAAAATGACAGCAGTGGGGTCAAACTGTAGAACCCAGTTCCTTCATTTGAATATAAAAAGGGATTTTATCAAACAAAACTATGCTACATTTTATGTCTGGGACCCTCAGGATGACAAATCAGAGCAAGATTAATGAATGTACATTATTTACATTCAGAGGTGAATGTATCAAACCAGTTTCTGTGATAAAAGTGTTTTGTTGTTGTGCACTATCCTCAAAATAATAGCATGGCATTTTTTTTCTGTAATAGATGCTGTGAATGGGACACTGCAGTTCGATTAACAACAATTTTAGATTTCTGCCCATATAAGACATGTCGATGTCCCGGAATTGGCTGTTGTTTACAACATCATTCTAGTCACATTATTGCATATTGAGCAACAACTGTCCCAATTTAGGGACACCGATCCCGTAGAGGTTAAATCGTTTTTCCCCTCATCAATCTTCACACATAATGACAAAGCAAAAACGGGTCAAGAAAGTTTTGCAAATGTTTTAAAAATAAAACACTGAATATGACATTTACATAAGTATTCAGACCCTTTACTCAATAAGTTGTTGAAGCACCTTTGGCAGCAATTATAGCCTCGTGCCTTCTTGGGTATGACTCTACAAGCTTGGCACACCTGTATTTGGAGAGTTTCCGCTGCTGCTGAAAAACATCCCCACAGCATGATGCTGCCACCACCATGCTTCACCATAGGGATGGTGTCAGGTTTCCTCCAGACAAGACGCTTGGCATTTAGGCCAAAGAATACAATCTTGGTTTCATCAGACCAGATAATCTTGTTTATCATGGATTGAGAGTATTTAGGTGCCTTTTGACTAACTCCAAGCGGGCTGTTTTACTGAGAAGTGGCTTCCTTCTGGCCACACTACCAGAAAGGCCTGATTGGTGGAAAGCTGCAGAGATGGTTTTCCTTCTGGAAGGTTCTCCCATCTCCACAGAGGAACTATAGAGCTCTGTCAGAGTGACCATCATGTTCTTGGTCTCCTCCCTGACCAAGGCCTTTTTCCCCTGATTACTCAGTTTGGCCGGGCAGCCAGCTCTAGGAAGAGTCTTGTTGTTCCAAACTTCTTCCATTTAAGACTGATGGAGGCCACTGTGTTCTTAGGGACCTTCAATGCTGCAGAAATGTTTTGGTACCCTTCCCCAGAGTTGTGCCTAGACACATCCCTGTCTCAGAGCTCTACGGACAATTCCATCGACTTCATGGCTTGGTTTTTGCTTTGACATGCCCTGTCAGCTGTGAGACCTTATATAGACAGGTGTGTGTATTTACAAATCATGTCCATTCAATTGAATTTACCACAGGTGGACTAAAATTAAGTTTTAGAAACATCTCAAGGATGATCAATGGAAACAGGATGCACCTGAGCTTCATTTAAAGTCTCATAGCAAAGGGTTTGAATACTTATGTAAATAAGGTATTTCTGTTTTTTATTTTTACATTAAATGTCTAAAAACATCTTTTTGCTTTGTCATCATGCGGTATTGTGAGTAGCTTGATGAGGGAAAAAAACTGTTAAAAATCAATTTTAGAATATGCCTGTAATGTAACAAAATGGGGAAAAGGTCAAGGGGTCTGAATACTTTCCGAATGTACTGTATAAATATACTAAAGGGAGGCTGCTGGCCGCGGGTTGATCATCCCTGATTTGGATGAACCATTATTTTGTTCAGGTGGTCTACAGCTTACATCTTTTATATATTTTGCAAGAAGATAGATTTTGGGGAAGGCTTTGCAGAGGCTTTTAAATGGTCAAAATCATTTTTTTTTTTTTACAGAAATCACAAACTCCCCGACTAATGCTACAACTAATGCTATGACTACTGCTACGACTACTGCAACCGCCACGACAATGACGCCAGCAGCAGCCACAAAAACTACAATGACGCCAGCAGCAGCCACAAAAACTACAGAGGGTTCAAATTCCTGCTGCAGCGCTATGGGAAGAAACAGACTTCAAGAAATGGTCACTTTACTATTTGCTTTAATGCTGATCTATTTCTTCTGAACAGAATAACTCTAGGACTCAATTAAACCCATTAAGTATAACATATTCCACAATAAAGGCATATGTAACTTCAGCTATTAAGATTGAGAGGTGAAGAAACGACTAATACTGTCTTGAAGCAATTGCTTTTCATTATGATGATGTATAAAAAATGTTGTCTAATTTATTTAAACAAAATTGGCCTCAATAGAAAATAATTCACAAAAGAATGCTGATAATGTAATGAAGCTGATTCTGCCACAATACCAGAAAATGTATCATCGTGTAAATGTGATGTTTTGCTATTTAATATTTACATTTTGTTTTAGTATATTGCAATAGCTAATGAATCATTTAATATCATATACATGAAATTAACTAATTAAATTATAAAATAAGCATGTAAACCTAATTGTCTATTCTGTCATCTATATTTTTCCTTATTGTAACCCAACTCTAGCCATACGTTGTAATTTTTGGAAATTACTTTGAAAACCCTTGAATAAAAAATGCCATATAAAACCATATACCAATAAACATGTATTAACAAATACCCTTTAGATAGTAGATGTATTGTAATAACACTGAAATAAACAAAAATTGATCTTATCAATGTTGTTGTGGTCTACATACTACATTATACAGACCATACTCATCTGAGAAATTGAGTGCCATGAACTTGAAAATGTTCAACAGGCTGTAAATCACTAAATTGTACATTTCCGAAATGCCTGACAAACAAAATGTTGGCTGGAGGAAGTATCAGCAAGTGAGATCTCATAACAGATATCATACACTGCCTTCAGGAATATTCACACCCCTTGATTTTTTCAGAAAGAAAATGTTACAGCCTATTTAAAATGGATTAAATTAAGATTTTGTGTCAGTGGTTTACACACAATACCCCATAATGTCATAGACAAATTACGTTTTTAGACATTTTATAAATAAATAGAAAAAGAACATCTGAATTGTCTTTAGTTAATAAGTATTGAACCCTGTTGTTAGGGCAAGCCTAAATAAGTCCAAGAGTACAACTCTGCTTCACCCTTATGTTGTATTAAGGGTAAACATTTTTACCCTTAAGCCACTATGTTTAAAAGCAGAGAAAACCCCCCCAAAAATGTCAACTTGAAATGTTATGACTTTTCCTAGAGTGACCCCAACATTAGAAAAAGTGAAACATCGCCACCACCAGGGTAATTTTTGACCCCCAGTTATAAAATCATTTACACACCACCATAACCACAAAGACACACACATGCAGAAACACAATGAGAAACACAATGAGAAATTGAGATTGTGTGCTGCTGATTGAACTCAGACAAAACTAAAACTTTCTTGTGCATGTGCAGCATCCCCCCTCCACAAACCCACACATGACTGAATTTCACAGACAAAATAAAAACAATTTCAGAAAAAATAAAAATAATTTCAGACAAAATAAACATTTCTTGAAAGCATTGTTTATTAATGGGGAATGCAGTCAGAGGCTATAAAGGTGCTGCAGATAACAGTCCCCCCAGTTTTCAATTTCCTGAAGCCTTGAGTGCACGTCTCAGTGCCTGATTTGTTTTCAGATGTCCAGGAGTAACAAGAGAACAGTGATTTAGAAGAGGATGGGGTATCTGGAGAAGAAGATGGGGAAGAATACAACTCAGATCATGACGCATCATCTTCAGATGAAGAAGAAATCCCCCAAACTGAAAGAGATACATTTTTATCAAAGAACAGCACAATAACATGGTCCTTGTCACCATATGACAACCAGGGCAGGATGGCAACACAAAATGTCATAAGGATGACCCCAGGGCCCACAAGACATGCAGTTGCTCATGCCGAGGACATAGCCTCAACATTCTACATGTTCATTACAAAAGCCATTGAAAAATTCATGCTGGAGTTGACAAATTTGGAGGGTTTCCGTGAATATGGAGACAACCGGAACAGGATGGATGAGATTGAACTGCGTGCCTACATAGGGCTGCTACACTTTGTGGGTGTGTATAGGTCCCGAGGCGAGGCTACATATAGACTCTGGGATGCAGAGAATGGAAGGGTGATTTTCCGTGCCACGATTCCACTGAATGTCTTTCACACTTTCTCAAGAATGCCACGATTTGAGAACAGTGAGACAAGACCCAACGGCAGACTCAACAACCTTGGTTTCTCAATTGACTGCCTCGCTTGGTTCACCAACTACTTCTCAGACAGAGTTCAGTGTGTCAAATCGGAGGGCCTGTTGTCCGGACCTCTGGCAGTCTCTATGGGGGTGCCACAGGGTTCAATTCTCAGGCCGACTCTTTTCTCTGTAAACATTTACATTTACGTCATTTAGCAGACGCTCTTATCCAGAGCGACTTACAAATTGGTGCATTCACCTTATGATATCCAGTGGAACAACCACTTTACAATAGTACATCTATATCTTTTTTGGGGGGGTGGGGGGGTTAGAAGAATGACTTTATCCTATCCCAGGTATTCCTTAACCTGTTAGGGCTCGGGGGCAGTATTTGCACGGCTGGATAAAAAAAATGTACCGATTTAATCTGGTTACTAATCCTACCCAGTAACTAGAATATGCATATACTTATTATATATGGATAGAAAACACTCTAAAGTTTCTAAAACTGTTTGAATGGTGTCTGTGAGTATAACAGAACTCATTTGGCAGGCAAAACCCTGAGACATTTTCTGACAGGAAGTGGATACCTGATGTGTTGTATTACCTTTAAACCTATGCCACTGAAAAACACAGGGGCTGAGGAATATTTTGGCACTTCCTATTGCTTCCACTAGATGTCCCCAGCCTTTACAAAGTGTTTTGAGTCTTCTGGAGGGAGATCTGACCGAACAAGAGCCATGGAACGATGATGGCCCATTAGACACCTGGCGCGCGAGTTCATGTTGGGTACCCTCGTTCCAATACGTTATAAAAGAGTATGCATTCGTCCACCGTGAATATTATTCATGTTCTGGTTAAAAAAGGCCCTAATGATTTATGCTATACAACGTTTGACATGTTTGAACGAACGTAAATATATTTTTTCCCCTCGTTCATGAAGTGAAGTCCGGCGGGCTTAGATCATGTGCTAACAAGACGGAGATTTTTGGACATAAATGATGAGCTTTTTTGAACAAAACTACATTCGTTATGGACCTGTGATACCTGGAAGTGACATCTGATTAAGAGAATGAAAGGTAATGGATTATTTACATAGTATTTTCGATTTTAGATCTCCCCAACATGACGACTAGTCTGTATCGCAACGCGTATTTTTCTGGGCGCAGTGCTCAGATTATTGCAAAGTGTGATTTCCCAGTAAGGTTATTTTTAAATCTGGCAAGTTGATTGCGTTCAAGAGATGTAAATCTATAATTCTTTAAATGACAATATAATATTTGACCAATGTTTTCAAATTTTAATTATTTAATTTGTGATGCTGACTTGACTGCCGGTTATTGGAGGGAAACGATTTCCTCAACATCAATGCCATAGTAAAACGCTGTTTTTGGATATAAATATGAACTTGATAGAACTAAAAATGCATGCATTGTCTAACATAATGTCCTAGGAGTGTCATCTGATGGAGATTGTAAAAGGTTAGTGCATCATTTTAGCTGGTTTTATGGTTTTGGTGACCCTGTCTTTGAATTGACAAAACATTACACACAACTCTTGTAAATGTACTGTCCTAACATACTCTAAATTTATGCTTTCGCCGTAAAACCTTTTTGAAATCGTAAAACGTGGTTAGATTAAGGAGATGTTTATCTTTCAAAGGGTGTAAAATAGTTGTATGTTTGAAAAATTTGAATTTTGACATTTATTTGGATTCAAATTTGCCGCTCTTGAAATGCACCTGCTGTTGATGGAGTGCACCACGGGGGGGACGCCTGCGTCCCACCTAGCCCATAGAGGTTAAAGAGGTGGGGTTTCAGGTGCCTACGGAAGGTGGTGATTGACTCCGCTGTCCTGGCGTCGTGAGGGAGCTTGTTACACCATTGGGGTGCCAGAGCAGTAAACAGTTTTGACTGGGCTGTGCGGGAACTGTGCTTCCGCAGAGGTAGGGGGGCCAGCAGGCCAGAGGTGGATGAACGCAGTGCCCTTGTTTGAGTGTAAGGCCTGATCAGTTCCCCTCACAGCTCCGTAGGCAAGCACCATGGTCTTGTAGCAGATGCGAGCTTCAACTGGAAGCCAGTGGAGTGTGCGGAGGAGCGGGGTGACGTGAGAGAACTTGGGAAGGTTGAACACCAGACAGGCTGCGGCGTTCTGGATGAGTTGTAGGGGTTTAATGGCACAGGCAGGGAGCCCCGCCAACAGGGAGTTGCAGTAATCCAGACGGGAGATGACAAGTGCCTGGATTAGGACCTGCGCCGCTTCCTGTGTGAGGCAGGGTCGTACTCTGCGAATGTTGTATAGCATGAACCTACAGGATCGGGTCACCGCCTTGATGTTAGCGGAGAACGACAGGGTGTTGTCCAGGGTCACGCCGAGGCTCTTAGCACTCTGGGAGGAGGACACAATGGAGCTGTCCACCGTGATGGCGAGATCATGGAAAGGGCAGTCCTTCCCCGGGAGGAAGAGCAGCTCCGTCTTGCCGAGGTTCAGCTTGAGGTGGTGATCCGTCATCCACACTGATATGTCTGCCAGACATGTAGAGATGCGATTCGCCACCTGGTTATCAGAAGGGGGAAAGGAGAAGATTAATTGTGTGTCGTCTGCGTAGCAATGATAGGAGAGACCATGTGAGGATATGACAGAGCCAAGTGACTTGGTGTATAGCGAGAATAGGAGAGGGCCTACAACTGAGCCCTGGGGGACACCAGTGGTGAGAGCGCGTGGTGCGGAGACGGATTCTTGCCACGCCACCTGGTAGGAGCGACCTGTCAGGTAGGACGCAATCCAAGAGTGAGTCGCGCCGGAGATACCCAACTCGGAGAGGGTGGAGAGGAGGATCTGATGGTTCACAGTATCAAAGGCAGCAGATAGGTCTAGAAGGATGAGAGCAGAGGAGAGAGAGTTAGCTTTAGCAGTGCGGAGAGCCTCCGTGACACAGAGAAGAGCAGTCTCAGTTGAATGACCAGCCTTGAAACCTGACTGATTTGGATCAAGAAGGTCATTCTGAGAGAGATAGCAGGAGAGCTGGCCAAGGACGGCACGTTCAAGAGTTTTAGAGAGAAAAGAAAGAAGGGATACTGGTCTGTAGTTGTTGACATCGGAGGGATCGAGTGTAGGTTTTTTGAGAAGGGGTGCAACTCTCGCTCTCTTGAAGACGGAAGGGATGTAGCCAGCGGTCAAGGATGAGTTGATGAGCAAGGTGAGGTAAGGGAGAAGGTCTCCGGAAATGGTCTGGAGAAGAGAGGAGGGGATAGGGTCAAGCGGGCAGGTTGTTGGGCGGCCGGCCGGCCGTCACAAGACGGGTGTGTCTGCCATACCTCTACAATCAGTGATGTCACTCCTGCTGCTGGAAATTCTCTGATCCAGCTCTACGTAGACGATACCATTCTGTATACTTCTGGCCCTTCTTTGGACACTATGTTAACTAACCTCCAGACGAGCTTCAGTGCCATAAAACTCTCCTTTAGTGGCCTCCAACTGCTCCTAAATGCAAGTAAAACTAAATGCATGCTCTTCAAACGATCTCTGCCCACACCAGCCCGCCCGTCCAGCATCACTACTCTGGACGGTTGTGACTTAGAATATGTGGACAACTACAAATACCTAGGTGTCTGGTTAGACTGCAAACTCTCCTTCCAGACTCACATAAAGCATCTCCAATCCAAAATTAAATCTAGAATCGGCTTCCTATTTCACAACAAAGCTTCCTTAACTCATGCTGCCAAACATACCCTAGTAAAACTGACTATCCTACCGATCCTTGACTTTGGCGATGTCATTTACAAAATAGCCTCCAACACTCCACTCAGCAAATTGGATGCAGTCTATCACAGTGCCATCCGATTTGTCACCAAAGCCCCATATACTACCCACCACTGCAACCTGAATGCTCTCATTGGCTGGCCCTCGCTTCATATTCGTCGCCAAACCCACTGGCTCCAGGTCATCTATAAGTCTTTGCTAGGTAAAGCCCAGCCTTATCTCAGCTCACTGGTCACCATAGTAGCACCCACCCATAGCACACGCTTCAGCAGGTATATTTCACTGGTCACCCCCAAAGCCAATTCCTCCTTCGGCCGCCTTTCCATGCAGTTCTCTGCTGCCAATGACTGGATCGAACTGCAAAAATCACTGAAGCTGGAGACTCATATCTCCCTCACTAGCTTTAAGCACCAGCTGTCAGAGCAGCTCACAGATCACTGCACCTGTACATAGCCCATCTGTAAATAGCCCATCTAACTACCTCCTCCCCATACTGTTATTTATTTGATTTATTTTGCTCCTTTGCACCCCAGTATCTCTACTTGCACATTCATCTTCTGCGCATCTATCACTCCAGTGTTTAATTGCTATATTGTAATTATTTCGCCACTATGGCCTATTTATTGCCTTACCTCCCTTATCCTACCTCATTTGCACACACTGTACATAGACTTTTTCTATTGTATTATTGACTGTATATTTGTTTATTCCATGTGTAACTCTGTGTTGTTTTTGTGTCGCACTGCTTTGCTTTATCTTGGCCAGGTCGATGTTGTAAATGAGAACTTGTTCTCAGCAAGCCTACTTGGTTAAATAAAGGTGAAAATAAAAGACCTGCAAGACGTGTGAGAGACAAACTGGAGGCCATAAGAGAGGTCTGGGAGAAGTGTGTGGAGTGTCTGCCATACCTCTACAACCCTGGGCCTGAAGTAACAGTGGATGAGCAACTGGTTCCGTTCAGAAGTAAATGTTTATTTTCATATCTGTAATGTAAGTAATTTTCACTCTTAATTTGACTATGTATTGCTGTAATATCATTGAATTATGTGATTGTTTTTTGTGACACGGATACTAATTACTGATAGTATTCTCTTTTGTCAAAAGTTTGCTGTCATTTACGGCAGTATATGCCCAGCAAGCCAGCAAAGTATGGCATCAAGATATGGGTGGCCTGTGACGCACAATCCAGCTACACTTGGAGGACGTAAGTCTACACAGGGAAGCCGACCAGTGGAGGCCCGGAGAAGAACCAGGGGATGTGGGTCGTGCTTTATGTAACAGATGGACTGAGGGGGCACAATATCACGTGACAATTTCTTCACCTCTTATGACTCACCCAGCAGCTCCTGAAGAGGAAGATCACCATGGTTGGCACTGTTAGAAAAAATCAAGCCTGATTTCCCCCCTGCACTCCTCGCAACAAGGGGGAGAGAGGCCTTCTTATCAACGTTTGCCTTCACCCCCACCACCACTCTAGTTTCTTACCTCCCAAAGAGGAACAAAAATGTGGTCCTCCTGGGCACACTGCACACAACGGCTGAGATCAGTGATCGTGAGGACTGGAAGCCAGCCATCGTCCTGGACTACAACCACAACAAAGGAGACGTGGACAACCTGGACAGAGTGATTGGAACTTACAGCTGCAGGAGGATGACTGCCCGCTGGCCCCTGGTCATCTTCCACAACATCATTGATGTGTCCTCATACAATGCCTTCATGATATGGAACAAGATCAACCCTACCTGGACGCCTGATAAGCGGAACAAGAGAAGGGTGTTCCTGGAGAAGCTGGGAAAGGCACTTCTAACCCCACACATTCAAAGAAGGGAGCGCATCCCCGCACAGCAGCCTCTCCTGCGCCTGTGAAAGCTGTTCAGGTGGCTGAATCTTGTCCTGATCCTCCTGAGGCTGCAGTTGGGGCAGGCAAGAGGAGGAGATGCCAATTCTGCCCCACAAAAAAGGACTGTAAAACAAATACTGTGTGCTGCACATGTGAGAAATACATCTACAAAGTCCATGCACAAACATTTGCATACTGTCCTGTGCTAATTAGAGTTGATTGATTTATGTTCTTCACGTTTTCGTTTTGTATCTATCATCTTATTTTATTCTAATTTATTGTTGTTGTTTTGTCACGACTTTGACGGATGGTGGCGCCCCTCCTCGCCCGGGCGGCGCTCGGCAGTCGTCGTCGCCTGCCTACTAGCTACCATCGATCCTCTGTTTCACTTTCTGTTGGTTAGGTCTAGGTTAAGCAAGCACCTGTTTTGTTTTAGTTATTAGTGGGGGGGGGGGTATTTAGTCTAGCTAGGTAGGTTTGTGTTTTGTGCGTAATTGTTCTATGTTAGGACTGTGGTAGTTAGAGGAGCGAGTGTTTTCCCTCTGCTTGTGTTTTGTTTACCGCAGAGGTTTTGTGGGCTGCGTCCCCGCTTAGTATTCAGCTGGGGGTTTTTGGAGCGTGTGTTTTTATTGCGCCCTGCCCTACCGTGTTTGGACTTTGTGAATACTTATTAAAAGTGTGTTCACGGATTTTCTGTCTCCTGCGCTTGACTCTGCCTCTCCTGCTTCCTTGAGCCACCCCTTGACAGAATTACGCACCCATCACATGGAGTCAGCAGGAGCTTCAGCGCCAGCCCCGTCCATGGAGGAAAGAGTTTATGTTTATACACCTTGTGGGTGGGGGCAATGATTAAAAAAATGGGAGAAGACTAGTATTTTGTAGTTTAATTCCTCATTGTACAGTATATAAGAATATATCACTATGTTGCTAAGACTGTTATTGTTTCCGTTCAATAAAATGCATTCAAAACTACTTTCTGCACATTTCTGCTACTTTCTTAGAAAATACAACCGCTATCTCTTGCTAAAAAAAATGTATGTTTACACCTATACAGTACCTTTAGCAATAATAATAATAATAAACCTCTACTTTAGTAAAGAAAACAATTGTGACAGGTTTGTTTTCATTTTTTATTTATTTGTTTTTAATTTCACCTTTATTTAACCAGGTAGGCCAGTTGAGAACAAGTTCTTATTTACAATTGCGACCTGGCCAAGATAAAGCAAAGCAGTGCGACAAAAACAACAGAGTTACACATGGGATAAACAAACGTACAGTCAATAACACAATAGAAAAATCTGTAAAAACCAGTGGTGTCCACTGATTAAATGCAGTCTTTCTGCATTGTGAAGAGGGACAACCCAGATATTCACAAAGTTTGTTATGAACGACATGCAAAATAGATTTGGGGGTTAAAATAAAAATAAGCTGCTTTATTTTAGGGGTATAGTGAAGGAGGGTCATATTTTACCATTAGGACAAGGGGAATATACAGAATGTTAAGACTACACAAGGGTTAACAAGTCCCATAATACGTTGCATGGATTCACTCTGAATGCAACAATAGTGTTTAAAATCCTTAAGAGTCTATTGACGGACCCGTGTGTCAATCTATAACTAAGTTATCAGTTTTGCTCTACGACCCCCACAACTGTCACAGGACTAGTCTGAAGGTAACACATACAAATAAATGGAAGCAGTTTAGAGGTAGTTTAGGTCCAACAAAAATAATGGGTTAAATATTTGTACAAAAAAACAAAAATATTCCTTCAGCTTTCTAATATCTCCTAGATATACAGTAGGACAGTCACTTTAAAACCTCATTCCTTATGATTACTTTTTTGACTGTCTTTTTTGCCATTTTGCCATGTGTTCCTATGGGCTATAGTCGTAAAGGCCAAATTCAATATTGTATCAAATATATTTTATATATTTTTGGTATAACTAAAGGGGTCTACAATTCAAAATCAAATAGCTAAATTACCATTTAATTTATTTTGAATTGAATTTATTTGGGTAACAGACATACAGTACCAGTCAAAAGTTTGGACACACCCACTCATTGAAATGAAATGAAATCAAATTGTATTTGTCACATGCGCCGAATACAACAGGTGCAGACCTTACATTGAAATGCTAACTTAAATGCCCTTAACCAACAGTACTTTAAAGAGTTAAGAAAAGAAAATGTTAACCTGTTATGGCTAGGGGGCAGTATTTTCACGGACGGATAAAAAACGTACCCGATTTAATCTGATTAGTACTCCTGCCCAGAAACTAGAATATGCATATAATTATTAGCTTTGGATAGAAAACACTCCAAAGTTTCTAAAACTGTTTGAATGGTGTCTGTGAGAATAACAGAACTAATTTGGCAGGCCAAAACCTGAGAAGATTCTGTACAGGAAGTACCCTGTCTGACCATTTCTTGGCCTTGTTGATTATCTCTATCTATTACAGGGGATCTCTGCTCTTACGTGACACTTTCTACGGCTCACATGGACTCTCAGAAGGCGGCAAAATGCTGAATCGTGGCTTTGCAGGCTCTGGCTGAAACAAAGTAGCGCGTTTGGATAGTGGCTGGTTACAGTACTGTGAGACTCAGGCTCGTGCCCGCGTCGACCGAAAGCTTTGTTTTCTTTCCTCTGTTTAGCGAAACGGAGATTCCCTGTCGGAATATTATCGCTTTTCTACGAGAAAAATGACGTAAAAATTGATTTTAAACAGCGGTTGACATGCTTCGACGTACGGCAATGGAATACTTTGAATTTTATTGTCAGGAATTGCGCCAAGCGCGCGACACTTCTTTACTATTTCGGATAGTGTCTGGAACGCACGAACAAAACGCCGCTATTCGGATATAACGATGGATTATTTTGGACCAAACCAACATTTGTTATTGAAGTAGACGTCCTGGGTGTGCATTCTGACGAAGACAACAAAAGGTAATGACATTTTTATAATAGTAAATATGATTATGGTGAGTGCTAAACTTGCCGGGTGTCTAAATAGCGAGCCCGTGATGCCTGGGCTATGTACTTAGAATATTGCAAAATGTGCTTTCACCAAAAAGCTATTTTAAAATCGGACATATCGAGTGCATAGAGGAGGTCTGTATCTATAATTCTTAAAATAATTGTTATGCTTTTTGTGAACGTTTATCGTGAGTAATTTAGTAAAATGTTAGCGAATTCCCCGTAAGTTTGCGGGGGGTATGCTAGTTCTGAACGTCACATGCTAATGTAAAAAGCTGTTTTTTGATATAAATATGAACTTGATTGAACAAAACATGCATGTATTGTATAACATAATGTCCTAGGGTTGTCATCTGATGAAGATCATCAAAGGTGAGTGCTGCATTTAGCTGTCTTCTGGGTTTTGGTGACATTATATGCTGGCTTGAAAAATGGGTGTCTGATTATTTCTGGCTTGGTACTCTGCTGACATAATCTAATGTTTTGCTTTCGTTGTAAAGCCTTTTTGAAATCGGACAGTGTGGTTAGATTAACGAGAGTCTTATCTTTAAATGGCTGTAAAATAGTCATATGTTTGAGAAATTGAAGTAATAGGATTTTGAAGATTTTGAAAATCGCGCCACAGGCTGGCAGTGGATGTTACGTAGGTGGGACGAATTCGTCCCGCCGGTCCCATAGAGGTTAAGCCTGTGCCTCCTCCTCGGACCAGGCCTCCAGTGGGTCTCCCCATCCTGGTCTGTCCTGTGCCTGCTCCACGGACCAGGCCTCCAGTGGGTCTCCCCATCCTGGTCTCTCCTGTGCCGCTTCCTAGGACCAGGCCACCAGTGGGTCTCCCTATCCTGGTCCGTCCTGTGCCACCTCCCAGGACTAGGCCTCCAGTGGGTCTCGCCAGTCCGGAGCCGCCAGGGCTGCCCACCTGTCTGGAGCTGCCAGAGTGGCCCGCCTGTCCGGATCTGCCAGAGTGGCCCACCTGTCCGGATCTGCCAGAGTGGCCCGCCTGTCCGGATCTGCCAGAGTGGCCCGCCTGTCCGGATCTGCCATCGCCGCTCGCCAGCCGGGCGCAGCCATCGCCGCCCGCCAGCCGGGCGCAGCCAGGGTCACCTGCCAGTCAGGCGCAGCAAGGGTTACCCACCAGCCGGGCGCAGCCAGGGTCGCCCGCCAGCCGGGCGCAGCCAGGGTCACCCGCCAGTCAGGCGCAGCAAGGGTTGCCCGCCAGCCGGGCGCAGCCAGGGTCGTCCGCCAGCCGGGCGCAACAAGGGTCGCCCGCCAGCCGGGCGAAGTCAGGGTCGCCCACCAGACCTTCGGCGCGGCCAGGTGCACCACCTAAGAGGGCGACGCCAAGGGTGGGGCAGAGGCCATGTCCCGCACCTGAGCCGCCGCCGTAAGAAGGCCCACCCGGACCCTCCCCTTCAGTGTCAGGTTTTGCGGCCGGAGTCCGCACCTTGGGGGGGGGGGGGGGGATACTGTAACGCCCTGGCCATAGAGAGGGGTTTTTTTGTTCTTTATTTTGGTTAGGCCAGGGTGTTATATTGGGTGGGCGTTCTATGTTCTTTTTCTATGTTTTTGTATTTCTTTGTTTTGGGCTGTGTGTGGCTCCCAATCAGGCACAGCTGAAGTTCGTTGTTGTTGATTGGGAGTCACACATAAGTGCATGTTTTTCCGTTGGGGTTTTGTGGGTAATTGTTTCTGTCATTGTGTTTCACCTGACAGGACTGTATGGCTGTCAGTTTCTTATTTTTGTAGTTGTATAGTGTTCCGTTTAATAATTAAATATGATGAATACTAACTCCGCTGCGTTTTGGTCCACTCTCTCTCACGACAGCCGTTACAGTACGTTCATCTCTAGGAGACAGAACCCGCATCTCCTTCCTGAGCGGTATGACGGCTGCGTGGTCCCATGGTGTTTATACTTGCGTACTATTGTTTGTACAGATGAACGTGGTACCTTCAGGCATTTGGAAATTGCTCCCATAGATTAACCAGACTTGTGGACGTCTACAATTCTTTTTCTGAGGTCTTGACTGATTTCTTTTGATTTTCCCAAGATGTCAAGCAAAAAGGCACTGAGTTTGAAGGTAGGCCTTGAAATACATCCACAGGTACACCTCCAATTGACTCAAATTATGTCAATTAGCCTATCAGAAGCTTCTAAAGGCATGACATCATTTTCTGGAATTTTCCAAGCTGTTTAAAGGCACAGTCAATTTAGTGTATGTAAACTTCTGACCAACTGGATTTGTGATACAGTGAATTATAAGTGAAATAATCTGTCTGTAAACAATTGTTGGAAGAATTACTTGTGTCATACACAAAGTAGATGCTCTAACCGACTTGCCAAAACTATAGTTTGTTAACAAGAAATTTGTGGAGTGGTTGAAAAACAAGTTTTAATGACTCCGATGTAAGTGTATGTAAACTTCCGACTTCAACTGTATATCTTCAAATGATGTAAATCATTGCAACTTACAGTGTGGCTATGATTTGAAACAGTGTTTGATAATGTTTAATTTGCATGTATGATTCTATCATTTAATAT
The DNA here is from genome assembly GCF_965601325.2 of Salmo salar. Lineage (NCBI taxonomy): Eukaryota > Metazoa > Chordata > Actinopteri > Salmoniformes > Salmonidae > Salmo > Salmo salar. The sequence goes on along the minus strand of NC_138294.1, from coordinate 29,839,365 downwards.
CTTATACTTTTCAAAATGCCTTTATGCCACTAGAGTCAAAAGATGAGATGCTTTCAAATTAACAACATCAACATAGATTTGTTCAGGAATTTGAAGAATCGGGGATTCTCGGCTGATGAAACAGCAAGCATGTTTTAATATTATATCGGGGAGGACAGTGACATTGTACTATTTTGGTTTCTTTTTTTCCATAACTCAAATCATGTCTTTATTTCAGTCCTCACTCTAATTAACGGAGCCACAACCAAAACTCCCACGGAAATTACAGAAACACAATCAGCTTCCACAGCAACCACGTCTGGGTCAACATTATTTGGTTCTACCAACTCATTTACTGGTTCTACAGTGACATCTTCTGGAACAAGTTCAGTATCAACAATAAATCCTGTAGACTACAGCAACTGGTTCCACAGCATCAAATGCACCATCCACTACAACAACCGGTGCTTCGGCAGCCATTACTAAAATAACTACAACCCATGTTAGTTCAGCCGCAACGAATGCTGCTTCCACTGCAACATCTCCTGCTACAATTGTGCTGGCAGACTCAACAGCAGAGCCCACTGGAGAAGAGGGGTCACTGAAATTAGGATTCAGAATGGCGCTTCCCTTCATAAGTGACTATTCAGACTCTTCTAATGCAGCATTCAAGAATCTGACAGCAAATGTTTCTGCAGAGGTATAATGTTTGTATTTCTTGGTAAATTTGGACAAGATAGTTTCATTGGCTCCATTGAGTTAAAAGGTCAATATGACATTGGTACCTACATTTTTGGATATGAAGGAATTATATATAGCCATTGTATCTTGAATAATATAACTCATAAATGGCTCACTTCCAATTGTCTTAACCCATCAGAAACCAACATAAAAGCTTGTTTTACTCTATTGTTTGTAAATAACATTATTGTAAATAAGCACTGTATAACTTCAAAACGTGATTAAAACTATCATGTTGATCTTGTGGATGGTAAGTCCTTGCATCCATAGCTCTGTCTATGAATTTGAGAGTTGTTATATTCCTTCAGTTCCATCCCTCAGCTGTTTTTTTGTATTTATACCGGCTGACTCCTCATTATTTAAACCTTATTTAGTAAGCCACATTTAGTAAGCCACATTTGTTTTTGTCATTGTCATCAGTGTCATGAAAAGAGATGTTCTCTGCACATACAGTTGAAGTTGGAAGTTTACATAGACAGGTTGGAGTCATTAAAACTCATTTTTCAACCACTCCACAAATTTATTTTTAACAAACTATAGTTTTTGCAAGTCGGTTAGAACATCATCTTTGTGCATGACATAAGTAATTTTTCCAACAATTGTTTACAGAGAGATTATTTCACTGACTGCAAGTTAAGCCATCTTTGCTGACCTTGTTGTCATTATCATCACTTTCAACATTGACACATGGCACATTAATATTGGGTACATTTTTATTAGTTATCTTCTGTGGTCTTACAGGGACAAAAACTACAATTTCAGCTGCTACAACCCCCACAGTTGCCACAACTACCAAGGCTGCAGTTAGGACAGCTTCATCTACAACAACAGCTGTGGCTACAACAACCACAGCCTCCCACACAACAATCACAACCGCTTCCACAACAACTAAAGTGTGCCCAAAAACAACCACAGCTGCATATACAACAACCACAGCCAAAGCTACAACAACCACAGCTGACCCCACAATAACCACAGCCGCACCAGCAACAACCACAGCCGCAGGTATGAAAACAGTTACTCCCACAACAACCACAGCTGCTCTAACAACAACCACAGCTGCTCCCACAACATCTACAGCTATACCAACGACAACCATGGCCGAACCCAAAACAACCACCGCTGCAGATAAATCAACAACAGCTGCTCCTAGAAGAACCACATTCGCTGCCACAACAACAGCTGTTGCTACAACAACCACAGCTGCACCAATGACTACCACTGCTACTCCCACGACAGCTACAGTGGCCCCCAAGACAACAAAAGCTGCTGCCACAACAACCACTGCTGCACCCATAACAACCACAGCTGCAGGTACAACGACCACAGCTGCTGCCACAGCAACCACAGTTGAACCAACAACAACCAGAGCTGCAGGTACGACAACAACATTTATCGCTACGTCAAACACATCTACCCCCACAACAACCACAATAGCTGCCAAAACAACAACAGCTGTGGCTACAACAACCACAGCGGCAGCTACAACTACCGCTGATCAGGCAAAACCAACATTTGCTCTCATAACAACCACAGCAGCCAATACAACGTCTGAAGCTACATCAATGACAACCACAGCCTCAACTACAACCACAGCTTCACCCACAACAACAACAGGTGCTGCTACAACAACAACCACAACCTCTGCCACAACAACCACAGTGGCTCCCACAACAACAACAACAGCTGCTGCCATGACAACTACAGCTGAACCAACAACAACCACAGTCACAGGTATGACAACAACAGCTACTCCCACAACAATCACAGACGTTCCCACAACAACCACAGCTCATCCCACAACTACAGCTACACCAAAGGCAACCACAGCTACACCAACAACAACCACAGCCGCAGCTAGAACAACCACAAGTACATCCACAACAACCAGTGGCAACCACAGTCGCAGGTATAACAACCACAGCTGCACTCGCAGCAATCACAGCTGTTTCAACAGCAAACACATCTGCTGCTATGAAAACAACAGCTGCTGCCAAAACAACCCCAGCTGCACCCACAACAACCACAACCGCAGCTGCAACAACCACAGCTGCACCCACAACAACCGCAGCTGCACTAACGACAACCACTGCCACAGGTAAGACAACAACAGTTGCCTCTTCAAAAACCACAATTGCCACAACAACAACAGCTGCTGCAACAACACTAACTATGACCTCCAATTCTGCTCCTACGACAACCACAGTGGCTCCCACGATAACAGCAGCTTCTGCCACAACACCCACAGCTGCTCCCACAAGAACAACAGCTAATGCTATGACAACAACAGCTTCTGCTTCAACAACCACAGCTACCCACACAACAACTACATTTTCCACTTTAGCTGCAGCCTCTAACAACCACATCCACAGCTACAACAACCACTACTAATACAACGACAGCTGCACCCACAAATACCACAATTCAGGCTATGATGAACACAGCTGCTGGGACAACTACCACTGCTGCTCCTACAACAACCACAGTCACACCGATAACAACCACAATTAATCCCACAACCACCACAGCTGCCACAATCACAACTACAGACTCAACAGCAGCACCGACAACAAATGAGGGATCACTGGGTTTAGCATTCAGATTAGGAATTGACTGATTCTCTGTCTCAGGGGAACAACTTCCTCGCTGTTGATAAAACCTCTATTACTACAAGTAAATTAAGCCATCATTGATAACCCTGTTCTCAATGTCATCACTTTCAACATTGACACATGACACTCTTATATAGAGTAGATTTTTTATGAGTTACCTTCTGTGGTGTTACAGGGACTACGGCTACAGCTGCCACAACTACCACAGCCACCCCCAAAACAACAACAGATGCTCCAACAACAACCACAGCTTCCACTACGACAACAACAGCTGATCCCACAACCACAGCTGCCGCAACAACAAACTCAATGCCTCCCATAACAACCACAGCTGCTGCCACAACTACAGCTGCACCAACAACTACAGCTGCACCTACAACAACCACAGCTGCAGGTACAACAACCACAACAGCACCCAAAACAGTCACATCTGCCCCCACAACAACACATTCGCTGCCAAAACAACAGCAGCTGCGGTTACAACATCCACAGTGGTACTTACAACTACCACCTCTGCCGCCAAGACAACCACCAAAAAACTACAGATGTGGCTACCACAACAAAAACAAAAACAACCACAGCTGCTACAACAACCACTACCACTGCCACAACAACCAGAGTGGCTCCCACAACATCAGCTACTCCCACACCAACCACAGCAGCTCCCACATTAACAACAGCTAAAACAACTGCAACCACAGCTTCACCCACAACTATAGGGGCTGCTACAACAACAACAACAAAAATAGCAGCTGCTGCTACAAAAAAAACACAATAACAACAACCTCCGCTACAATAACCACATTGGCTCCCACAACAATAGTTGCTGCCACGACAACTACAGCTGCACCTACAACAACCACAGCTGATGCCACGACAACAACAGCTACTCCCACATTAACCACAGCTTCTCCGACAATAACTACAGCTGCAGCAAATACAACCACAGCTGCACCTACAACAAACGCAGCTGATGCCACGACAACAACAGCTACAACATTCACAGCTGCTGTCATGACAACTACAGCTGCACCTACAACAACTACAGCTGCTGCCATGACTACAAAAGCTACTACCACATCATCCACAGCTGCTCCCACTATAACTACAGCTGCACCAATTACAATCACAGCTGCACCCACAACAACCACAGGCACAGCTACAATAACTACAGCTGCAGGTATGACAACAAAAGCTATTCCCACAACAACCACAGTGGCTCCCACAACTATAGCTGCTACCACAACAACCAAATCTGCACCTACACAGCGGCTGACAGGACAACAACAGCTACTCCCACATTAACCACAGCTTCTCCGACAATAACTACAGCTGCACCAAATACAACCACAGCTGCATCCACAACAACCACAAGCGCTGCTACAACAAACACAGCTGCACCCACAACAACCAGAGCGGCAGCTAAAACAACAACAGCTGCCCCTACAACAACCACAGCGGCAACTACAAAAACCACAACTGCTGCCACAACAACAGCTACTCCCACAACAACCACAGCTGTAGCAACAGCAAACACAGCTGCTGCTACGACGACCTTAGCTGGTTCCACTACCACAACAGCTGCTCCTACAACAACAACAGTCGCAACCACAACATCTACATTTTCTCCCACAACCACCACAACTACAGACTCAACAGCAGCAATGACAGCAAATGAGGGGTCACTGGGATTACAATTCAGAATGATCCGCACATTCCTAAGTGACTATTTGGACTAGTCCACAACCGCATTTCAGGAATTGGCAGCAAATGTGACCAAAGAGGTGAGCAACCCTTCCTTCTTTGAACAAGAATGTGTCTGCGGTTTCACAGTTGAAATAAAGGATGGAATTATTGACACTAATGTACTTTTTTTATTTCAGGTACGGTAAATCATGGATACAAAATAATATATCCTTAATATGAAAGAATATGCAATATCCAGTGCCTAGTGAATGTTTTCAAACCCGTTGCACAGTTTTTAAAAAGTTCTCTCTTAAATTAAAATCTAACAATAAACAAAATTGGGATTTTTCCCATGGATCTACATAAGTAACTCCACACTTTCAAAGTGAAAGAGAAATTATAGAAATGTTCTCAAAGTAATGAAAACAATCAATGTATTGATTGTGTAGGTCTTCACACCCCAGAGTTCATATTTGGTGGAAGCACCATTTGGCAGAAATTACAGGTGTGAACATTTTTTTATAAGACTACATCAACTTTTGCAGAAACATCTATCCATTGTTCTCGACAAACTTGCTCAACCTCAGTCGTTGGTTGGGGATCACTGAAGGAGCGCAATATTCAAGTCGTGTCTCTGATTTTTTAAGACTAGCCCACTCAGAAACACAACTGTGTGGAAACCCATTCTGATGTGTATTTGGCAATTTGAGTAATTGAAGCCTTGAAAAATACAAGTACTTTTGATCCTACCTAACTCGCCATTCCCTGCCGGTGACAAGCATACCCATGTCTCTGATTTTCAAGCCGATTTAAGTCTGGACTTAGAATAGCGACCTCAGAAACACTCAACACCATGTGGAAAACCATTTAGTAATTTAGCAGACACTATTATTCAGAGTGACTTTTACAGTTAGTGAATTCAGGTACGAGAACCACAACTAACAGTCATAGTAAAGAAACCTCAGTCTTGTGAAGTGTATGGACACAACCCAGTCGTTCATTCTAAATGTTTCATTGCCATACTGGCTGGCAACGTTCTTATCCCTTGCTTGCTAGCTCGCCAACTACGGCTAACTTTCAGTCACGTCAAAAAGTACAGCCAGAATACCATCAAAGTATTTGCATTTGTTTAAATTGTTTTCTATTGACATTTATTTGCAGACATCCATAACAATGAGCTAATGAGGTGCGATTTTGCCTGGCAAAAAAAATGTGCTTACTCGTCAGGACACTGTTGTTCAGAAGAGCTAGTTAACAACACAGCTAAAATAATCACTTCAAACTGAAGCTGGACAGATGGCAAACTAGCTGCACTTAGTTTCGTTTTACTGTCTGTCCGTCTCGTCCCTACTCCCAACACGTTCATTATTATTGGACGGCTGGAGATCGAATTTGAATATTGAAACAATGTTACAAATGTCGGAGAGACAGAGAAGAAGGTTTATACAAATCTCCGCTGTTGAAAACTAAATGGTAGTCTAAAAGAAATGTGAGAAAATGTCTAGATGGTTTTAATAGAGGAGATCAAGCTGGTAAATTGCTTGGCTGGACTGAAGAGACAGTGGATTGCGCAGTCAGATGGAAAAGAGTAAATAGGCAATTTATTAAGGTCATAGATTTAGCCAGTGGTGATTTGTGGAATAGACACTGTCTGGAATGCGATTTTAACCATTCAGCATTCAGGACAAGACCCACTCGTTGTATAATACAGTATTACACAATGGCCTTGTTGCAAACAAAAATTATGATTTGGAATGGAGGCCAGTGTCATATAGGCCAGTAGGCCTACTTTTATGTGCCACATCAAGGGTGTGCAGACCTATACAATCAATATATATATATGTATTTATTTTTTATTAAAGCACATTTCTATCATTTTCATTTTACTTACAAAGTGTGGAGTAGGTTCATTTGATAAATTGATTTTTAGATTTTAATTTAAGGCTGCACTATGTGAAAACCTTGCAACGGGTGTGAAGACGTTCTTTGCATTCTGTAATGAAATCCTGCTATGTCTGATGTTCTTTCTTGCTTTCACTTGGTAACCTTCTTGATTGATTTGGTAGATACAGTGGGGGGGAAAAGTATTTGATCCCCTGCTGATTTTGTATGTTTGCCCACTTACAAAGAAATGATCGGTTTATAATTTTAATAGTAGGTCTATTTGAACAGTGAGAGACAGAATAACAACAAAAATATCCAGAAAAACGCATGTCAAAAATGTTATAAAATGATTTGCATTTTAATGAGGGAAATAAGTATTTGACCCCTCTGCAAAACATGACTTAGTACTTGGTGGCAAAACCCTTGTTGGCAATCACAGAGGTCAGACGTTTCTTGAAGTTGGCCACCAGGTTTGCACACATCTCAGGAGGGATTTTGTCCCACTCCTCTTTGCAGATCTTCTCCAAGTCATTAAGGTTTCGAGGCTGACGTTTGGCAACTCGAACCTTCAGCTCCCTCCACAGATTTTCTATGGGATTAAGGTCTGGAGACTGGCTAGGCCACTCCAGGACCTTAATGTGCTTCTTCTTGAGCCACTCCTTTGTTGCCTTGGCCTTGTGTTTTGGGTAATTGTCATGCTGGAATACCCATCCATGACCCATTTTCAATGCCCTGGCTGAGGGAATGAGGTTGTCACCCAAGATTTGACGGTACATGGCCCCGTCCATCATCCCTTTAATGTGGTGAAGTTGTCCTGTCCCCTTAGCAGAAAAACACCCCCAAAGCATAATGTTTCCACCTCCATGTTTGACGGTGGAGATGGTGTTCTTGGGGTCATAGGCAGCATTCCTCCTCCTCCAAACACGACGAGTTGAGTTGATGTCAAAGATCTCCATTTTGGTCTCATCTGACCACAACACTTTCACCAGTTGTCCTCTGAGTCATTCAGATGTTCATTGGCAAACTTCAGATGGGCATGTATATGTATTCTTGAGCAGGGGGACCTTGCGGGCGCTGCAGGATTTCAGTCCTTCACGGTGTAGTGTGTTACCAATTGTTTTCTTGGTGACTATGGTCCCAGCTGCCTTGAGATCATTGACAAGATCCTCCCGTGTAGTTCTGGGCTGATTCCTCACCGTTCTCATGATCATTGCAACTCCAAGAGGTGAGATTTTGCATGGAGCCCCAGGCCGATGGATATTGACAGTTCTTTTGTGTTTCTTCCATTTGCTAATAATCGCACCAAATGTTGTCACCTTCTCACCAAGCTGCTTGGCGATGGTCTTGTAGCCCATTCCAGCCTTGTGTAGGTCTACAATCTTGTCCCTGACATCCTTGGAGAGCTCTTTGGTCTTGGCCATGGTGGAGAGTTTGGAATCTGATTGATTGATTGCTTCTGTGGACAGGTGTCTATTTTACAGGTAACAAGCTGCGGTTAGGAGCACTCCCTTTAAGAGTGTGCTCTTAATCTAAGCTCGTTACCTGTATAAAAGACACCTGGGAGCCAGAAATCTTTCTGATTGAGAGGGGGTGAAATACTTATTTCCCTCATTAAAATGCAAATCAATTCATAACATTTTTGACATGCATATTTCTGGATATTTTTGTTGATATTCTGTCTCTCACTGTTCAAATAAACCTACCATTAAAATTCTAGACTGATCCTTTCTTTGTCAGTGGGCAAACGTACAAAATCAGCAGGGGATCAAATACTTTTTCCCCCCACTGTATATGTGAAGGATATTTTGGTCGCAAGTTTACTTGGTGACAAGATAATTTAATGTGATATTATTGGATTAGGAAACATTTCTCTAAACTGGTGCAATAACACAGATTTTCTGGAGAGGAATTTTGATGTTTGAGTCTTTATTACTGTTTTGTAATTTCACATGAAATTTTGTGAAATCTCTATATTGATGACAAAACTATGAAATATCTTCATATAAAACATTTTGTTTATATTGTTTAATTTTGTTTATATTTTGTGTTGATGGATTTGAAATGAAAAACTGTTATTTTTGAAGTTCAGATTTGTGTGTATAAAATTTGCACATAAAAAACAATTGCGTTTAAAATGCTGAAATGCACAAATACTATCATGACAATTTTCCAAGCTGTTTAAAGGCACAGTCAACTTAATGTATGTAAACTTCTGACCCACTGGAATTATGGTACTGTGAATTATAAGTGAAATAATCAGTCTGTAAACAATTGTTGGAAAAATTAGTTGTGTCATGCACAAAGTTGATGTCCAAGTCGTCATGCCAAAACTATAGTTTTTTAACCAAAAATTTGTGGAGTGGTTGAAAAACGAGTTTTAATGACTCCAACCTAAGTGTATGTAAATTTACGACTTCAACTGTATATGTCAAAAAGACAGAATTCAGAATTTGTCAGGATATAGTCCATATCCACTAAACTGAAAATATGCATTGGAAATGGTCCGCATTCTGAAAAATGTGTCAAAAACGTACCATGTAAAGATATCCCCTTATATGGACTCTTTTTGCTGACTAGCTGTGGATTGACCCACTTACCTACCTATTACCTACTAGATAACCCCACATACTGTACTATTCAAACCCCTGGGCAGGATATCAATAGCTCCCCCGGAACGTGGTCGATCAGTTGTCTGCAGAGCTCCAAAAGTCAAAAACTCAATATCTGCAGAAAACTTTTGAAAATAAAAATTACGGCTTTGTAGTTAATCAAAAAGTTGTTACATGCATGGTATAGCATATTTGGTTTGACGTGTTGAAAGGACATTAAAACTCTTTACATGGAATAGTTAATTCATTAGAAGTCTGCTGCCTGTCTGTCTGTCATGCCATCAGAGGAGTAGACCTGTGAATAATGAAAAGTGTATGAAAAGTGCTTTCATATAGAGGCCTAGTTCGAACCACAAAATTGTCAACACACAAAAAAGGCGAATAGTAGCAGATAAATAGTTGGTTAAATAAAAGACTGCTCTTCGAATTTTGAGACTGTTGTTTTGAGGGAAATTGGGACATATCTGGCTATTTCGCCAAATATCTCATGTGTATATAAAAAACAATTGCGTTTAAAATGATGAAATGCACAAATACTATCATGACAATGAAATTAGTTGGATAATGATAGATAACTCTATAAAGTAATGCTATAAAATCTAAATCATAAAAAAATCCTAGCATTCTTACACTAAATTCAGTATCTTGCATGCCAATTTCCACTCACCTGAACTTCTTGAAATAATAAATAAAGTCCACTTAAAATTATACTCCCAAAGGGTCACAAAGTTATTGTCAGCCAGGTTTACAGGTCCAAAAGTAGAGCATCTCCTCACTCTATCACCTCACGATCGTTTCTGTCAGTATGACAGGAGAACCCAGGTATGCTCAATATGAATCTCAGACCATATTTACAGCCTTAATATTGCAATTGCTGATCAACTGGTTGGGTGGCCTCAATGTCAACCCTTTTGTGTTGTTAGAATGTTCCTAAACATTACTCCACCCCGGAAAATCCATCTACCCTACCCCAATGTGCAAATACATCATCAGTGCCATCCGCCTAAATGTTGTTTTTGTTCATTGTCTGATTGCAAAAGAGGTATCAGAATGATTTGCCACAATGATATACCACATAACACAGATAATTGCTTTCTCAGAGACACGTGTGCAAATTTATCATGCAAAGGAGTACACAATGCATTCTTTCATACAATATAATAGAATACAATATATATATATATATATATATACAAAAGTATTTCGACACCCATTCAAGTTAGTAGATTCGCCTATTTAAGCCACACACTTGCAGTCTCCATAGACAAACATTGGCAGCAGAATGGTGTCATGATTGTCCTGATCAGGTCAGGGTACAGGAGACCACCACCCTACAGATTATCTCCCAAAACCCCAACAGAGGAGGAGAGATCTAGGGGTCTGAAGATGTGGGGGTTTTATGACCCCTCACGCCATAATAAACCTTAGGCCACAGAAAAATTCCTTTGTCCTCACAATGGAATTCTGGCCTCAGAACATTAAACATGCAATAAAGGGACTTTGGAACAATGGTTTCCGTCAGCCACAACGGTGGTCATGACGAGAGGTGGAATATGAAAATGTATGTAACTTTTGAATTGTTATTAAAGGTTAAGAGATGACGTTATTATGAAAACATTGTACCTTTAAGAGTTTTCCCAGTATATGCCTGATGTTTATACATTGTACGTTGTGTGGAAAATATCCAAATCAAAGAGAATGTTTTGGTAAAGATGAGATGTGAAGGTAGTGTCTAAAATAGGATTTTAGTCAAATCTAGGCCTTGCGCCTTAACTTGGTCCGCCCAGAGAATTGCCCTAAAGGCGGTTACGCCCACTTCTGACCCTAGGGTATAAGACAGGAGAGTGAAGAATTAACATAGGAGACTAATTGACCCCAAGCTGCAGCGAAGGTCTAACAAAGTCAACGAACCCCAAAACGAAACACAAGGTTGAAGACAAATAAATCTTTTTCTACACGAGCTACGGACGAGTAGCTGTATCTAAGCGGGTGAATTCAAGCTGAACCACCCAGCCTCCACTCTTCATTGAATCGTGGTATCTACACCGTTCTAGTCCGAAGCTGTGAGCTCTGAGCTACAGAGCTGTCTGTCCTCAGAAGACCGCGAGGGATCAGACCACTAAGCCAAGAAGGACACTGACATCGTGAGGACAACCAGAGAGTTGCACCGGAGAAGTGCGTCATTGAGAAGCCTAAACGACCCATGCGGAGCTTCCCACCTGAGACCTCCAACACGTAATTACATCATTATATTCTGACCCATAAGAGCGGCAGTTCGGGGCAAGGCTAGGTTTAAATAAGCATGGCTGACAAATGAACCCAAATGTATATTTCTCTCGTGTACTTTCTTGGTTTCTCTCTCTTTTAAATCCCCATTTTGGGTAACACGCGCCATAGTGTGTTGGCCCGTTATACTAAGTCCTAATCAATAGCTAGACTGTGTTTTGTGTATGTGTATTTGTATCATCATTTTAGCTTGCTAGTAAATAAATAATCAACTAAGATTGGTGTGGTAAACTCATTGGTGAAGCCCGGGTCCGTGCAGATTCCCGGATTATGCGACGTTCAGAATGAGACTGTAGAGGAAATTGATTAATTTAGCGACTGTTGTAAAATCGATATTCTGATATCCTTTGAGTTAATTTGGGAAATAGAAACTCAATCAAAATACTGTTCCCATGGTGCCCCAGGTTGATGAGTTAATAATTGCTTGATTCAGTGCTTAATTCATTTAATCACGCAATTATAAACCGTTAATCATTCGATGAGCAACAGTCGTCACATTAACTAATACAACGTCACGACAATGGCCTTACTGAAGAAATCAGTGACTTTCAACATGACAATGTCATAGGATGTCACCTTTACAACAAGTCAGTTCGCCAAATCTTTTTCCCTGCTTGAGCTGCCCCGGTCAACTTTAAGTTCTGTTATGGTGAAGTTGAAACATCTAGGAGCAACAACAGCTGAGCCGCAAAGTGGTAGGCCACAGAACCTCACAGAACGGGATCGCCGAGTGCTAAAGTGCGTAGCACGAAAAAAAATATCTGTCCTCGATTGCAACACTCACTGCAGAGTTCCAAACTGACTTTGGAAGCAACGTCAGCAAAATAACTGTTCGTCGGGAGCTTTATGAAATGGGTTTCCATTGCCGAGCAATCGCACACAAGCCTAAGATCACCATGTGCAATGCCTGGCGTCGGCTGGAGTGGTTTATAGCTTGCCGCCATTGGACTCTGGAGCAGTGGAAACGTGTTTCTCTGGAGTGATGAATCTCACTTCAACATCTGGCAGTCCGACGGACTAATCTTGGTTTGGCAGAGGCCAGGAGAACGCTACCTGCCCGAATGCTTAGAGCCAACTGTAAAGTTTGGTGAAAGAGGATAATGGTCTGTGGCTGTTTTTCAATTAGTTCAAGTGAAGGGAAATCCAGCGTCTGATCCCGTTAGCGGGATCAAAATCCAGCGAAAAATCATATCGCCAATTAGCATTAAAAAAAAATCATAATTTAAAAAAAAAAAAAGTAATATTTTTTGTTTTTTGTTTTATAGATACACCTCTCCTGAATCGACCCACGTCGTCCGATTTCAAAAAGGTTTTACAGGAAAAGCAAATCATTAGATTATTTTAGATGAGTCCATCGTAAAAAGCAGCAACATAGCCATTTTCCGACCAACCACTTGCATCACAAATAACCAAAAAAACAGTTAAATGCAGCACTAACCTTTTACAAACTTCATCAGATGACACACCTAGGACATCATGTTACACAATGCATGCATTCTTTTGTTCAATAAAGGTCATATTTATATATAAAAACAGCATTTTACATCGGCGTCTGACGTTGACTTAACTATTTTCCCCTCAAATGCGTCCCTGGAAACAATGCTACAATTCCCTAAATTACTATTCAAAAACGATTTTTTTAATTTATATTGTCAATCTAACATTTATAGATGAATATCTCTTGAGAACACCTGTCATACCAGATTTTAAATTAACTTTACTGGGTAATCACACTTTGCGATAAAAGGAGATGCGATACTCAGAAAATGAGCTAATATACCGAGCTCGGCGCCATCTTGGAACAATCGCATGTCACATCTCATCTTGTATAATATTGTCAATAATCGCCTACCTTTAGTTGTCTTCATCAGAAAGCACTTCCAGGAATCCCAGGTCCACAACAGATGTATTTTCGGTCGAAAAAGTCCATCCTTCACGTTCCATTAGCCTGCTGTTGGTAGCGCGTCCTAGGGCTCTCTCCAAATTCTCCGATGTGCGCAGGGCTGCAGTTTCGGATAAAATGAGATTTTCCCGCCTGTAGGTTCGTTCAAACATGTCAAACGTTGTAAAACATTAATCTTCAGGGCCTGTAACACCAAGAGAAACAATAAGATTCGAGGGGGATGATTTCATTGTGTTTCTAAACGTTTCCAAAGGTGGGGGTAGACAGGGCCGCCGCCGTCATAATGGTGATGGCCCATCCCCTGTGACCAATTTCCAATGCGTCTCATTCACTGAGTTTCGACTGTATAAGGCTCAAACCACTGTGAAAAGACTGGCGACATCTAGTGGAAGCAATAGGAAGTGCTCACTGAACCATGGTTAAGGCTGTGATTAATAGGGAAAGATGAGAAGTCGAGTCCACAATTCTGAATTCCACTTCCTGTTTCAATCGGTCTCGGGGTTTTGACTGCCATATGAGTTCTGTTATACTCACAGACACCATTCAAACAGTTTTAGAAACTTTAGGGTGTCTTCTATCCATATATAATAAGTATATGCATGTCCTAGCTTCTGAGTTTGATTAGTAGGCCGTTGAAAATGGGAACGAATTTTTTTCAAAATGCGCTGTGGCGCCCCCTATCCTAGGGTATCCTCAAGAGGTTAATGCTACAGCATAGAATGACATTAGCATTGATTTGCACAGGATTTGCACAGTTCTTTTTTACTGAATCACCATAGCAACATATTCCGTCATGCTGGCTTGCTTTTGCCGTCACTGTCTTTCTTGTTTTTTTGTCCCGCTATGCTGAATGGTATGATGATTTTTGCATCCCCCGTCTAAAAGATCCCAGAAATGTTCCATAAGCACAAAAAGCTTATTTTCCTTGTTGTGTGCACAAATTTGTTTACATCCCTGTTAGTGAGCATTTCTCATTTACAAGTATAATCCATCCACCTGACAGGTGTGGCATATCAAGAAGCTGATTAAAAAGCATGATCATTACACAGATGCACCTTGTGCTGGGGACAATAAAAGGCCAATCTAAAATATGTGGTTTTGTCGCACAACACAATGCCATAGATGTCTCAAGTTTTGAGGGAGCGTGCAGTTGGCATTCTGACTGCAGGAATGTCCACCAGAGCTGTTTCCAGAGAATGTAATGTTAATTTCTCTTCCATAATCTGCATCCAAATTAGAGAATTTGGCAATACGTCCAACTGGTCTCATAACTGCAGACCATGTTTATGGCATCAGAGGGCGGGCGGTTTGCTAATGTCAACATTGTAAACAGAGTGCCAAATTGTGGTGGTGGGGTTATGGTATGGGCAGGCAAAGCTACGGATAATGAACACAATTGCATTTTATCAATGGCAATTTTAATGTGCAATTTCGTGCAATTTGTCCCCCGCCATCATCTCATGGTTTAGCATGATGATGCACAGCCCCATGTCGCAAGGATCTGTACACAATTCCTGGAATCTGAAAATGTCCCAGTTCTTCCATGGCTTGCATACTCACCAGACATGTCACCAATTGAGCACGTCTGGAATGCTCTGGATCAATGTGTATGTCAGCGTGTTCCAGTTCCCACCAATATCCAGAAACTTCGCACAACCATTGAAGAGGAGTGGGATAACATTCCACAGGCCACAATCAACAGCCTGGTTAAGTGTATGCAAAGATGTGCCGCGCTGCATGAGGCAAATGGTGTACACACCAGATACTGACTGGTTTTCTGGTCCACGTCAATATAATTTTTTAAGGTATATGTGACCAACCGATGCATATCTATATTCCCAGTCATGTGAAACCTATAGATTAAGGCCTAATTCATTTATTTCAATTGACCGATTTCCTTATACGAACTGTAACTCAGAAAATTGTTGAAATTGTTGCATGTTGTGTTTATATTTTTGTTCAGTGTACATATTTATTAAGGTAGAACTGACAAACTGACAACTAGATATTTAAGTTGGAACTGACAAAATGAAATGACTCATAAAGTTCTTACAACCTATTTCATTCTACAACCTATTTCATGCTTGGCTCTAGTCTGTAATTTTCATATAGACTGTGTAACTATTTGTAAAAAACGGCCTTATTAAATTCATGAAATTATATAATTCAGCTTTTATTTTTGTTACTTTTTATTAATTTAGCTACTTACCATTTCTTTTATTGTTGCATTGTTGAGAGTTGAACCTGCAAGTAAGTTTTTCATTGCAGTCTACTCCATGTTGTATATCATGTGATATAAGACAAATAAACAAACTTGAGATTGATCTTTGAAGGGAAGGAGGAAAGCAAACAAAGAGAGTGGAAAAGATAGACAGCTTTGTGGATAGATTGTAAGGGAACTGTTGCTGAGCGATTAGTGATTAGTCAGTTCGGCTTTGGTTAGATTTTTTTAAATTAAATAAGTTTTTCGATTTCGGTTTTGATAATATAATAAAATAAAATAAATACACAATATGCATTATGTGGATTGAATGCTGTAACACCACAGAATAAAGCAATTAATATAAGTCCCATCACGGTAGTTACAGCCCATTACTGATTTATTCACATTACTTTCCCTGGGATAGGGGGCAGTATTTTCACGGCCGGATAAAAAATGTACCCGATTTAATCTGGTTACTACTCCTGCCCAGAAACTAGAATATGCATATAATTAGTAGATTTGGATAGAAAACACGCTAAAGTTTCTAAAACTGTTTGAATGGTGTCTGTGAGTATAACAGAACTCATATGGCAGGCAAAACCTGAGAAGATTCTATACAGGAAGTGCCCTGTCTGACAATTTGTTCTCCTTCGAGGGCATCTCTATCAAAAATACAGCATCTCTGCT
Source organism: Salmo salar (assembly GCF_965601325.2). Classification (NCBI taxonomy): domain Eukaryota; kingdom Metazoa; phylum Chordata; class Actinopteri; order Salmoniformes; family Salmonidae; genus Salmo; species Salmo salar. Next base: position 29,822,775 of record NC_138294.1, on the reverse strand, counting down.
GTAACGTGACATTTTCTAAGGCTTCCATTGGCTCTAGGAAGGCGCCAGAAAGTGGAATGAGAGCTCTCCAGTCTCTGGGCGAAAAACAGCAGGGGTTTTTGTAAGTGGTCCTGCTGAGAACCATGACACTGAGGCGCGCGTGCACGAGACGACTCCATTTTTTTCTTTCAGTGTTTGAATGAACACAACGTCGCCCGGTTGGAATATTATCGCTATTTTACGAGAAAAATAGCATAAAACATTATTTTAAACAGCGTTTGACATGCTTCGAAGTACGGTAATGGAATATTTAGAATTTTTTTGTCACGAAATGCGCCCGCGCGTCACCCTTCAGATAGTGACCTGAACGCACGAACAAAACGGAGCTATTTGGATCTAACAATGGATTATTTCGAACCAAAACAACATATGTTGTTGAAGTAGAAGTCCTGGGAGTGCATTCTGACGAAGAACAGCAAAGGTAATCCAATTTTTCTGATAGTAAATCTGAGTTTGGTGAGGGCCAAACTTGGTGGGTGTCAAATTAGCTAGCCGTGATGGCCGGGCTATCTACTCAGAATATTGCAAAATGTGCTTTCACCGAAAAGCTATTTTAAAATCTGACACCGCGATTGCATAAAGGAGTTCTGTATCTATAATTCTTAAAATAGTTGTTATGTATTCTGTGAACGTTAATCGTGAGTAATTTAGTAAATTCACCGGAAGTTTGCGGTGGGTATGCTAGTTCTGAACATCACATGCTAATGTAAAAAGCTGGTTTTTGATATAAATATGAACTTGATTGAACAAAACATGCATGTATTGTATAACATAATGTCCTAGGAGTGTCATCTGATGAAGATCATCAAAGGTTAGTGCTGCATTTAGCTGTGGTTTTGGGTTTTGTGACATATATGCTTGCTTTGAAAATGACTGTGTTATTATTTTTGGGAGGGTACTCTGCTGACATAATCTAATGTTTTGCTTTCGCTGTAAAGCTTTTTGAAATCGGACAGTGTGGTTAGATTAACGAGAGCCTTATCTTTAAAATGGTGTAAAATAGTCATATGTTTGAGAAATTGAAGTTATAGCATTTTTTAGGTATTTGTATTTCGCGCCGTGCGATACCATTGGATATTGTTGAGGCGTTCCGCTAGCGGAACGTTTGTCCCTAACATTAATAAAATATTTCAGTTGTGTATATTACATGCGTTTTATTTATTTATACTTTAATTGTTAATTACAAGTCATCATCTTATCTCTATAGAACTGCTGACTACGCTGTCTGACAAAATCACTCTTTTACTAGTTCTTCAAAGTAAATAAGGCATACTTTTATAACTGCTGAATACCAACTAGCAATCACTTACGTTAGATCATGTATTTTTAGGTGGAGAAACCTCACGAAGCAACTGCTGCCCTTCCCTTTCGATGTGCTCTCTTCCGTCTCTACTCTCTCTCTCCCTCTCCATGTCTGCCCCACACCAGAGAGGAAGAGGCGAAGCGAGAGGTTTGACTCTCAACAAAATCTGTCCAAAATAAGCCCAATGTGTTTCAATGGGCTTATTTTGGACCTAAGCTTGTCGCCTGCCTTCCCACCTTTCGGACAACGCCTCCCATTTTTATGGCGGAGTCATGAGCATCTCGTCATTATACACAGATCTCTGCCCATGCTGACAGTACAAGTAGGCAACACAATGGATTATGGTTATTGTAGTTATTTACCACGTTTTCTGCGCTAAACTCTATTGAATATTAGCCTGTTCGAAACTAAAACTCCCTACTACATTGCACAGTTCGGGCTTGATCTGATTTATCTCTAGAGAAACTGCACATTGAGCTCACAGAAAAAAAATCTACTAAGTGGAATAATAACTTTATTTTAAGAATGTGAAATGTCAGAATAATAGTAGAGAGAATGATTTATTTCAGCTTTTATTTCTTTCATCACATTCCCAGTGGGTCAGAAGTTTAAATACATTCAATTAGTATTTGGTTGCATTAACTTTAAATTGTTTAACTTCGGTGAAATGTTTCGGGTAGCATTCCACAAGCTTCCCACAATAAGTTGGGTGAGTTTTGGCACATTCCTCCTGACAGAGCTGGTGTAACTGAGTCAGGTTTGTAGGCCTCCTTGAAGCGCACACGCGTTTTCAGTTCTGCCCACAAATTTTCTGTAGGATTGTGGTCAGGGCTTTGTGATGGCCACTCCAATACCTTGACTTTGTTATTTTACTTAAGCCATTTTGCCACAACTTTGTAAGTATGCTTGGAGTCATTGTCCATTTGGAAGACCCATTTGCGACCAAGCTTCAACTTCCTGATTGATTTCTTGAGATGTTGCTTCAATATATACTAATAATTTTCCTGCCTCATGATGCCATCTAGCCCAGTTTCTAGATGGCTATACAGCTTCCAAAATAAAGGAAACTTTAATGAATTAGGGATACAAAGTATGTCAATTGTTTTGAGATCTGGTGACTGAGACGGCGATGGCATATGGTTTACATCGCTTTAATTTTCATAAAACCATACAGTCACCACTTTGATGGATGGTTGACATGACGGAAAGGTATGCATTCTCAAAAATGAGAAGGAAAATATTTGTATTCAAGGCTGCTACGATGTGGTATCATAAGGGATGATCGTCAGGGCAAAGTGGTCACTGTATGGATGGCAGCTGTATCGCCGTCTAGAAACTGGAATAGATTACCCCATAATAGGTTACGTGAGTGAATGCTTGTAAAGACAAAAGCCAAGTGGAAACATATAATTATTTGATTTCGATGGATGGTTGACATGACTGAAAGGTATGCATTCTCAAAAATGAGAAGGAAGATATTTGTGTAGACGTCTGCTATGATGTGGTATTTTGGGTGAAGATTAGTGTTAAAAGAATTTCAACAGGTAAATGCATGAATTTGGTGCACTTTGAGATGAACATTAAGACATTAGAACATAGAGAGATTACATATGTGTCCTGTAATTTGCACCTTCCCCCTGCAACAGCCAACACTGACAGTGCTCAATTACAGTAGCTACTGTGGGTCTCTCTACTCTGGAACACTCTCGACTCTCTACTCTAGAACATAAACATCTACAGTGTATTGCCAAAAACCTCCTTACCACTCAACAACTTCAAACATAAACTCTGACCTAACCCAATGAGCCAAACTGGTTGAAGGTGATCACTCAAGGCTGGGCTGGTCTCACCCAACCAGATTAACCCTGTTCATGGAAAATTAATTGACTTTCAATCAAAATTTAAGATGATTCAGTTTCACTGAAATTACTTCAAATATCTGTGAACTACTGTGTGTTTAATCTGCATTTAAAAAGGTACAATCTCTGATATTATAATCCCGCATTGTAATATGAAAACACATAAAATCCTTTGTTAACCAAATCTGAGTATGGCCTACAGTATGCATCTGTATTTATTATTATAGTTATTCATATGTTTTGTATTGTCACGGGCTGGCTCGAAACAACAACAGGAGAGGTAGAGTCAGGCGCAGGAGACAGAGAGTTCTTGACCACACTTCTTTATTCAAGACAACTGGATTTGGTCGCCAAAAATATAGGGGCGCAGCCCTTAAATTATTCTGCGGTGGTGTACACAATCAAAACAAACCACAGGCAGAGGGAAAAAAACAGTACACGTTCCTATAGCAAAAACCCGGACAAGAAACACAATCACGCACAAACACATACATCCTACGCTAAACTAAATAACCCCCCCTACTAATGACTAACCCAAAACAGGTGCGTGCCTACCTAGACCTAACCAACAGAAAGTGAAACAAAAAGGGATCGATGGTAGCTAGTAGGCCGGCGACGATGACCGCCGAGCTCCGCCCGGCCGAGGAGGGGCGCCACCATCCGTCACTGTCGTGACATGTATTAATTAATTTAGTTAGATAGTTATACTGAACAAAAAGATAAAAGCAACATGCAACAATTTCAAAGATTTTTATGAGTTACAGAAATCAGTTAATTGAAATAAATATATTAGGCCATAATCTATGGTTTTCAAATGACTGGGAATACAGCTAGGCATCTGTTGATCACAGATACCTTAAAAAAAGTTAGGGCCTTGGATCAGAGCATCCCAAACAAGCTCAATGAGTGACATGTCTGGTGAGTATGCAGACCATGGAAGAACTGGAACATTTTCAGCTTCCAGGAATTGTGTACAGATCCTTACATAATGAGCTGTGCATTATCATGCCGAAACATGAGGTGATGGCAACGGATGAATGGCATGACAATGGGCCTCAGGATCTCGTCATGGTATCTCTGTGCATTCAAATTGCCATTAATAAAATGCAACCGTGTTAATTGTCCGTAATTTATGCATGCCCATACCATAACCCCAACACCACGATGGGGCACTCTATTCAAAACGTTGACATTAGCAAACCGCTCACCCACACAAAGCCAACGTCTGTGGTTGTGAGGCTGGTTGGACGTAATGACAAATTCTCTACAACAATGTTGGAGGCGGCTTATGGTAGAGAAATTAATATGAAATGATCTGGCAACAGCTCTGGTGGACATTCCTGCAGTCAGCATTCCAACTGCACACTCCCTTAATACTTGAGACATTGTGTTGTGTGACAAAACTGCACATTTTAAAGTGCCATTTTATTGTCCCCAGCACAAGGTGTACCTGTGTAATAATCATGCTGTTTAATGATCTTATTGATATGTCACACCTGTCAGGTGCATAGATTATCTTGGCAAAAGAGAAATGCTCACTAACAGGGATGTAAACACATTTGTGCACACAATTTGAGCAGCAATGTCCAACAGAGCTGTTGACAGAGAATAGAATTTGAATTTCTCTCTAGAATATGGCAGAACATCCAACCAGCCTCACAACCACGTGTAACCATGCCAGCCCAGGACCTCCACATTTGGCTTCTTCACCAGCGAGATCGTCTAATATACAGCTGATGGAACTGTGGGTTTGCACAACCGAAGAATTTCTACACAAACTGTCAGAAACCGTCTCAGGGAAGCTCTTCTGCGTGCTCATCATCTTCACCAGGGTCTTAACCTGACTGCAGTTCGGCATCGTAACCGACTTCAGTGGGCAAATGCTCACATCCAATGGCCACTGGCATGCTGAGAAGTGTACTCTTCACCTAATGAATCCGGTTTCAACTGTACCGGGCAGATGGCAGACAGCGTGTATGGTGTCCTGTGGGCGTGCGGTTTGCTGATGTCAACGTTGTGAACAGAGTGACCCATGGTGGTTGTAAGGTTATGGTATGGGCAGAACACACTGGCAGTGACACAGAATGCCCAGCAGCACAGCTGATCAGAGTTTGTTTACGTAAGACAACACTTTGAGCATTTTTTTGCTTGAGAAATACAGCACCAAACACCTTAGCTAGATGTAAAATTGTGCGACTAAAACCTAAAACATCCAAATTAGTTACAGATATCTTGAGTTACCTTTGATTCATTCTGATTATTTGTTGAAAGTGATAATGGCTTTGATCCTACGGTGTCTCATGGGGGACAAACATCACTAACTGCCACATCAAACCACACAAAGACTGATCTCTTGTTTTTCTTAATGAGCAACAGAGAAACACATGAGGAATCGGTGCGTTCCGTCGCTCTTATATGTTTTGGCATTCAGGTCCAAAAAGTCACTTTCTGACCTCTTCTACCATGGTTGGAAGGTTTTGATCAAATCAAAAGGGTGCAGTCAGAAAGTCATTGAAATCACAGGGATCTACCCTGATGATAGTTATTCTAATGTGTTACTTATGCTCATTGTTCACTTCAGAGCTCTATGTAAACAGTTCCCCACACTTCCACATTTAAACATTAGCCTATTGATGAAGACCAAAAGAGGTAACACTTTACATTACAGTATGGGTCAAAGTGGTAACTACATGGTAATACTAAATTACATGTAACATGGTAACAACACCTAGCTACAATGGAAATATTATTTACCCAGATTTTAGTATAATATATTATTGTTTCAGCGCAATCAACTTTGTTGTAAGTAACACATTTTATGCTAATTGTTTTACCATAGTTTCAAAAGCTTTATGTCTGTTAAGTGCATGGTTGCAATAACATTTGATTGTATAGCCTGTATCTGCAACGTCAATAGCAGGCGTGTATGATATCTATTTTCCCTGCTTCAAATGCGTCATTAGCCTATGAAAGCCCTTTTCATTGTGAACACAAAAAGGCTCCGTGACAGCGGCATTGAGGCACAGAAGCCAACCTGTTTGGCGGCAATCTTCTCATCGGCTACAGTGTGCTTTGTAATTAACACAAAATAAAAATAGAAACAAGAAAGATAGACACAATGGATAGAGACACTGAATGATCGGCTATGAAAATGCCAACTGACATTTACTCCTGAGGTGCTGACCTGTTGCACCCTCTACAACCACTGTGATTATTATTATCTGACCCTGCTGGTCACCTGTGAACATTTGAACATTTTGGCCATGTTCTTTTATAATCTCCACCCGGCACAGCCAGAAGAGGACTGGCCACCCCTCATACCCTGGTTCCTCTCTAGGTTTCTTCCTAGGTTCTGGGAGCTTTTCCAAGCCATCGTGCTTCTACACCTGCATTGCTTGCTGTTTGGGGTTTTAGGCTGGATTTCTGTACAGCACTTTATAATATCAGCTGATGTAAGAAGGGCTTTATAAATACATTTGATTGATTGATTGGATGGAATGAGTGAGCAATTACTATCTCATAACATCCCAGTCACAATGCGTACTACTCCTGTGTCTCATGGCATGGGGGCTCAGCCTTGCTGTTAGATTTACATCGGATAGGCTATTTGACAGGACAAAAAGTCAGCAAAAGAGTTTATCAACTTTCTTGTCCCAGCCTTGTACTTATTTTTTAGCTTCTGGAATAACATTTGCCTATGTTTCAGACTGTAGCCTCAGCCTGTAATTTGTCACAACTTGTAAATCGACAAAAATATGAGTAGTAGGCCTATGGCCCTTTACTTCCCTTCCAAAATGCAAAAATGTCAGGATAACAAAGGGATTTCCACGTAAAGGACCCATGAGCAGCAATGTGATGTTCATAGGATCATGTCAAATCGGGTGTCAAAAGAGGGCCCTGGGCCTCATTTATAACATATCTGCGCTACAGACTGCTATATCGGTCCGCTAATACAGGACTAGTAAAGGCAAAGTACACAACTTTTGTGCAAAAAGGAAAACAATGTTTTCTTTTTTTTAAGAACCATGAAAAAAAAATTGCCTTGATGATGCAGCATCCTCAGCACGGCAACTTCCCGCGGCTATGACTAGGCCTAGTGGTAACCTACACATTTCAATGAAAGAAGATAACCTGTCAGTTCACCTGTAAATTCTACTGTATATTATAAACCGTGCTCCCTTTCGGGATGAACAGAGCAAAAACTTGAAATTATAATAGTCCATCTAATAGGCTCAACTACTGTGCATTAGGATAGTATTCAGACCGTTTTTGCACATTACGTTATCGCCTTATTCTAAAATTGATTTAAAAAACACATTCTTCTCATCAACCTATACACAATACTCCACAATGACAAAGCAAAAACTGTTTTTTAGACATTTTTGCAAATGTATTTGCATAAGTAATCAGACCCTTTTCTATGAGACTCAAAATTGAGCTCAGGTGCATCCTGTTTCCATTTGTCATCCTTGAGATGTTTCTACAACTTCATTGGAGTCCACCTGTGGTAAATACAACTGACTGGATGAGTTTTGGAAAGGTACACACTTGTCTATATACTGTAAGGTCCCACAGTTGACAGTGCATGTCAGAGCAAAAACCAAGCCATGAGGTCGAAGGAATTGTCCGTAGAGCTCCGAGATAGGATAGAGTCGAGGCACAGATCTGTGGAAGGTTACCAAAACAGTTCTGCAGCATTGAAGGTCCCCAAAAACACAGTGGCCTCAAGTTTGGAACCACTAAGACTCTTTCTAGAGCTGGCCGCCCGGCCAAACTGAGCAATCGGGGGCGAAGAGCCTTGGTCAGGAAGGTGCCCAAGATCTCAATGGTCACACTAACAGAGCTCCAGAGTTCCTCTGTGGAGATGGGAGAACCTTCCAGAAGGACAACCATCTCTGCAGCACTCCACCAATCAGGTCTTTATGGTAGAGGGGCCAGATGGAAACCACTCCTCAGTAAAAGGCACATGACAGCCCACTTGGAGTTTGCCAAAAGGCACCTAAAGGACTCTCAGACCATGAGAAACAAGATTCTCTTGTCTGATGAAACCAACATTGAACTCTTTGGCCTGAATGCCAGGAGGAAACCTGGCTCCATCGAGGGAAAGATGAACAGAGCAAAGTACAGAGAGATCCTTGATGAAAACCTGCTCCAGAGTTTTGATGCCTTCGCTCTTATTCTACAATGTAGAAAATAGAAAAAAAAATGAAAAACCCTTGAATGAGTATGTGTGTCCAAACTTTTGACTGGTACTGTATGTATTATGTTTATCAGTGTCAATATTGTCTACTCAAAAAAACATGTACTATGCTAAGTAGATTTCATAGTGACATCGACGTTTATACATGTTTTACAATTTTCTATCTTAAATATTAGGAAAAAGCAATGGCTTTGATTTCTGGTCAAACAAATAGAAACGAGGTCAAATAAAGCATCAGAAAAATGAAATAGAAATACAAAAAACAATAATGTTGAAGTAAAGATCATTGTAAACATCTACTTCTGGTTATACATATCTGGAAAAGGCCTGTGCAATCCTCTCACTGTGATATTCATCTCACACCCCTAAAACAAACAAAGTCTCTTTTACTACAGAGATTTATGAACTGATCACCTCTCTGTGTCCTACTCTCTCCAATGTCAACAAAATGTTCCTCTGCTACTGACTTCCTGAACATACTTGACTGTCTCAACCTGGAACAGCATGTCAATGTCCCCACAAACAATCGGGAGCATACATTAGACCTCATCATCATTGGATAATTCACTACCTCAGACCTGGATATACATGAGCTTGGTGTACTTGACCATCGGGCCGTGACAATGTCTGTGATTACTCCTGCACTTCAGCTACACCCCAAGCACACTATTAAATGCAGAAACATCAAGTCCCTTGAAACAGCCCTCTTTCAGGAGTCCGTTCGCCCTACCCTACAGGTATCCTTCCAACACTCCTCCCCATGGTTCATAGAGGGGCTGTGCATCATGAATACCCATGGCCACAATTTAGAGCATTATGGAGAAGTACTGGCCTAACTGTCCTCCTACTGGCATATAAAGACCACCAGGCTTGCTATTTCCAAGCACTAAAAGCAGCACGCTCAACCAGCCCGCTCAACCTGATACGACCAGCCATCAAACAGGCAAAGCTTTAATACAGGACTAAGATCGAATCCTACTGCTCCAGCTCTGTCGGATGTGTCAGGATGCTTGTCGGATGTGGCAGGGCTTGCAAACTGTCACGGATTACAAAGGGAAACCCCGTCATGAGCTGCCCACTTACGCAAGCCTAGCAGACAAGCTAATTGCCTTCTATGCTCGCTTTGAGGCAAGCGACACTGAACCATGCATGAGAGCACCAGCTGTTCTGAATGATCTCATACCAGCTGTTATGGACAATGTGTGATCTTGCTTTATGTAGCCAATGTGAGTAAGAACTTTAAACAGGTTAACATTCACTAGGCTGCAGGGCCAGACGGATTACCAGGACACGTACTCAGAGCATGCACTGACCAGCGGGCAAGTGCTTCACTGACATTTTCAACCTCTGCCTGACCCAGTCTGTAATACCTACAAGTTTCATCAGACCATCATAGTCCCTGTGTCCAAGAACGCCAAGGTAACCTGTCTAAATTTCTTTTGCCCCTTAACACTCACATCTGTAGCCATGAAATTCTTTGAAAGGCTGGTTATGGCTCACATCAACAACATCATCCGAAACACCCTAGACCCACACTAATTCACATACCTCCTCAACAGATCCATTGTTGACACACTCTCTATTGCACTCCACACTGCCCTCTACAACCTGTACAAGAAGAACATTTAAGATGGCACCGTACTGGATTGCCGCCGTTTTGTAGCCCGACCCAACTTTCCTTTTTTGTGATTCTTTTCACATTTATCTTTACTTTAATTTCACAAAATGTATCTGCTATAATTTATTATAACCAACAAGATCTTTTGAACACCAGATCGGCAGTTACATACCCCAAATCCATCTTCAACTTCGACTTTGTCTCACCTGCCCTGGGCTCTTTCTGTAATTTCAACCCAATTTTCTGGTTATGCAACAGGACACAACGGCGTCACAGAGGCAGAAGAGGGGAAGTCCTGATGGATGAACTCCGAATGTAGATTTGCTACCAACAAGACCCTATAAGTACAATATTAACTGCTTTTCTGAAACATGGCTTTCGGACAAGATACCGCCCATAGCTATCCAGCTCGATTGATTCTCCATTTATCGAGCTGACAGGACAGTAGAGTCAGAGAAAGTGAGAGAGGGAGGGGTTTGCCTCTTCATCAACAACAAATAGTGTGCAGTGGTAGTCTCGACCCATTGTTCACCCATTTTGGAATACCTGATGGTCAAATGATGACCATTATACCTCCCAAGGGAGTTTTCAGCTGTTATTGTGACTGCTGTGTACATTCCATGTCACGACAAGAAATATGACAAACATAACTTAACGAACTGTACGAAGCTATAAACAAGCAGGAAAACCTATATCCAGAGGCTGCCTTTCTTGTCGCCGGTGATTGTAATTCTGCATCATTAAGACACGTGATGCCCAAATTCCATCAACACGTCTCCATCACTAGGCACGATAACGTCCTAGACTACTGTTACTCTACCCACAAGCAGGCATACAAGGCCCTTCCTTGTCCGCCATTCATGACTCCGTACTGCTGCTTCCTGTTTACAAGCAGAATCTCAAACAGGAAGTGACTTGTGCCATTGAGAAATGGTCATCAGAATAGGAGATTATGCTACAAGACTCCTTTGACAGCGCTTTTTGAAATATGTTCACATGCTTCGCCAATTACATCGACGAGCTAACCACCTCCATCACTAGTTTCAAAAGGAAATGCATCAGCGACGTTGTACCCACAGTGAAGGTCTACTTCTTCACTAATCAAAAGCCTTCAATTAACACAGAGGTTTGAACAAAGCTAAAGGACAGGACTACCACACACCAGGCTATTGCAGATAACCCTGAGGCTGTGGCTGAGGACAGGAACAAGTACAAGAAGTCGCTACAACCTGATCTGATCTGCTGATCAGCTGATCTGGGACTGAACCCATACCTCTGCAACTGTATCCGGGACTTCCTGACGGGCTGACCCCATGTGGTGAGGGTAGGCAACATCACCTCCGCCATGGTGACATCAACACGGCCACACTAACCATCCCCTCCAGTAATCCCTATTCACCCACAACTGTGTGGCCGCACATGACTCCAACACCATTATTCATTTTGCTGACTATGTCATGGTGGTTGGCCTGATCACAAATGACGATGAGATAACCTATAAGGAGGAGGTCATGGACAACAACCTTTCCCTCAACGTCAGCAAGACAAAGAGCTGATTGTGGACTAAAGGACACAGAGGGCAGAGCAGGCCCCCATCAACATCGAAGAGGCTGTAGTGGAGACAGTGAAGAGCTTCAAGTTCCTCTGTGTCCACATTACACACACCAACACAGTCGTAAAGAAGGCATGACAATGCCTCTTTCCCACCAGGAGGCTGTAAAAATTTGGCATCGACCTTCAGATTATTAAAAAGTTCTCCAGCTGCACCATTGAGAGCATTTTGACTGGCTGCATCACCACTTGGTATGGCAACTGACTGGCCTCTGATTGCAGGGCTCTACAGAGGGTGGTGTGTACGGCTCAGTACATCACTGAGGCGGAGCTCCCTGCCATCCATGACGTCTATACCAGGCAGTGTCGAATGCCCTAAATATTGTCAAAGACTCCAGCCACCCAATTCATGGACTGTTTTCTCTGCTACCGCATGGCAAGGGGTACTGATGCACCAAGTCTAGAATTAACAAGACCCTGAACAGCTTCTACCCCCAAGCCATAAGACTGCTAAATAGTTAGTTAAAAAGTTAACCAAATAGCTACCTGGACTATTTGCATTTACCTCTTTTGCACTAACTCTTTTTACTTTTCACATACACTGCTGTTACTGTTTATTATCTATCCTGTTGCCTAGTCACTTTATCTCTATTTATACAGTGCTGTGAAAATGTATTTGTCCAATTTCACATTTTTGATACTGAATGTTATCAGATCTTCAACCACAACCTAATATTAGAAAAAGGGAATCCGAGTGAACAAATAACACAACAATTACATACTTATTTCATTTTTTTTCAAAAACTAAGTTATGCAACACCCAATGGCCCTGTGCTAACCTGTTTGGGATAGGGGGCAGTATTTTCACGGCCGGATAAAAAACGTACCCAATTTAAGTAATTGCCGCCTTACACTCAATAACTGGTTGTGCCACCTTTAGCTACAATGAGTCTAACCAAATGATTCCTATAGTTGTTGATCAGTCTCTCACATCACTGTGGAGGAATTTTGGCCCACTCTTCTGTGCAGAACTGTTGAAACTCAGCAACATTTGTGGGTTTTCAAGCATGAACTGCTCGTTTCAAGTCCTGCCACAACATCTCAATTGGGATTAGGTCTGGACTTTGATTAGGCCATTCCAAAACTTCAAATGTGTTGCTTTTTAAACCTTTTCATGTAGACTTGATTGTTTGTTTTGGATCATTGTCTTGCTGCATGACCGAGCTGCTCTTCAGCTCACAGACGGATGGCCTGACATTCTCCTGTAGAATACTCTGATACAGAGCAGAATTCATGGTTCCTTCTATGAAGGCATGTCGTCCAGGTCCTGAGGCAGTGAAGCATCCCCAAACCATCCCACTTCCACCACCATGCTTGACCGTTGGTATAAGGTTCTTACTGTGGAATGCAGTGTTTGGTTTTCGCCAGGCATAATGGGACCCGAGGAAATCCCAGGACCTTACTTTTTTCACTATCAGTCACCTCCTCCACCCTACAGATTTGCCGAGTTTGAAAGGTTAAAAGTCAACACCATCCGACAGAACACTGTATCTTCCAACTTTAGCCCCACTCCGTATCTCTCCTTCAATGGCCACATTAGTCCGGTCTGTAAAACATAATTCTTTCACCTGAACAACATCTACCAGCTAAGATCCTCTCTTACCAAATCTGACGCAGAAAAGCTAATCCATATATTCATTTTATCCAGAATTGATTATGGGAACACAGTACTTGGGCACCTGCCTGTAAATTAAATTAATAAACTACAGCTCATCCAAATGAGTGCCGCAAGGATTCTGACACTGTCACTGGTGGGTGTAGCTAGTGCATGGAAGTCAGGCGCATTAGAGCAGAGATGAGTGAATAAGAAGCACTTTACTGAGGCAATGTTAGAACAGAACGCAACCGCGTCACAAAAACAAATGCCCCAAAAACAAGTGAGGCAGCACAAAGTACAATAACCAAGTACAAAGTACCGGCTGCAACAAATATCAGGTACAAATAAAACCCGGCGCAAACCAGCCGGAAGCGTGCCAACCTCGACAATAAACAATACCCCACACAGACATGGAGGGAACAGAGGGCTAAATACACATATAAATCATGAGGAGACATAAACCAGGTGTGCAGGAAACCAAGACAAAACAAATGGAAAATGAAAGGTGGAGCGGCGATGGCTAGAAGACCGGTGACGTCGACCGCCAAACGCCGCCCGAAAAAGGAGAGGGACCGACTACGGTGGAAGTCGTGACAGTACCCCCCCCTTGACGCGTGGCTCCAGCAGTGCGCCGACACCGGCCTCGGGGACGACACGGAGGGCGAGGTGCAGGGCGATCCGGATGGAGATGGTGGAACTCCACCGTGACTCAGGATCTCTCCTCCGGACTGTACCCCTCCCAGTCCACGAGGTACTGAAGGCCACTCGCTCGACGCGTCAAATCCAGTATGGAGCGAACAGAGTATGCCGGGACCCCCTCGATGTCCAGAGGGGGTGGAGGAACATCCTGCACCTCAGACTCTGGAGTGGGCCAGCCACCAACGGCCTGAAGAGAGACACATGGAACGGGGTTAATACGGTAATCGGGGGAAGCTGTAATCTGTAACTCACCTCGTTCAGTCTCCTCAGAACTTTAAATGGCCCCACAAACCGCGGCCCCAGCTTCCGGCAGGGCAGGCGGAGGGGCAGGTTTCGGGTCGAGAGCCAGACCCGGTCCTCACTGCGATGATGGTCTGTGCTGGCTTTCTGGTGCAGCACGGCCCGCTGGAGGTGAACATGGGCAGTGTCCCATGTCTCCTCCGCACCCCTGAACCAGTTGTCCACCGCAGGAGCCTCAGTCTGACTCTGATGCCAAGGCACCAGAACCGGCTGATACCCCAGTATGCACTGGAAGGGGGAGAGGTTAGTGGAGGAGTGGTGAAGCGAGTTCTGAGCCATCTCGGCCTAGGGCACGAACGCCGCCCACTCCCCCGGCCGGTCCTGGCAATAAGACCGCAGAAACCTACCCACATCCTGGTTTACTCGCTCCACCTGCCCATTACTATTGGGGTGAAAATACGAGGTAAGGCTGATCGAGACCCCCAGACGTTCCATGAACACCCTCCAGACCCTCGAAGTGAACTGGGAACCCCGATCAGACACTATATCCTTAGGCACCCCGTAGTACCGGAAGACGTGCGTAAACAAGACCTCCGCAGTCTGTAGGGCCGTAGGGAGACCGGGCAGAGGGAGGAGACGGCAGGACTTAGAGAAACGATCCACAACAACCAGGATCATGGTGTTACCCTGTGATGGGGGAGATCGGTAAGGAAAACGATCGACAGGTGCGACCATGTCCGTTGTGGAATGGGTAAGGGGTGTAGCTTACCTCTGGAGAAGGTCTAGGAGCCTTACACTGGGCGCACACCGAGCAGGAGGAAACATAAACCCTCACGTCCTTGGCCAAGGTGGGCCACCAGTACTTCCCACTCAGACAGCGCTCCATCCGACCGATTCCGGGATGACCAGAGGAGGGTGACGTGTGGGCCCAATAAATCAGCCGGTCACAAACAACAGACAGAATGTACATACGCCCAGCGGGACACTGGAGGGGAGCGGGATCTGCATGTAACGCTTGCTCAATGTCCGCATCCAGCTCCCACACTACCGGCGCCACCAGACAGGAGGCCGGGAGCATGGGGGTGGGATCCATGGGCCGCTCCTCTGTGTCATACAGCCGGGACAGTGCGTCTGCCTTCACATTCTGGGAACCTGGTCTGTAAGAAAGGGTGAAAACAAAATGGGTGAAAAACATGGCCCACCTTGCCTGGCGAGGGTTCAGTCTCCTCGCTGCCTGGATGTACTCCAGGTTGCTGTGGTCAGTCCAGATGAGAAAAGGGTGTTTAGCCCCCTCAAGCCAATGTCTCCACACCTTCAGCGCCTTGGCAACAGCCAACAGCTCCCGGTCCCCCACATCATAGTTTCGCTCCGCCGGGCTGAGCTTCTTCGAGAAGAAGGCACAGGGGCGGAGCTTCAGTGGCGTGCCCGAGCGCTGAGAGAGCACGGCTCCTATCCCAGCTTCGGATGCATCCAACTCCACCGTGAACGCCAAAGAGGGATCCGGATGTGCCAGCACGGGAGCCGAGGTAAACAGAGCCCTTAGGTGACCAAAAGCACTGTCCGCCTCAGCCGACCACTGCAAATGTACCGGGACCCCTTCAGCAGTGATGTAATGGGAGCCGCTACCTGACCAAAACCCCAGATAAACCTCCGGAAGTAATTGGCAAACCCTAGAAAACGCTACACCTCATTTACCGTGGTGGGAGTCGGCCAATTACGCACAGCTGAAATGCGGTCTCTCTCCATCTCCACCCCTGAGTTGGAAATGCGGTATCCTAGGAAGGAGACGGACTGCTGGAAGAACAGGCATTTCTCAGCCTTGACATACAGGTCATGCTCCAACAGTCGACCAAGCACCCTGCGCACCAAGGACACATGCTCGGCGCGTGCGGCGGAGTATATCAGAATGTCATCAATATACACCACTATACCCTGCCCATTGAAAATCTCGTCCACAAAGGCTTGGAAGACTAATGGGGCATTCATCAACCCATACAGCATGAGGAGGCACTCATAATGCCCTGAGGTAGTACTGAATGCCGTCTTCCACTTGTCTCCCTCCCGGATACGCATCAGGATGTAAGCGCTCCTGAGATCTAGTTTCGTGAAGAAGCACACCCCAGGCATTGACTCAATCGGGTATCTGTACTTCACAGGGATCTGGTTTAGGGTTCGATAGTCAATACATGGGTGCAGACCTCCCTCTTTCTTCACAAAAAATAAACTTGAGGAGGCGGGTGAAGTAGAGGACCAAATGTACCCGTGACGCAGGGATTCGGAAACATATGTCTCCATAGCCGCCGTCTCCGCCTGTGACAGGGGATACACGTGACTCCTGGGAAGTGCGGCGTCTACCTGGAGGTTTATCGCTCAATCACCCCTACGATGGGGTGGTAATTGAGTCACCTTCTTCTGGGAGAAGGTGAGAGCCAAATCAGAATATTCAGGGGGAATGTGCACAGTGGAGACCTGTTCTGGAATTTCCACCATAGTAGCACCAACGAAAACCCCTAAACACCTCCCCGAGCACTCTCGCGAGCACCCCGTGAGAGCCCTCCGCTGCCATGAGACAGTGGGGTCATGACAGGCTAACCAGGGTCGGCTATCTAGAGCGTGAACTGGGAAGGGCACAGCCACTGGAACAATGGGGATCCCTAAACTATGAGCGAATGCTCTGTCAATAAAATTCCCAGCCGCACTTGAATCGACGAGCGCCTTATGCTGGGAATGCGGGGAAAACTCAGGAAAAATGACATGCAAAACCAGGTGTGCAACGGAGGGCTCTGGGTGAAAATGGTGCTGGCTCACCTGAGGTGACGCTAGAGTGCCCTGCCTGCTGCCTCGACCCCCAGAGGAACCAACTTAACACCGGCCGGCAGTATGACCTCTGTGGCCACAGATGGTGCACGCGAAGGTCCCTCCTCCAAACTCCCTAAGCGCAGCACCTCCCAGCTCCATAGGTATCGGAGCGTTGGTGCTGTAGGATGGAACCAACAGATCCCGCTCTGGACATCCGGGGGTTGCCAGCAGGTTATCCAGCTGAATGGACAGGTCCACCAGCTGGTAAAAGGTGAGGGTAGTGCAGGCCAACTCCCAACGGACGTCCTCGCGCAAACTGCAGCGATAGTGGTTGATCAGGGCCCTGTTGTTCCATCCCGCGCCCGCAGCCAGGGTCCGAAAGTTCATCGCGAACTCCTGGGCGCGCCTCGTCCCCTGCCTCAGATGGAGCGACGTTCACCCGCCGCTCTACCCTCGGGCAGGTGGTAGAAGACTGCCCGGAAGCGACGGGTGAAATCCTCGAAGTGATCCAGCGCTGTATCTCCTTCTCCCTACACAGCGTTGTCCCACTCCAGGGCTTTCCCCGAGAGGCACGAGACGAGGGCGGACACCCTCTCACGGCCCGAAGGAGCCAGGTGGACGGTTGCCAGGTATAGATCCAGCTGCACCAGGAAACCCTGGCAGCGGGCAGCCATCCCATCGTACTCGCTGGGAAGGGCGAGACGAATCCCACTGGGACCTGGTGCAGGGGGGGGGGGCGAGTAGTGGAGACCCCTGTTGTGCTGTTGGAGGCGCTGGAGGAACTCCATGTCTCTCCCAGCGGTCCATGGTTTAGACGACGCGGTCCATGGCGGCGCCGAGATGGTGGAGCATCGCCGCGTGCTCCCGGACGCGCTCATCGACCCCTCATCGACCCCACCTGCTCCTGCTGACTCCATATTCGGGTGTGGAATTCTGTAAGAGGTACGTAACTGGCTGCAGGGAAGTCAGGCGCAGGAGAGCAGAAGTGGATAACAACCGGAGCACTTTAATGAGGCAAAACAAACTGCACTCAGAACAACAAAATACGGGTTGAAATAACCCGTCGCTAACCAGTCTGAAGTGCACATACACTTTACAACAAACAATTCCACACACAGACATGGGGGGAACAGAGGGTTATATGCATGTCAAGAAATGAGGGAATGTGAACCAGATGTGCGGGAAAACAAGACAAAACAAAGGGAAAATAAAAGGTGGATCGGCGACAGCCGCCGGAACAAGTAGAGGAGACAAACGCAGCTTCTATAAGTCATTCAAACACCTCTTCTCGCTTTTCATCATAAAGCTTACCTCGACACGACTGCATTTTCCGGAAATAGCTAAACTGTCCACAGATGTGAGCTTACAACTCGCTCGTCGGGCACTATTCTCAGGATTGTGTGGTGGTGACATTTTGGATGTGGGCTGGCCCACATTTCACCCATAGAACCCCTGGTGGGTTCTCATCTACACCCCAGCCAGAAGTCCTCCATGTCCTTGACTGGCCCCACCTTACCAACCAAGTATGAGCGCTTCCAGTCCTCTGCAACGGAGAAGGTCTACAGGTCGGTCGCCACAGCGGTGAGGGCTCTCAGTACTGCCTCCATGCTCTCGTCATACCAAGCTGAGCTACAGGAGGAGCTAGCGGTCACACCGGAGCCTGGTCTATGGGATGAGATCTGTATTACCACAGACCTTAACCTGCGTCTGCTCAAAGCCGCTTTCCAGGCGTCAGGGAGAGCCATGGGACTCATGAAATCCAAGGAGAGAGCTTGATGGCTAAACATATCCCCGGTGTCTGATAGTGAGAAGCTGAACATCCTGGATGCTCCAGTAGACCCTAAAGGCCTTTTCTGTCCTGCCTTTGAGATGATGCAGAAACCTGTGCGAGTAGAAAAAGAGTGAGGATGAAGCCCTCCAGCTTTGTCTGCCCACAAAGACACAACCCAGTGCCTCTGCTGTGCCTCGCCGCACCTTCGCCAGGCTGCAACTGGCTGACCACCATCAACCTTTAAGATCCCAGATGCCCAGGCTGCAAACCAAGGGCAGCAGAGAACTTTGGACCCTAAGGGCCCCTGGTCTAAGAAGCCCCCCTTCCCACTCAGGGGCCATCCTGCTCCTAACCCAACCCAGGGGGTATGGAGGAAGAAGCGAATGGCTTAACGATGTCCCGATCGCCAGATAGGTGAGAGCAATCTCCCCCAAGTGCTGTTCTATCTCCACCTCCAACCCTGAGCCTGTTCCAGGGTGCAAGTTCCCTGGCACCTCAGTGTTCTTTCCGGCGTACAGGGCCCAAGTTGCTGGTCACAGAGTACAGTCCAAATAGGAGAAGAGACAGTGTTCAGATGGATGCTCTTAAAAAGCCCGCCTCTTGTCTCACAAACACTCCCCAATGTCAGTTCAAATAAAAAATACTGGCGCAACCAGGTTACAGGCAAAGGGCGCAGTCAGACGTCTTTGTCTTCATCTTGTCGTGTCCCGTGTATATATCTTTTTATATTTTTTTTCTTCGCATATATTTTGGGGGATTTTTCTTAACCCCTGTGCGGCCTCCGTCCCGTATGTGGGACGGACATCCAGCGAAAAATCATATTATAACAAAATGTAATAATTAAAAAAATGTATAAAAAAAAATTCTAATTATATCGTTTTATAGATAAACCTCTCCTGAATCGAACCACGTTGTCCGATTTCAAAAAGGCTTTACAGCAAAAGCAAAACATTAGATTATGTTAGAGGAGTATATCGTAAAAGTAGCCACATAGCCATTTTCCGACCAACCACATGCATCACAAATAACCAAAAAACAGCTAAATGCAGCACTAACCTTTGACAATCTTCATCAGATGACACACCTAGGACATCATGTTACACAATACATGCATTCTTTTGTTCGATAAAGTTCATATTTATATATAAAAACAGCATTTTACATCGGTGCGTAACGTTGACTTAACTATTTTCCCTCAAATGCATCAGGTGAAACAGTGCTACAATTTACTAAATTACTATTCGAAAACATTTTTAAAATGTAATATTGTCATTCTAAGATTTATAGATGAATATCTCTTGAAAGCACCTGTAATACCAGATTTAAAAATAACTTTACTGGGTAATCACACTGCGATAAAAGGGGATGCGATACTCAGAAAATTACCTAGTAAATATAGGACTGCGCCATCTTGGAACAATCGCATATCACATCTAGTCTTGTATACTATTGTCAATAATCCCTTACCTTTGGTTGTCTTCATCAGAAAGCACTTCCAGGAATCCCAGGTCCACAACAAATGTATTTTCGTTCGAAAAAATTACTCCTTTATGTTCCAAGAGCTTGTTCTTGTTAGCGCGTCTGAAGGCTGCTCCAAAACTTCCGTCGGCCACGGGACAGCTATTTCGAGAAAAAGCATTTTTTTTCCATTTAGGTTCGTTCAAACATGTCAAACGTTGTATAACATAAATCTTCAGGGCCTGTTTCAACAAGAGAGCCAATAAGATTCGAGGGGGACGATTGCCTTGTGTTTCAAAACGTTTCGAAAGGGGAGGGTAGACAGGGCTGCCGGCGTCATAATGGTGATGGCCCTCCTCATGTGACCAGTTTCAACAGCGTCTCATTCATTCAGTTTTAACAGTAGGAGACTCACACCACTTTGTGAAGACTGGGGACATCTAGTGGAAGCAATAGGAAGTGCTCAATGAACCATAGCTCACGGTGTGATTAATAGGCAAAGATGTGAAGTTGAGTCCACAATTCAGAATTCCACATCCTGTTACGATCGGTCTCGGGGTTTTGACTGCCATATGAGTTCTGTTATACTCACAGACACCATTCAAACAGTTTTAGAAACTTTAGGGTGTTTTCAATCCACAAGTATTAATTATATGCATATCCTAGCTTCTGAGTTTGAGTAGGAGGCCGTTTAAAATGGGCATGAATTATTTTCAAAAATCGCTTTAGCGCCCCCTATCCTAGAGGAACGCCAAGAGGTTAACCTTAACTTCAAAATACTCTCCTGCAACCCACCTCACCCAATGTGGTATGGATCTGCTATTTTTCTTTACTTTAGAACCGGGACCCCCAACAGAAGCTAGCCAGCTAACTAGCTACTAGCTAGTAGTCAGCTAGCCACTGCTAGCGGTCATCAGCTAATCTTTAGCCCGGACAACTCTTGCCAGTCTGCACAACGCAATTGAAACCAGAGCATACCGGACTTATTTTTCTCCATATCCCCGGATTCCTACCGCAAGCTCTAAACCTTTTCACCTGGATCATCGCAGCTAGCTAGCTGCTATCCGAGTGGCTACTACTGGCTAACGTCTCTGTCCCGAAGCAAGCACCAATTAGCCTGGAGCTAGCCCACGCTAGGCCCATCTTCTGGCTAGCTGAAGAGGTCCATCAACCACTCCTTGGGCTACAATACCTATTTTGCCAATTGGCCTGGACCTCTTTTACTGCAGATACGGAGCCCCGCCGATCCATCACGACTGGACTACCAATGTAATCTGTCCGAGGTGTTTTTTCAACAGGCTCCTCCATCGCGACGTCCCTTGAATGCGGCATGCTAGCTGTCTAGAGCATATCAGACTGTTAGCTGAAGAGGTCCATCGGCCAATTTCTTGGGCCACTATACCTATTTTGCCAATTGGCCTGGACCCCTTTACTACACGGAGCCCTGCTAATCCATCACGACTGGTCTCCCGACATAACCGAACGAGGAGGCTACAACAGACTTCTTCCGTCACGACGTCCCTCTTAGGACCTTCTGCTAGCTTGCTAGCCCCGGCCCGCTAGCTGTCTGAACGTTGTGTCTCCAACCAGCCTAACTACTCACTGGACCCCTATGATCACTTGGCTACGCATGCCTCTCCCTAATGTCAGTATGCCTTGACCATTGCTATTGTGGTTTGTGATTATTGTCTTATTTCACTGTAGAGCCTCTAGCCCTGCTTAATATACCTTAGCTAACCCTTTAGTTCCACCTCCCACACATGCGGTGACCTTACCTGGTTTAAATGATGTTTCAAGAGACAATATCTCTCTCATCGTCACTCAATGCCTAGGTTTACCTCCACTGTATTCACATCCTAACATACCTTTGTCTGTACATTATGCCTTGAATCTATTCTATCGCGCCCAGAAACCTGCTCCTTTTACTCTCTGTTCCGAACGTACTAGACGACCAGTTCATATAGCCTTTAGCCGTTCCCTTATCCTACTCCTCCTCTGTTCCTCT
Source organism: Salmo salar (assembly GCF_965601325.2). Classification (NCBI taxonomy): domain Eukaryota; kingdom Metazoa; phylum Chordata; class Actinopteri; order Salmoniformes; family Salmonidae; genus Salmo; species Salmo salar. The sequence continues at coordinate 29,800,576 of NC_138294.1, read as the reverse complement.
GGTGATGTAGAGGTTAATCCAGGCCCTGCAATGCCTAGCTCCACTCCCATTCCCCAGGTGCTCTCATTTGTTAACTTCTGTAACCGTAAAAGCCTTGGTTTCATGAATGTTAGCATTAGAAGCCTCCTCCCTAAGTTTGTTTTATTCACTGCTTTAGCACACTCTGCCAACCCGGATGTCCTAGCCGTGTCTGAATCCTGGCTTAGGAAGACCACCGGAAACCCTGAAATTTCCAACAAGATAAAACTGCCAAAGGGGGTAGAGTTGCGATCTACTGCAGAGATAGCCTGCAGAGTTCTGTCTTACTATAGAGGTCTGTGCCCAAACAATTTGAACTACTAAAAATCCACCTTCCCAGAAACAAGTCCCTCACCGTTGCCGCTTGCTATAGACCACCTTCTGCCCCCAGCTGTGCCCTGGACACCATATGTGAATTGATTGCCCCCATCTAATTTAAGAGCTTGTGCTGTTAGGTTACCTAAACTGGGACATGCTTAACACCCCGGCCATCCTACAATCTAAGCTTGATGCCCTCAAGCTCACACAAACTATCAATGAACCTACCAGGTACAACCCCAAATCCGTAAACATGGGCACCCTCATAGATATCATCCTAACCAACTTGCCCTCCAAATACACCTCTGCTGTCTTCAACCAAGATCTCAGCGATCAATGCCTCATTGCCTGCGTCCGTAATGGGTCTGCTGTCATGCGACCACCCCTCACCACTGTCAAACACTCCCTAAAATACTTCAGCGAGCAGGCCTTTCTAATCAACCTGGCCCTGGTATCGTGGAAGGATATTGACCTCATCCCGTCAGTAGAGAATGCCTGGTCATTCTTTAAAAGTGCCTTCCTCACCATCTTAAATAAGCATGCCCCATTCAAAAAATGTAGAACCAGGAACAGATATAGCCCTTGGTTCACTCCAGACCTGACTGCCCTTGACCAGCACAAAAACATCCTGTGGCGTACTAGATTAGCATCGAATAGCCCCTTTGATATGCAACTTTTCAGGGAAGTTAGGAACCAATATACACAGGCAGTTAGGAAAGCAAAGGCTAGCTTTTTCAAACAGAAATTTGCATCCTGTAGCACAAACTCAAAAAAGTTATGTGACACTGTAAAGTCCATGGAGAATAAGAGCACCTCCTCCCAGCTGCCCACTGCACTGAGACTAGGAAACACTGTCACCACCGATAAATCCACGATAATTGAGAATTTCAATAAGCATTTCTCTACCGCTGGCCATGCTTTCCACCTGGCTACCTCTACCCCGGTCAACAGCCCCTGCACCCACCACAGCAACTCCCCCAAGCCTCCCCCATTTCTCTTTCACCCAAATCCATATAGCTGATGTTCTGAAAGAGCTGCAATATCTGGATCCCTACAAATCAGCCGGGCTAGACAATCTGGACCCTCTCTTTCTAAAATGATCTGCCAAAATTGTTGCAACCCCTATTACTAGCCTGTTCAACCTCTCTTTCATATCATCTGAGATCCCCAAAGATTGGAAAGCTGCCGCGGTCATCCCCATCTTCAAAGGGGGAGACACTCCAGACGCAAACTGCTACAGACCTATATCTATCCTACCCTGCCTTTCAAATGTCTTCGAAAGCCAAGTTAACTAACAGATCACCTACCATTTCGAATCCCACCATACCTTCTCCGCTATGCAATCTGGTTTCCGAGCTGGTCTTGGGTGCACCTCATCCACGCTCAAGGTCCTAAACGATATCATAACCGCCATCGATAAGAGACAATACTGTGCAGCTGTATTCATCGACCTGGCCAAGGCTTTCGACTCTGTCAATCACCACATTCTTATTGGCAGATTCAACAGCCTTGGTATGATGGCTTCTCCTGGTTCTCAGATAGAGTTCAGTGTGTCAAATCGGAGGGCCTGTTGTCCGGACCTCTGGCAGTCTCTATGGGGTGCCACAGGGTTCAATTCTTGGGCCGACTCTCTTCTCTGTATACATCAATGATGTCGCTCTTGCTGCTGGTGATTCTCTGATCCACCTCTAACTCTACGCAGACAACACCATTTTGTATACTTCTGGCCCTTCTTTGGACACTGTGTTAACTAACCTCCAGACGAGCTTCAATGCCATACAACTTTCCTTCCGTGGCCTCCAACTGCTCTTAAATGCAAGTGAAACTCAATGCATGCTCTTCAACCGATCGCTGCCTGCACCTGAAGGCATGGAAGTCAGCCTGTTTGGCTGCAATCTTTTAATTGGCTATAGTGTGCATTGGCAAATCAACACAAAATAAAAACAAGAAAGGAAGAACAATGGATGAGTGAGTGAGTGAATGAGCAACTCATTACCTTCTCATGACATCCTAGTTGCTATGTGTACTACTTGTGTTTATCATGGCACAGGGCCAGGTACTCAGCCTTGCTGTTAGATCAGGCTGTATCACATCCGGCCGTGATTGGGAGTCCAATAGGGCGGAGCACAATTGGCCCAGCGTCGTTCAGGTTTGGCCGGGGTAAGCCGTCAATGTAAATAAGACTGTGTTCTTAACTGACTTGCCTAGTTAAATAAAGGTTAAATAAAATAAATAAAAAGATCAACAACAAAAAGGCTATTTGACAGGAGAAAAAGTCAGAAGATCAAATTAATATTAACCTATTCAATTAGGCTTGAAAATTGTGCGTGGCTCATTTGGTTTTCCAGGGGCTATGTGCATGAATAGTAGCCTATCTAAAGCCTATACTGTACTTGCCAATGAAACATGACAATTAATATTGTCATAAAATGGAGATATAGCAAGACAGTTTACAGATTTTCTGCATGTTTGTCTTTTTATAAGGGACAATTAATGTGCAGTTTGACTGTCGTTTTTGGCAGAATCTCATTTTACAAGCTTGGGCATTTGCCAATTTGAAGGATTCATTGTACATAGGGTGCACTATGTAGCCTACTGTGAGGTTATGGAGATATACAGTGCATTCGGAAAGTATTCAGACCCCTTGACTTTTTTCACATTTTGTTACTTTACAGCCTTATACTAAAATTGATGAAATTAAACATGTTCCTCATCAATCTACACAAAATACCCCATAATGACAAAGCGAAAATCAGGTTTTATAAATGTTTGCATATTTATTAAAAATTAAAAAAATAAAATACCTTATTAGTATTCAGACAAGTAATTGAGCTCAGGTGCATCCTGTTTCCATTGACAATACTTGTTTCAACAACTTGATTGGAGTCCACGTATGGGAAATTCAAATGATTGGACATGATTTGGAAAGACACAAACTTGTCTATATAAGGTCCCATAGTTACCAGTGCATGTCAGAGCAAAAACTAAGCCATGAGCTCGAAGGAATTGTCCTTAGATCTCCGAGACAGAATTTTGTCGAAGTACAGATCTGGGGAAGGGTACCAAAACATGTATGCAGCATTGAAGGTCGCCAATAACCCAGTGGCCTCCATCATTCTTAAATGGAAGAAGTTTAGATCCAACAGGACTCTTCCTAGAGCTGGCCGCTCAGCCAAACTCTGCAATTGGGGGAGAAGGCCCTTGGTCTGGGAGTTGACCAAGAACCCAATGGTAACTCTGACAGAGCTCCAGAGTTCATCTGTGGAGATGGGAGAACATTACAGAAGGAAAACCATCTCTGCAGCACTCCACCAATCAGGCCTTTATGGTAGAGTGGCCCGACGGAAGTCACTCCTCAGTAAAAGGCACATGACAGCCTGCTTGGAGTTTGCCAAAATGCACCTAAAGGACTCTCAGACCATGAGAAACAAGATACTCTGGTCTGAAGAAACCAATATTAAACTGTTTGAACTGATTGCCAAGCATCACGTCTGGAGGAAACCTAGCACCATCCGTACGATGAAGCATGGTGGTGGCAGCATCATGCGGTGGGGATTTTTTTCAGTGGCAGGGATTGGGAGGCTAGTCAGGATTGAGGGAAAAATGAATGGAGCAAAGTAGAGATCCGTGATGAAAACCTGCTCCAGAGCGCTCTGGATCACAAAGGACCACGAAGGTTCACCTTCCAACAGGACAACAACCCAAAGCAAACAGCCAAGACAACACAGGAGTGGCTTCGGAACAAGTCTCTGAATGTCCTTGAGTGGCCCAGCCAGAGCTTGAACACTATCGAACATCTCCGGAGAGACCTGAAAACAGCTGTGCAGCGACTCTCCCCATCCAACCTGACAGAGATTGAGAGGATCTGCAGAAAATGTGAGAAACTCCCTAAATACAGGTGTGCCAAGCTTGTAGCGTCATACCCAACAAGACTTGAGGCTGTAATCACTGCCAAATGTGCTTCAATAAAGTACCGAGCAATATGCAATACTTATGTAAATGTGATATTTACGTTTTTTTATTTTTTATACGTGCAAACATTTCTAAAAACCTGTTTTTGCTTTGTCATTATGGGGTATTGTGTGTAGATTGATGAGGGTAAAAAACGATTTAATACATTTTAGAATAAGGCTGTAATGTAACAAAATGTGGAAATATTTGATTTAATTTACAATTTTTGTGCAGCTGTAATGTTGTTTTTGACAGAATAATATGCTTTTGGGCTTAGGTCAATTTATTGGAATCCGGCATGTCAAGTTGTCACAAGTGCTGCTGTCAAGCATGTTCCTTCATTATAATTTAAGGGGTGAGTTAGTGTCATTCATATTCAGAAAATGATACGCTCCTGAGTCATCTGTTCATTTGTGACATAGCCTGCCCATAGTAACATAGCCAACATCTAAATCTACACTAGGGGATATCATATTTACTACATGATAGTTCTTTCAAAAAACTATTAAGTCATTAGATCATTATGGGCCTTATAATTCAATACCACAATTATCTTTCACAAGCAGTTAATTTAAGTCTAAGACATTTGATTATTTGGCCTTATAATTTAGCGTCACAATAATAGTTTTATATTAACGTATTCGCTACACATTATTTCAAACTAATCTAAATGTTTCTGGTTTTACAATGCACATTTAATATGCAGTTCTAATTATGTTACTGACAGAAAATCGTTATACAAGCTTGGGTAAGTGCCAATTTGATGGATAATTATACATGTATCTTTATGGCTCTATGTATCTTATCGTAGTGTAGCCTATTGTTGTATTATATGTTCAAGTTATAGGCAAATAACAATTAGATTGTCAGCACACGTCCAACATAAAACATGATTATCAATTATCAAAAATTATTTCATTAGTGCCATGCGAGCCAGCAGTAGACAATTCCAAAAGAACAATATCCAAAAAAGAGAGAACCCATTACTGCCATGTCAGAGTATGTGGAGGCTTCCATCTTAAAGGGCAATTCCACCACTTTTCAGCTTCCTATTCATTATCTCCAGCGTCAAACCAGTGTCTCCATATAGTGCATTCGTAAAGTATTCAAAAAGTACTTTTTCCACATTTTGTTATGTTACGCCTCTAAAATTTATAAAATGAATGTATTTCCTCATCAATCTACTTACAATACCCCATAATGACAAAGTGAAAACAGGTTTTTAGACATTTTTGCAAACTTATTAAAATATATTAAGTAAATGTGGTATTTCCTTTATTTTTATTTTTATAAATGTGCCAAAAAATCTAAAATGTGTTATAATGGGGTATTGTGTGTAGATTTATGAGGGGGCCCAGGACTGACTTTGAGAAACCTTGCACTAGTTCATCTGACTCTGGGGAAGTAGATAAAGTGCCTCATTGTCAAAATCCCAAAGTATCCCTTTAAGGCAAGCATTTTTCGGTAGTGTTAGGCCAGCTAGCCACACTATCTTTTGTTGTAATCTCATTGATATTGATGTATTATCATTTAACAGCAACAGAACAGGAGTGCAAGGCAGATCATCTCTGTATTTTGGATAGAGACACTGATCTTTTCCACAAAACAATACATTTGAGGACACTTCCACATTACATGCGATTATTTAATATATTTATTTTTATTCAACCTTCATTTTATCAGGGGCTCATATTGAGACCAAGGTCTCTTTTACAGATGAGCCCTGAATTACAGAATTATAGTAAATACACACATCAAAACATAAATACAAAATGCAAGCAGAAAGAAGAACACGGTAATTGAAAACAAACACATTCATCAGTAAGAAGGTCCTCAATCAGCTTTTTGAATTGTCCTAAAAGCACCAAAACATCATGTTATTGTTTTCCTCTCTGCCTTGGTCTTCGACGTCCAGTGCATGATGGAGTAATCTGCTTTTTCACCCAATTTCCATGGAACTGTCTGTAGGCATTTGTTGCAACATGTGTGAGCTTAACATAAATATGTGTTGATGAACAGATGTCACGTCTACTCCCGCTCCTCCTCTCTGGCACTCGTTGTCGCCAGTTGTCTCATTATTACGCACACCTGCCACCATCATTATGCGCACCTGCGCCTCATGACACTCACCAGGACTCCATCACCTTCCTGATTACCTCCCCTATAACTTGCAATCCCTTTGGTTCTTTCCACAGGAGTTATTGACTCTGTTTGTAAGCGGTTCGTGGTTTGTACTAGGTTTTGTACAAAACAGGTTCCCGTGCCTACGCAGAAGCAATTGGCCTGGTCCTCGTGACCATCCCTCTGGTCGGCATCCTGTGGCTAGAGCCGTGAGTCATGGAGGGGGTACTGTCACGTCTACTCCCGCTCGTTGTCGCCAGTTACCTCATCACGCATACCTGCCACCATCATTACGTTCAACTGCGCCTCATGGCACTCACCTGGACTCCATCACCTTCATGATTACCACCTCTAACTGTCACTACCTTTGGTTCTTTCCCCAGGCATTATTGACTCTGTTTCATGTCCGTATGCTTTTTGTGTTTCTTGTTTTGTACTATGTTTTATTTTTTATAAAATTTGCACTCACTGTGCTTGCTTTCCAACTCCCAGAATACACGTTACAACAGATAAAAAGATGTTGGTGAAATTGAAACTTTTTCTGGTCTAGCGATCAATACTGATAAAAATGTTGTCCGACTTGAGAAAAAAATCTAAATATATACACATTGAGATATTTGGCAAAATATACCGGCATGTCTCACCATAGGAAAACAATGGGGCCGCCTCAGAGTTCCAACATAATTGTGTAATTTCTGAAATGTTAAAGGTTAGCATTTGAGGGAAGCAGAACTCGCTGCCCAGCCTTACATCTTTAAAAGAGGAGATTCTCCTGATTAAAATTGTATAGTAATCTGACATCTTTAGTATTGGATTGTACTGATTAAAACGGTGTAGAATTTAACATCAACATACATTTTGAGATATTTGCCGACATTGACAAGGGCAAAAAGTATAAATAACTGTATGTAAACTGTGTCCTTCCAATTTGTTCAGTTCAAAGCAATAAACATCAATACTGATGAAAAGCTTATTTAATTTAAGTTTATTCAAGATAAACATGATTTATTACACCCATGTCTTGATTATAATAGATTTTTGTATAAAAAAATCTAATAGTGCTTTTATTGATAAATGTGATCTAGCAGAGGTAAATGGCAAATATTAACCATGTATTCTGTCTTCTGCTTGTAACTGATATAAGCCACCATCTTAGTATTAAGTATTTTTATGTAAATTGTTATGGCTGTATTGTTTTAAAAACCCCAACATGTTGTGGGTCCATCCGACCTGCGAACATTGGGTGAATAACAAAAACATGAACACCACACAAGGGTTAAAACCTGTGGCCTACTCCTCTGCTGCTGCAGTTAGACGTTCTGTCTGTTCTGCCCTCTTCACCTCATTCACTGCTGCTTGCTAATGCTCAACCTGCTCAACCTGCTCTCTTTAGGAAGATGTTCTGGATATCCATATTTGGTCTGTGTTATGCTACAGGCTCTGACTGAGTACAGGTGTTTTGTTGAGTGGTGACATTGACATCTAACTGGCGCTGTAGGAGTGGGGGAGGGGCCAAAGGACATTGACATGTCCAGTGCATTGTGAAATCTCGACCAATCACAGTAGGCACCGCATCACTCCAGGGGCTTCTTGTAGTGCCTGCGACTGCCTAGCGCAGCATGTATTTTTTGTCATAAAATGTGTCAGTAAAACACAAGTGATGCGTGGTTATGGAAACTCATCAGACTGAAATAATTAAATATACCATATTCATTTTTATTGTACCATCAAAGATTTGGGGCTGACGCCCAGGAAATCCATTCCTAGTGACACCATTTCAATTTTGAAACACACAAGTTATCTAATGCTGTGACTACTTAAAAGGAAAATTAAGCAAATAGGTAATGCTAAAAAAACGGATCTTGGAAACTCGTCGTGGTTATGAACATGTAATTACAGCACCCATATGGGTTATGATAACTAATAGGTAAAGTGTATGTACAGTATGGATGACTGTAAGTTGCTTTGGATAAAAGCATCTGCTAAATGTCATATATTACACAACACAACCAAAAGTATGTGGACACCTGCTCGTCAAACATCTCATTCCAAAATCATGGACATTAATATGGAGTTCTTTGCTGCTATAACAGCCTCCATTCTTCTGGGAAGGCTTTCCACCAGTTGTTGGAACATCGCTGCGGGGATTTGATTCCATTCAGCCACAAGAGCATTAGTGAGGTCGGGCACTGATGTTGTGCAATTAGGACTGGCTCGCAGTTGGCATTCCAATTCATCCCAAAGGTGTTCAATGGGGTAGAGGTCAGGGTTCTGTGCATACCAGTCAAGTTCTTCCACACCGATCTCAACAAATCATGTCTGTATGGACTTCGCTTTGTGCATGGGGGCATTGTCATGCTGAAACAGGAAAGGGCCTTCCCCAAACTGTTGCCACAAAGTTGGAAGCACACAACCGTCTAGAATGTCATTGTATGATGTAGCATTAATATTTAATATTTTCCTTCACTTGAACTAAGAGGCTTAGACCAAACCATGAAAAACAGCCCCAGACCATTATTCCTCTTTCACCAAAGTTTACAGTTGGCACTGTGCATTTGGGCAGTTAGTGTTCTCCTGGCCTCCGCCAAACCAAGATTCGTCATTCGGACCGCCAGATGGTGAAGTGTGACTCATCACTCCAGAGAAACTCGTTTCCACTGCTCCAGAGTCCAATGGTGGCGAGCTTTACACCACACCAGCCGACGCCATTCATTTTGCACATGGTGATCTTAGGCTTCTGTGCGGCTGCTCGGCCATGGAAACCCATTTCATGAAGCTCCCGACGAACGGTTAATGTGCTGACGTTGCTTCCAAACACAGTTTCGAACTCTAGAGAGTGTTGCAACCGATGACAGATGATTTTTACAAGCTGTGCACTTTAGCACTCGGCAGTCCCGTTCTGTGAGGTTCTATGGCCTACCACATTGCAGCTGAGCCGTTCTTGCTCTGAGACGTTTCCACTTCACAATAGCAGCACTTACAGTTGACTGGGGCTGGAAAGGTGGCAACCTATGACATTGTCATGTTGAAAGTCACTGAGCTCTTCAGTAAAGGTCACTAGGAAAACAGCTTAAACAAATGCAAATGCCGATACTTTGCTGTTATTTTGGCTGCACTTTTTGACGTGACTGTAAGTTAGCTGTAGTTGGCTAGCTAGCAAGCAAGGGATAAGAACGTTGCCAGCCAGTATGGCAATGGAACATCTAGAATGAACAAATGGGTTGCATCCATACACTGGTGTGAATGTCTTCACAAGACTGAGAAAGGTAAAAGGTTTACTACTATGACTATGAGTTGTGGTTCTCGTACCTGAATTCACTAACTGTAAAGGTCACTCTGAATAATAGTGTCTGCAAAATTACTAAATGGTTTTCCACATGGTGTTGAGTGTTTCTGAGGGCGCTAGTCTAAGTCCAGACTTAAATCTGCTTGAAAATCAGAGACATGGGTATGCTTGTCACCGGCTGGGACTGGAGAGTTAGTCAGGATCAAAAGTAGTTGTGTTTTTCAAGGCTTCAATTACTCAAATTGCCAAATACACACCAGAATGGGTTTCCACACAGTTGTGTTTCTGAGTGGGCTAGTCTTAAAAAATCAGAGACAAGACTTGAATATTGCTCTCCATCAGTGATTCCCAATCAACTTGACTGAGCTTGAGCAAGTTTGCCTAGAACAGGTATTTCCATTGCACGTACCCCAGGGGTACGCCAATAAAAATGTGATTCACATTTAAACATTTAAAATAAAACATTACATTTCTGTTGTTTTTCCAATGTTCTTTTCTCGCCTAAGCAGCCTCGTTTCACTGCCAAAAATAAAATTTAACCATCTAGTGTTCAGCGAAATAACAACACAATGTCAAATACAAGTAGCCTAGTCAAATAATTAACATCCAATCACATTAACCGTTACTCTCTCGCAAGAATTCCATTAACGGTCCGTACGTAGCGAAACCTAGCTGCTGCTCATGTTGGTATCTGTATTGATGGCGCAAATTCCATGACAGGAAGACATAGTGGAGTGGTAACATGCGTGCAAGCAGTTGCTCCTGATGCCACATGAGTACACTGCAGCATCCACCGAGAGATTCTTGCTGTCAACAGAATGCCTGACAGCTTGAAAGACATTTTGGACACAACAGTGAAAATGGTTAACTTTCTTAATGCAAGGCCCCTGAACTCTTGTGTATTTTCTGCACTATGCAATGATATGGGCAGCGACCATGTAACGCTTTTACAACATACAGAAGTGCGCAGGTTATCAACGGGCAAAGTACTGACATGTTTTTTTAAATTGAGAGACGAGCTTAAAGTTTTCTTTACTGACCATTTTCATTTGTCTGACCGCTTGCATGATGACGAGTTTTTCACACGACTGGCCTATCTGGGTGATTTCTTTTCTCACCTGAATGATCTGAATCTAGCATTACAGGCACTCCGCAACTATATTCAATCTGCGGGTCAAAATTGAGGCTATGAGTACCAAGCCAGAAATAATCAGACACCCATTTTTCAAGCTAGCATATAATGTCACAAAAACCCAGAAGACAGCTAAATGCAGCACTAACCTTTGATGATCTTCATCAGATGACACACCTAGGACATTATGTTATACAATACATGCATGTTTTGTTCAATGAAGTTCATATTTATATCAAGAAACAGCTTTTTACATTAGCATGTGACGTTCAGAACTAGCATACTTCCGGGGAATTTGCTAACAATTTACTAAATTACTCACGATAAACGTTCACAAAAAGCATAACAATTATTTTAAGAATTATAGATACAGAACTCCTCTAAGCACTCGATATGTCCGATTTTAAAATAGCTTTTTGGTGAAAGCACATTTTGCAATATTCTAAGTACATAGCCCAGGCATCACGGGCTAGCTATTTAGACACCCGGCAAGTTTAGCACTCACCAATATCAGATTTACTATTATAAAAGTTTGATTACCTTTTGTTGTCTTCGTCAGAATGCACTCCCAGGACTGCTACTTCAATAACAAATGTTGGTTTGGTTCAAAATAATCCATCGTTATATCCGAATAGCGGCGTTTTGTTCGTGCGTCCCAGACACTATCCGAATGGTAAAGAAGGGTCGCGCGCATGACGCAAATCGTGACAAAAAATATCTAAATATTCCATTACCGTACTTCGAAGCATGTCAACCGCTGTTTAAAATCCATTTTTATGCCATTTTTCTCATAAAAAAGCGATAATATTCCGACCGAGAATGTCCATTTAGCTAAACAGAGGAAAGAAAACAAAGCTTTTGGTCGACGCGGGCACGAGCCTGAGTATCACAGTACTGTAACCAGCCACTACCCAAACGCGCTACTTTGTTTCAGCCAGAGCCTGCAAAGCCACGATTCAGCGTTTTGCCGCCTTCTGAGAACCTATGGCAGCCGTAGGAAGTGTCACGGGACAGCTAAGATCCTCACTCTTCAATAAACAGAGACAAGAAGAACGACACCTTGTCAGACAGGCCACTTCCTGCATGAAATCTTCTCAGGTTTTTGCCTGCCATATGAGTTCTGTTATACTCACAGACACCATTCAAACAGTTTTAGAAACTTTAGGGTATTTTCTATCCAAAGCCAATAATTATATGCATATTCTAGTTACTGGGCAGGAGTAGTAACCAGATTAAATCGGGTACGTTTTTTATCCAGCCGTGAAAATACTGCCCCCTAGCCATAACAGGTTAAGAAGTTGGAGCTCTTCTCTGTCTGCATTAACAAGGACAACACACAGGTCATTCCATCATTGTATGTTTTTTTTGTGTGCAAATGAACTCAAGCTTAAGGCAATGTCAAATGTGATATAGCGAAGCACCTGAGTGAGTTGGGTGCGCAAATATCAATCAATTACATTTATTTATAAAGCCCTTCTTACATCAGCTGATGTCACAAAGTGCTGTACAGAAACCCAGCCTAAAACCCAAAACAGCAAGCAATGCAGGTGTAGAAGCATGGTGGCTAGGAAAAACTCCCTAGAAAGGCCAGAACCTAGGAAGAAACCTAGAGAGGAACCAGGTTATGACGGGTGGCCTGTTCTCTTCTGGCTGTGCCGGGTGGAGATTATAACAGAACATGGTCAAGATGTTCAAATGTTCATAGATGACCAGCAGGGTCAAATAATAATAATAATCACAGTGGTTGTTGAGGGTGCAACAAGTCAGCACCTCAGGTGTAAAAGTCAGTTGGCTTTTCATAGCCGATCTTTCAGAGTATCTCTACCGCTCCTGCTGTCTCTAGAGTGTTGAAAACAGCAGGTCTGGGACAGGTAGCATGTTCAGTGAACAGGTGAGGGTTCCATAGCCGCAGGCAGAACAGTTGAAACTGGAGCAGCAGCATGGCCAGGAGGACTGGGGACAGCAAGGAGTCATCAGGCCAGGTAGTCAGTCCTGAGGCATGGTCCTAGGGCTCAGGTCCTCTGAGAGAGAGAAATAAATAAACAAAGAGAGAATTAGAGAGAGCATACTTAAATTCACACAGGACACCGGATAAGACAGGAGAAATACTTCAGATATAACAGACTGACCCTAGCTCCCTGACACATAAACTAATGACGCACAAATACTGGAGGCTAAGACAGGAGGGGTCAGGAGACACTGTGGCCCCGTCCGATGATACCGCCTGACAGGGCCAAACAGGCAGGATATAACTCCACCCGCAGGTACTTTCCCCAAACGGATGACACAAACAACTGGATTCGTTATACCTTTCATGCCCTGCCTCCAGCCCAGTTACTGATATCTGAACAAGACAGCCTCATCGAAATTGCAACACGCGGTTCTGTGAATATAGAATTTAATCAGAAGCCACTGCCAGATTTCTGGATTGGGCTGCTCTTAGAGTATGGCCTTGGCAAATCATGCTGTTAATACACTGATGCCCTGTGCAACCACTTAAACATTTTTGACTAAATTAGCAGACACAGCTACAAGGATGAGCTATGTAAGAGTGTATTCTCGGCCCTCAAAACAAAATACAGGCGTGTGGAAAATTATTTAAGCCTGAGACGCTCTCCAATACAACCCAACATTGCAGAGTTATGTGCGTCCTTTCAAGCATACCCTTCTCATTAACCTGTGATGAGTTAGTTCACAATTTCCGATGGACAAATAAGGTTTTCTATGTATGATGGTTAAATAAAGAGCAAAATTATTGATTATTATTATTTGTGCCCTGGCCCTATAGAGCTCTTTGTCCCTTCCCATGAGCCGGGATGTGACAAAAACTCACACTCATTCTTATGTTTAATAAATGTATCAGATAGTGTGTGTTGGTAGGCAAAAAACACAATTTGAGAGTGCGCTGACCTTGCTGCTGGAGGGGGTACGCAGCTGGAGTTTGAATGTTTGAAAGGGTACGGGGGACAATAAAAAGTTTTGGTAACCACAGGCCTAGAACAATTAAATATTACAATTTTTAAACCATATGTATCCTTACAACACAATTCAACTCAATAACAATCGCCTTTTTGTCATTAATAATTTTAAGCATCTTTTAACACAGGCTAATCATTTTAACCATATTTTAACACCTTGTAATTTTTTTTAACACTTTTAATATAGGCCCTTTTTGTTACGTCAATCCCAGAGAAAATGCCTTGCATTACGCCTGGGAAGAAAACACAATTCACTCAACTAGCCACTGACTCACCTGATTTAAAAAAAAATTACCTTTCCAAGTCAGTTAAGAACAAATTCTTATTTTCAGTGATGGCCTAGGAACAGTGGGTTAACTGCCTTATTTAGGGGCAGAACAACAGATGTTTACCTTGTCAGCTTGGGGGTTTGATCTTGTAATCTTTCAGTTACTAGTCTAATGCTCTAACCACTAGGCTACCTGCCACCTCATGGCCATTGGCTCAATTTATCCCATGGCAAACATTTTTGACTAAATTAGCAGACACAGCTACAAGGATGCGCTTTAATGCTAGGTTTAGGACCTCATATTGAAGCTGATGTATAGACCAATCTTAAAATTATCTACTTTGGTTTAGATACAAGCATCATGAAACCTCTAACACAATAAATGTATTTGATTTATTGAAAATCAGTTTTTTTGGATGTAACTTGCTTACCACTTTTTCCATGTGGTTCTCTTCCTAATATTTGGGCAAATGATTCATTTTGTGTATGGTTTCCTAGAAACAAGGGTGGCTCAATTTACCCCTTTGGCTCAACTTACCCCACAAGTTAGCTTAATTTCCGATGCAATGTATGTACTCAGAGTTTAAAAGACATTAGGAAACATTTTTGTGGTGCAAAAGAATTGTACAAAGTCTCCAAAATTACCATGAACATAATTATAATCTGGTACCATGATTTAATCTGTTACACCTGGCGCCCCTGGCGCTCAAGGGCCCTATGCATAACTGCCTTCCCCCGCCACACACATCAGCGATTATTGGACTCACCTGGACTCAATCACCTGTGTCATTACCTCCCCTATATCTGTCTGTTCCCCCACTCTGTTCTCCGCTTCAGCATTGATTGTCATATGTCCTTGTATACCCGTGTGCTGATGCTGTTTCTGGCTTGTTTCCATGTCTATTCCAATGAAATATTTGACTCCCCGTACCTGCTTCTCTGTTTCAGCGTCGAGAGGTTTCTTGCCCCGGATGGCTCGGAAGGCGCCCATCCCACGTCAGGCCTCATCTGTATAGTCAGGTTTTTACACCCAGCCGGCTCGTCAGGCTGCTAAGCCTCTGCCGATCATCGGGCTCCCACGCCTCAGCAGGATCGACAGGCCTTCATGTCTCAGGCTCCCCAGCATTAGGCACCACTGCCACCATCATTATGCACACCTGCCTTCCCCTGTCACGCCCATCAGCGATTATTGAACTCACTATGACTCAATCACCTCTGTCATTACCTCCCCTATATCTGTCTGTTCCCCCACTCTGTTCCCCGCTTCAGCATTGATTTGTCATATGTCCTTGTAAACTCGTGTGCTGACGCTGTTCCTGTCTTGTTTCCATGTCTGTTCCAATTAAATGTTTGACTCCCCGTACCTGCTTCTCTACTTCAGCGTCAGTCCTTACTTAATCTGAATATTTTCCTCAAGAAATGTGTGCTATAAAGATGCTATTCATGTATTGCTCAGTTTACTAAACTTTAGTTAAATAATTGCATCCTTATAATGCATTGTTGATAAAAAAAAGTTTCTAATTAAATCACCCTTGGAGATTATAATAAGGTTTACAGTATTTTTTGGGCACTTTGGCCAATTCTTCTCCACTACAAAAATGTCACCAATAGGATCTTAAACATGCAGCTACGAGAAGTCACTAATAATTGTCTGATCAATGCATAGTGACACAAACAAGTTGAATCAAACATTGATTGAATATGAGCAATACATTTCACCTGATGTCAACCATAATGTTTTTCAGCTCATTAAATTATGTTAGCGATCAATCAAGGTTATTGTGGTTGTTCAACATAGCATCAATTCAATCATAGCCAACAAAGAAATTATATTAATCTGTTCATTATCACTCTTGCAGAGAATGTTTCTTTTTTACAAAAAAAAGAAAACTGAATTCAACCATTCTGTGAGATGTTTTAACTACAACAGCATCAAGATTTGTACTCAATCATCAAATACTTCCTCTCTCAGTGGTAGAGAAGTTTAAGATAAACATCACACTTTTCTCAATAAAGCGATTTCTACCGCTCACCATGGTGATGCTAAGGCATCCTTTTTGGGCCAGAATGGTAGCAACAAATTGACTATCACAGTGGGCAGGTGAGAACTACAGCATTTGTGCCAATTTGAAGGTCGGGATGACAAAAATAGCCATTGCAATGTTGTTTGGGACTCCAGAATGTGTAATTCGTAAGTAATATGGTAATAGCTCCGGTTTTCAATATGAATTTGTTGTCATATTGCTTAGACCTATCTATATAGCATATACCATATGTCTGGAAGTGCCAAGGGTATAAGGACTAATGCTTTTTGCATGGCAGTGCCATTGAGGTAACCTTAGTTTAGAGAGAAGAGTGTCCTCTACTGGCCCTCCAACACAACTTCCATGTACAGCAACTGTATTATCCTAGGAGTCCCTGTTCCAGGTATATGACCAGGCCCAACCCTGCTTAGCTTTAATTATTATTTGTTTTTTATTTAACTAGGCAAGTCAGTTAAGAACAAATTCTTAATCACAATGACAACCCACTGTTCCACGGTAGGCTAACTGCCTCGTTCAGGGGCAGAACAACAGATTTGTGCCTTGTCAGCTCTGGGATTTAATATAGCAACCTTTCAGTTATTGGCCCAACACTTTAACCACTAGGCTACCTGCCGCCCTGTCCTGGCTTTTAGCTGAAAGCCAGGAGAGGAATCCAAGGTGATATGTTGGATGGCAAATGATAAGAAACAAGAACCTCCACCTTGAATCTTGATAAATGTCTTTATTGATCTTAAAAGGTGAGGTGGTTAAATTGACAACACCTGTACCATCAGTCTGGAACTTTCATGCTGAGTAATCAGCAGAATGAGGTTCACTCTGGAAGCAAAGGCTACTGTAATGGTCCGTCTTGCATTTTACCCCCTATTAAACATAACTTTAGGATTTGGGGAGCAGTGATGGAAAAAGTACCCAATTGTCATACTTGACAAAAAGTAAAAATACATTAATAGAAAATGACTCAAGTAAATATTGAAAGTCACACAGTAAAATACTGCATGAGTAAAAGCCTAAAACGAATTAGTTTTAAATATACTTAAGTATCAAAAGCAAATGTAATTGCTAAATTACAGTGCATTCGGAAGACCCCTTGACTTTTTCAAAATGTTGTTACGTTACAGCCTTATTCTGAAAAGGATGAATTTGTTTTGTTTTTTTACATTTACATACGTTTTCAGACCCTATACTCAGTACTTTGTTGAAGCACCTTTGGCGGCGTATTTGGGGAGTTTATCCCAGTCTTTTCTGCAGATCCTCTTAAGCTCGGTCAAATTGGATGAAGAGCATCGCTGCATAGCTATTTCCAGGTCTTTCCAGAGATGTTCGATAGGGTTCAAGTCTGGGCTCTGGCTGGGCCACTCAAGGATATTCAGAGACTTGATCCGAAGCCACTCCTGTGTTGTCTTGGCTGTGTGCTTAGGGTCGTTTTCCTGTTTGAAGGTGAACCTTCACCCCAGTCTGAGGTCCTGAGCGCTGTGGAGCATGTGTTTATCAAGGATCTCTCTGTACTTTGCTCCGTTCATCTTTCCGTCAATTCTGACTAGTCTCCCATTCCCTGCCGCTGAAAAACATCCCCAAAGCGTGATGCTGCCACCACCATGTTTCACCATAGTGATGGTGCCAGGTTACCTCCAGATGTGACGCT
The DNA here is from genome assembly GCF_965601325.2 of Salmo salar. Taxonomy (NCBI): domain Eukaryota; kingdom Metazoa; phylum Chordata; class Actinopteri; order Salmoniformes; family Salmonidae; genus Salmo; species Salmo salar. The sequence continues at coordinate 29,782,817 of NC_138294.1, read as the reverse complement.
TGGCATTCATGCCAAAGTGTTCAATCTTGGTTTCATCAGACCAGAAAATCTTGTTTCTAATGGTCTGAGAGTCCTGTAGGTGCATTTTTTGCAAACTCCAAGCGGGCTTGATTGGTGGAGTGCTTCAGAGATGGTTGTCATTCTTGAAGATTCTCCCATCTCCACAGAGGAACTCTGGAGTTCTCTCAGAGTGACCATTGGGTTCTTGGTCACCTTCCTGACCAAGGCCCTTTTCCCTCAATTGCTCAGTTTGGCCGGGAAGCCAGCTCTTGGAAGAGTCTTGGTGGTTCCAAACTTCTTCCATTTAAGAATGATGGAGGCCACTGTGTTCTTGGGGAACTTCAATGCTGCAGACATGTTTTGGTACCCTTCCCCAGATCTGTGCTTCAATACAATACTGTCTCGGAGCTCTACAGACAATTCCTTCAACCTCATGTCTTGGTTCTTGCTCTGACAACTGTGGGACCTTATATAGACAGTTATTTGACTTTCAAATCATGTCCAATCAATTGAATTTACTACAGGTGGATTCCAATCTAGTTTTAGAAACATCTCAAGGATTATCAATGGAAACAGGATGCACCTGAGCTCAATTTTGAGTCTCATATCAAAGGGTCTGTATACTTACGTAAAGAAGGCATTTCTGTTTTTATTCTAATTTTAATTTGCAAACATAAAAAAAATGCTTTTGACTTTGTCATTATGGGGTATTGTATGTAGATTGATGAGGAATATTTTTTTAATCCATTTTAGAATAACTGTAACATAACAAAAAGTCAAGGGGTCTGAACTTTACGAATGCACTGTGTACTTAAGCATAAAAAGTAAAAGTGTAAATTGTTTCATATTCCTTATTTTAAGCAAATGTTTTTTTTAATTTCAGATAGCCAGGGCCACACTCCAACACTCTGACATAATTTATAAACCAAGCATTTGTGTTTTGTGAGTCTGTGAGTCCACCAGATCAGAGGCAGTAGGATGACCAGGGATATTATTTAGTACGGGATTTGGACCATTTTCCTGTCCTGATTAGCATTAAAAAAAATAACGAGTACTTTTGGCTGTCAGGGAAAATGTAAGCCGTAAAAAGAACATTATTTCATTAAGAATGTAGTGAAGTAAAAGTAAAATTTGCTGAAAATATCAATAGTAAAGTTGAGTACAGATACCCCAAAAAACAACTTAAGTTGCACTTAAAAGTATTTTTACTTAAGTACTTTACACCACTGTTTGGGAGTATATGCTGATCCTATATCTGGCTGATGAGTAACTATTCAGGGCAAAGCAAACATACCTACAATAGTGTAAAACAATACATGTTTTATTGTCACATACACAAGATTGGTGCAGGGAAATGTGTTGTTTTACAGGGTCAGCCATAGTAATACAGTGCCCCTGATGCAAATTAGAGTTAAGCGCCTTGCTCAAGGGAATATCATTAGATTTTTAATCTTGTCGGCTTGCGCATACGAAGCAGCAACTGTTCGGTTATTGGTCCAACGCTCTAACAGATATACTATCTACTGCCACTGAAAGGGGGAAAAGGGGATGGTAATTCACAAATGAATGCTGTATCTCAAAAATGCTAACTACTCAAGAATTACTCAACTGCTTGACAAAAAACACCCTGAAAAAATAAAACTTGATTGTGAGAATATCATCTTGCACAGAAATTAACAAACAATAAGCAAACTCCTGCCTCACACCTTAAACACTCTTGAGTCAATTTCGGCAGCCTTGAGTCAATTTCTGCTTCCCCGCAAAAATTGAATTAGCATCATAAAAAGAATCCCATAAAAATCCATATTTTTAATATTGAGATATCTGCATGGGCTGCCTCTCAACCCACTGCATCTGGCGATATCGGCCTTCCACATCTGCAGTGAAAGGTGGCAGAGGTGTTTATCAGACCATCAGACATCCCGAAAATCTGTCTTCTCACAAAAACGAATGTAGTGTCTGAACGATTTGGCCTACACAATGATGTGACCCCTCTATGGAAAGGTGAGTCTCTCACGAACACGTCAGTTGTTTTAGGACACCCACAAGCCTCACAAGACTCACCTGAAGGTAGCCTGGTACCAGTTAAAAACATTTATGAAAGTATATATGGAAGTAGTTCAGTGCCTATAAAGGTTGATAAATATGTGTATAAAAAAAAAACATTGTTTCCTGATATTTCTTATACAGTATCTCTCAGATATAGGACAGACACTTCATAACAAACTTCTTTTAGAATTTTTTGGGGACTAACAGTTTTTCCATTTATGAATCTGTTATTCAATGCATTTCTACGGGCTAATAGCGGTAAGGCCAAATTCAATGTTTCATAAAAAAGACATTTTTGTATACCTAAAGGGGTCGTACAATTCAAAATCCAATAACTAAATTATCCTTGGTATGATCATCTTAAAACAATTAGCTTAATAGAACAATGTCAGATAGTTTCAGTCAGGGCCCTCTGTCCCAGAGAAACAGAATATAAATAAAGCGAGTGCCATTCTGAAAGCATATGATGGATAGGTTTGGCAGGCTCAGGCCAAGCGTAAAGATATGTCTCTAGTGAATCAATTCAAATGCAGATTGGCATTTAATGCTGGACTCTTCCCAATAGCTAAACAACCAACGATTCTACGCACATTTTCTTTCTCGCCACCGCGAGTCTTTGTCTGGTTTATCCTATAAACGTTGACATGTTGTACAAAATACATGATCGACATGTTGAACAACACACGTCTTTGTCTGTTGTACCAGTAGGCTATTACAAACATAAGCATGATACAGGCATAGGCATTTTAAGTAGCTACTCAGGCTATGATATTGCAACATACAGTGCCTTCAGAAAAGTATTCACACCCCTTGACTTTTTCCATATTTTGTTATGTTACAAGGTGGGATTTGAATCAATTTAATTGTCATTTTTTTGTTGTCAGCAATCCAAATAAAATACTCTGTAATGTTGAAGTGGAAGAAAGATTCAAACATTTGTAAAAATATACAGTACGAATCAAGTTAAGACACACCTACTCATTCAAGGGTTTAACATTTTTTTTTTAAATTCTACATTGTAGAATAATAGTGAAGACATCAAAACTATGAAATAACATATATGGAAACATGTAGTAACCAAACAAGTGTTAAACAAATCAAAATATATTTGAGATTTGAGATTCTTCAAATAGCCACCCTTTGCCTTGATGACAGCTTTGCACATTCTGGACTATCATTTCTCTTTGCTTATTTGAGCTGTTCTTTCCATAATATGGACTTAGTCTTTTACCAAATAGGGCTATCTTCTGTATACCCCCTACTTTGTCACAACACAACTGACTGGCTCAAACGAATTAAGAAGGAAAGAAATACCACAAAATACCTTTAAAAAGGCACACCTGTTTATTGAAATGCATCTCAGGTGACTATCTCATGAAGCTGGTTGAGAGAATGCCAAGAGTGTGCAAAGCTGTCATCTAAGCAAAAGGTGGCTATTGATTTGTTTAACACTTTTTTGGTTAATAAATGATTCCATATTTGTTTTTTCATAGTTTTGATATCTTCACTATTATTCTACAATGTAGAAAATAGTAAAAATTCAGATGTTTTAAAACTTTTGACCGGTAGTGTATGTCATCAAATGATCCCCGTAGCTCAGTTGGTAGAGCATGGTGTTTGCAACGCCAGGGTTGTGGGTTTGATTCCCACGGGGGGCCAAGTACGAAAAAAAAAATAAATAAATAAATGTATCAAATGAAAAAAAATGAAATCTATGCATTCACTACTGTAAGTCGCTCTGGATAAGAGCGTCTGCTAAATGACTAAAATGTAAATGTATTCATAGAATGTAAGTAGCCTAATCAAAATCATTTGGAAATCTGATCTGAATTCCACAGTCTAAATTAAACAACGACAAAGCTGGACTATTGTGAGACATGTTTTTAAAATTAATAAAACCATAAATAATCAAGTCCCCTGAGGTTTCACAACTTGCCTCGTGGATTTTGCATAGGCATGTCTGCTCTAACAGAGGGCAGCAGAGAACTATTTAGAGCAGACAGTCAGTTTATCCAGGTGACAGCCAGTAAGGCTGTGCATCCAGGTGTACTGTAACCTAATATTTAGTGAGGGCTTTTTATATTCACTTACTTACACATAAGTTAATATAAGTAGGCCTATATGAATATTATATTAACTCAGAAGTGAATGTAAAACCCCTTACTCAACCCTCACTGAAAAAATATTTTCCTAAACAGAAAGTATTGTATTGATATCAGCTCATAGTTTCCCAAGAGGTTAAAATGAATGAAACAATTGTTGTCCGAATTGCGTAAGAGCGGTTAATAAACAGTCAGTCTACTTATCTGAAGTCTTAATCTCAGCACATACCGACAGTAGTGATGAACGCTCACACCCATATCTATATTTAGGTGCGTTCTCCGGTCACACAAAATGCTCCAACTCACAACATACAGTATGACTACCACCACTTAAGGTAAATCACAGCATAATTGTTTCATATATGGAGCTAGGATAGGGAAGAACCGCGACGAAAGTAACACTTATCTTTTTCCTAAATTGATAAAGCTAGAGACACCTTATTTGATGACAAACAATTTATACACTGTATGTCCTCTACCATTAGCAACTGTAATTTCATTTTTGGGGTAAATTAGTTGAAATTAAATTTCCAATGAACATATTTACTGCAATGTTACTTTTGCACATGTCAGCGGGGCGGGAGTAACATATCCTTGGACGGAAGTAACAGCTGCAGAGAAATGCACAATATCTGTCTAATCTCCATGTTTCTGGTTTCAAATCAAATTTCAAATCAAATTTATTTATATAGCCCTTCTTACATCAGCTGATACCTCAAAGTGCTGTACAGAAACCCAGCCTAAAACCCCAAACAGCAAGCAATGCCGGTGTAGAAGCGCGGTGTAGAAGCATTGGTTTGTAATGCTCGTTACATTCAACAAATGTACTATCAGCCATAATGTCATGTTTGCGTTGATTTTAATAATTTGTGCTATAAGTTTGAATATTATTGAAATTAACCATGCGTCAACATGCAATGTTGTGCAATTATGGATGACATATTACATATATTAACCATTCTTTTCTCATCTCACTTTAATGGGAATGTAGTAGGATATGTTTTTCACCATTTTCAATGACTATTCATGCTTAGCCCTACCAATTAGGTGCGCTCCAGCTATCCTTGTCATGTACACTCCTCAAGTCTTGATAGAATAAACTGCTTTATTCTCTTCACAAACAAAAAACTCATCATGCTTTTCACATTTCCTTGGCTTGACATAAGGTTATTGACCCCCTTAATCATAAAGATATACATTTTTAACCAATAACCTGTTGATGAAAGCTTATGTGAGAAGGGCTTCTGAGTGGCACAGCGGTCTAAAGCACTGCATCTCAGTGCTAGAGGTGTCCCTACAGACCCTTGGTCAATTCCAGGCTGTATCACAACCGGCTGTGATTGTGAGTCCCATAGGGTGGCGCACAATTGGCCCAACGTCGTCTAGGTTAGGGTTTGGCCGGGGTAGGCAGTCATTGTAAATACGAATTTGTTCTTAACTGACTTGCCAAGTTAAAAATAGGTTAAATAAAAAAGTGTCAATTAAGGCATAAGTCTAATGATGTCATATATATAATTTTCAAACATTCAGTCACTTGTTGATATTTTCCTAACGTTGTAAATGCATTATGAACTAGAGAAGACAATGGCCTGTGCTTAAACATTATTTTATTATAGATCATCAGTTTACATTGTGTTACTTTCATCCCATCTGTCTCTTCTGTAACTTCTGCCAGGGTAGCACGCAAGACTAGCTAGCATGATAATTCAAACCTATGCTGTCATAGATGGGTTAGTCACTAGATTAATTAAGAAAATTACATACAGAGCACTTGAAAACTTGTCAAACAACTTGACTTTTTCCACATTTTGTTACGTTATAGCCTTATTCTAAAATTTAAAAAATACACACAATACCCCATAATGACAAAGTGAAAACAGGTTTGTAGAATCGTTAAATAATTTAATACAAGTAAAAAACTGAAATACCTTATTTACATAAGTATTTCGACCTTTTGCTATGAGACTTGAAATTGAGGTCAGGTGCATCCCGTTTCCATTGATCATCCTATGAGATTTTTCTACAACTTTATGGGAGTCCACCTGTGGTATATTCAATTGATTGGACATGATTTAACTAGACGATAGTACAATGGTAGGCTTGATTACCAATAACGACGAGACAGCCTACAGGGAGGAGGTGAGGGCCCTCAGGAGTGTGGTGTCAGGAAAATAACCTCACACTCAACGTCAACAAAACAAAGGAGATGATCGTGGACTTCAGGAAACAGCAGATGGAATACCCCCTTATCCACATCGACGGGACAGTAGTGGAGAAGGTGGAAAGTTTTAAGTTCCTCGGCATACACATCACGGACAAACTGAAATGGTCCACCCACACAGACAGCGTGGTGAAGAAGGCGCAACAGCGCCTCTTCAACCTCAGGAGGCTGAAGAAATTTGGCTTGTTACCTAAAAACCCTCACACACTTTTACAGATGCACAATCCAGAGAGTCCTGTTAGGCTGTATCACCGCCTGGTACGGCAACTGCTCCGCCCACAACCGTAAGGCTCTCCAGAGGGTAGTGAGGTCTGCACAATGCATCACCGGGGGCAAACTACCTGCCCTCCAGGACACCTACACCACCCGATGTCACAGGAAGGCCAAAAGATCATCAAGGACAACAATCACCCGAGCCAATGCCTGTTCACCCCGCTATCATCCAGAAGGCGAGGTCAGTACAGGTGCACCAAAGCTGGGACCGAGAGACTGAAAAACAAAGATGGCCGCCTCGCTTCGCGTTCCTAGGAAACTATGCAGTATTTTGCTTTTTTATGCATTCGCGCAAAACTGAACGCAAGAACCACTGCTTTTAATCAGGGCAAAGTGACCGGAAACATGACCGAATACAAACAGTGTAGCTATTCCCTCCGCAAGGCAATCAAACAAGCTAAGCGTCAGTACAGAGACAAAGTGGAGTCGCAATTCAATGGCTCAGACACGAGAGGTATGTGGCAGGGTCTACAGTCAATCACGGACTACAAAAGAAAAATCAGCCCCGTCGCGGATCACAAAGCCTTGCTCCCAGACAGACTAAACAACTTTTTTGCTCGCTTTGAGGACAATACAGTGCCACTAACACGGCCCGCTACCAAAACCTACAGGCTCTCCTTCACTGCAGCCAACGTGAGTAAAACATTTAAACATGTTAACCCTCGCAAGGCTGCAGGCCCAGACGACATCCCCGGCTGCGTCCTCAGAGCCTCCTCAGACCAGCTGGCTGGTGTGTTTACAGACATAATCAATCCTTATGCCAGTCTGTTGTCCCCAAATGCTTCAAGAGGGCCACCATTGTTCCTGTTCCCAAGAAAGCTAAGGTAACTGAGCTAAATGACTACCGCCCTGTAGCACTCACTTCCGTCATCATGAAGTGCTTTGAGAGACTAGTCAAGGATCATATCACCTCCACCCTACCTGACACCCTAGACCCACTCCAATTTCCTTACCGACCCAATAGGTCCACAGACGACGCAATCGCCATCACACTGCACACTGCCCTGACCCATCTGGACAAGAGGAATACCTATGTAAGAATGCTGTTCATCGATTACAGCTCAGCATTTAACACCATAGTACCCTCCAAACTCATCATTAAGCTCGAGACCCTGGGTCTCGACCCCGCCCTGTGCAACTGGGTCCTGGACTTCCTGACGGGCCGCCCCCAGGTGGTGAGGGTAGGTAACAACATCTCCACCCCGCTGATCCTCAACACTGGGTCCCCACAAGGGTGCGTTCTCAGCCCTCTGCTGTAGTCCCTGTTCACCCACGTCTGCGTGGCCATGCACGCATCCAACTCAATCATCAAGTTTGCAGACGACACTACAGTGGTAGGGTTGATTACCAACAACAACGAGGCGGCCTACAGGGAGGAGGTGAGGGCCCTCAGAGTGTGGTGTCAGGAAAATAACCTCACACTCAATGTCAACAAAACAAAAGAGATGATCGTGGACTTCAGGAAACAGCAGAGGGAGCAGCCCCCTATCGACATTGACAGGACAGTAGTGGAGAGGGTGGAGAGTTTTAAGTTCCTCGGCGTACACATCACGGACAAACTGAAATGGTCCACCCACACAGACAGCGTGGTGAAGAAGGCGCTGCAGCGCCTCTTCAACCTCAGGAGGCTGAAGAAATTCGGCTTGTCACCAAAAACACTCACAAACTTTTACATATGCACAATCGAGAGCATCCTGTCGGGCTGTATCACCGCCTGGTACGGCAGCTGCTCCGCCCATAACCGGAAGGCTCTCCAGAGGGTAGTGAGGTCTGCACAACGCATCACCGGGTGCAAACTACCTGCCCTCCAGGACACCTAAATCCAACCGATGTCACAGGAAGGCCAAAAAGATCATTAAGGACAGAAACCACCCGAGCCACTGCCTGTTTACCCCGCTAACATCCAGAAGGCGAGGTCAGTACAGGTGCATCAAAGCTGGAACCGAGAGACTGAAAAACAGCTTCTATCTCAAGGCCATCAGGCTGTTAAACAGCCATCACTAACATTGAGTGGCTGCTGCCAACATACTGACTCAACTCAAGCCACTTTAATAATGGGAGAATTGATATAATCAATTTATCACTTCCCACTTTATATTATTTATATTAGATAATGTTTACATAACCTACATTATTCATCTCAAATGTATGTACGCTATACCATCTACTGCATCTTGCCATCTTGATGTATTACATGTATTACTAGCCACTTAAACAATGCCACTTTATATAATGTTTTCATAACCTACATTACTCATCTCATATGTATATACTGAACTCTATGCCATCCTGATGAAATGTATCACTAGCCACTTAAACAATGCCGCTTTATGTTTTCATACCCTACAATACTCATCTCATATCTATGTACTGTACTCCATACCATCTATTACATCTTGCCTACGCCGTTCGGCCATCACTCATTTATATATATGTATGTACATATTCGTATTCATTCCTTTACACTTGTGTGTCCAAGGTAGTTGTTGTGGAATTGGTAGATTACTTGTTAGATATTACTGCATGGTCAGACCTAGAAGCACAAGCATTTCGCTACACTTGCATTAACACCTGCTAACCATGTGTATGTGACAAATAAATTTGATTTGATTTGAAACAGCTTCTATCTCAGACTGTTAAACAGCCATCACTAACATTGAGTGGCTGCTACCAACACACTGACTCAAATCTCTAGCAACTTTAATAATTACTAATTGGATATAATAAATCACTAGTCACTTTAAATGCCACTTTCTATAATGTTTACATACCCTACATTACACATCTGATATGAATATACTGTACTCTATACCATCTACTGCATCTTGCCTATGCCGCACGACCATTGCTCCATCAATACATTTATATGTACATTTTCTTATTTTATTCCTTTACACTTGCATGTATAAAGTAGTTGTTGTGAAATTGTTCGATTACTTGTTAGATATTACTGCACAGTCGGAACAAGAAGCACAAGCATTTAACTACACTCGCATTAACATCTGCTAATCATATGTATGTGACCAATAAAAATTGATTTGATTTGATTTGGAAAGGCACACACCTGTCTATATAAGGTCCCACAGTTGACACTGCATGTCAGAGCAAAAACCAAGCCATGAGGTCGAAGGAATTGTCCGTATAGCTCCGAGACAGGATTGTGTTGAGGCACAGATCTGAGGAAGGGTATCATAAAATGTCTGCAGCATTGAAGGTCCCCAAGAACACAGTGACCTCCATCATTCTTAGATGGAAGAAGTTTGGAACCATCAAGATCTTTATAGAGCTTGCCGCCCGGCCAAACTGAGTAAACAGGGTTGAAGGGCCTGGGTCAGGGAGGTGACCAAGAACACGCTGGTCACTCTGAGAGAGCTCTAGAGTTCCTCTGGAGATGGGGGAATCTTCCAGAAAGACAACCATCTCTGCAGAACTCCACCATTCAGGCCTTTATGGTATAGTGGTCAGATGGAAGTCACGCCTCAGGAAAAGGCACATGACAGCCCGCTTGGAATTTGCCAATAGATACCTAAAGGACTCTCAGACCATGAGAAACAAGATTCTCTGGTCTGATGAAGCCAAGTGGCACGTCTGGTGGAAACCTGGCACCATCCCAACAGTGAAGCAAGGTGGTGGCAGCATCATGCTGTGGGGATGTTTTTCACCTGCAGGGACTGGGAGACTAGTCAGGATCGAGAGAACGATGAACAGAGCAAAATACAGAAAGATGCTTGATGATAACCTACTCCAGAGTGCTCAGGACCTCAGACTGGGGCGATGGTACACATTCTAACAGGACAACGACCTTAGCACACAGCCAAGATAGTGCAGCATTGGCTTCGGGTCAAGTCTCTGAATGTCCTAGAGTGGCCCAGCCAGAGCCCGGACTTGAACCTGATCGGACATCTCTGGAGAGACCTGAAAATAGCTGTGCAGCGACACTCATCATCCAACCTGACAGAGTATGAGAGGATCTGCAGAGAAGAATGAGAGAAGCTCCACAAAAACAACAACAACAAAAAAGTGTTTTTGATTTGTCATTATGTGGTATTGTGTATAGATTTATAGGAAAAAAAGGCTGTAACATAACAAAATGTGGAAAAAGTCAAAGGGTCTGAATACTTTCCGAATGCACTGTATGTTTGAAACCATAAACAACCAAACACAACTCTACAACTCAAAACACTTCAGAGTCCATTTTTTATTTACATCGCTAACTCCGAAAAGGCTGTGTATACATGCTAACATACAGTTGAAGTCGGAAGTTTACATACACCTTAGCCAAATACATTTAAACTCCGTTTTTCACAATTCCTGACATTTAATCCTAGTAATAAGTATCTGTCTTAGGTCAGTTAGGATCACCACTTTATTTTAAGAATGTGAAATGTCAGAATAATAGTAGAGAGAATGATTTATTTCGGCTTTTATTTCTTTCATCACATTCCCAGTGGGTCAGAAGTCTACATACACTCAATTAGTATTTGGTAGCATTGCCTTCAAATTGTTTAACTTCGGTCAAACGTTTCAGGTAGCTTTCCACAGGCTTCCCACAATAAGTTGGGTGAATTTTGGCCCATTCCTCCTGACAGAGCTGGTGTAACTGAGTCAGGTTTGTAGGCCTCCTTGCTCGCACATACTTTTTCAGTTCTGCCCACAAATATTCTATAGGATTGAGGTCAGGGCTTTGTGATGGCCACTCCAATACCTTGACTTTCTTGTCCTTAACTTCTTAAAGGGTAGGGGGCAGTATTTTCACGGCCGGATGAAAAACGTACCCAAATTAAACTGGTTACTACTCTGGCCTAGAAACTAGAATATGCATATAATTATTGGCTTTGGATACAAAACACCCGAAAGTTTCTAAAACTGTTTGAATGATGTCTGTGAGTATAACAGAACTCATATGGCAGCCAAAAACCTGAGAAAAATCCAACCAGGAGGTGTATCTATTGGCAAAGCCTTTTCCTCCAAACATAACGATGGTCATTATGGCCAAACAGTTCTATTTTTGTTTCATCAGACCAGAGGACATTTCTCCAAAAAGTACGATCTTTGTCCCCATTTGCAGTTGCAAACCGTAGTCTGGCTTTTTTTATGGCTGTTTTGGAGCAGTGGCTTCTTCCTTGCTGAGTGGCCTTTCAGGTTATGTCGATATAGGACTCGCTTTACTGTGGATATAGATACGGTCCTTCACAAGGTCCTTTGCTGTTGTTCTGGGATTGATTTGCGCTTTTTGCACCAAAGTACGTTCATCTCTAGAAGACAGAATGCGTCTCCTTCCTGAGCGGTATGACAGCTGCATGGTCCCATGGTGTTTATACTTGCGTACTATTATTTTTACAGATGAACGTGATAACTTCAGGCGTTTGGAAATTGTTCCCAAGGATGAACCAGACTTGTGGAGGTCTACAATTATTTTTCTGAGGTCTTGGCTGATTTCTTTTGATTTTCCCAAGATGTCAAGCAAAGAGCCACTGAGTTTGAAGGTAGGCCTTGAAATACATCAACCGGTACACCTCCAATTGACTCAAATTATGTCAATTAGCCTATCAGAAGCTTCTAAAGCCATGACATCATTTCTGGAATTTTACAAGCTGTTTAAAGGCACAGTCAACTTAGTGTATTTAAACTTCTGACCCACTGGATTTGTGATACAGTGAATTATGTGAAATAATCTGTCTGTAACTAATTGTTGGAAAAATTACTTGTGTCATGCGCAAAGTAGATGTCCTAACCGACTTGCCAAAACTAAAGTTTGTTAACAAGAAATTTGTGGAGTGGTTGAAAAACGAGTTTTAATGACCCCAACCTAATTGTATGTAAATTTCCGACTTCAACTGTAGATGTGGCTTGGTTGGTTATAGCATTTATTTCACATGATCCAATGAGTAAGCATCATGTAATAATAACAACAATTGTATTAAATTCACTTCTGACACTTTCGAGTTTTCATATTGCTACTAAACCATTTCACACCTTCCGTATACTGTGCATGTGACAATTAAAACACACGTTTATTTTATATAGTGTGTGCTTACCAGAGACGATAATGTGAATAACAACATGACCTGCACCAAAGTCAGATTAGGATATAGGCCACGGACAAGATAAAGTGTATTTTTTCCTGTAGTTGTTCCTTATTGTAGGCTACTACTTTCACCACTTTTAGTCTTGAAATCTTTGGTTTTTTACTACACTACCTTACTCGCTCTGTTTAACACATAGCCACACATGTGAATCCTTAAAGAGATGCGAGGGGCTAAAGCTTAAGAGGGTGTGAACGATGCTGAATAGGAATAGAAGAGGAGCTCTCCAGTATGTGTACCAAAACATTCATGGTCAATTTAAAAGTGGGCTTAAAAGTGGGCTTGATCAACTTTCAAAGCAGAAGGCCTTTCCCATTGTTCCTCAACTGCAGTGTATGATGTAACATTTAGTAGCTCTGTCTCTATTTTTATATAACAACAATGCATTCGTAAAGTATTCAAACCCCTTGACATTTTCCACATTGTGTTACCCTACAGCCTTATTCTAAAATGGATGAAATAGTTTCCCCCCTCATCATCTACACACAATACCCCACAATGACAAAGGAAAAACAGGTTTTTCGATTTTTTTTTGTGAATTTATGAAAATATTACGAAATATATTACATTTAAGTAATTTACATTTATGAAATATTACTTTCAGTAAGTACTCAGTCCATTTACTCAGTACTTTGTTGAAGCACCTTTGGCAATGATTACTGCCTCGAGGGTTCTTGGGTATGACGCTACAAGCTTGGCACACCTGTTTTGGGGGAGTTTCTCTGATTCTTCTCTGCAGATCCTCTCAAGCTCTGTCAGGTTGGATGAGGAGCATCACTGCACAGCTATTTTCAGGTCTCTCCAGAGACGTTCGATAGGGTTCAAGTCCAGGTTCTGTCTGGGCAACTCAAGGACATTCAGAGACTTGTCTCTAAGCCACTCCTGCGTTGTCTTGGCTTTGTGCTTAGAGTTGTTGTCCTGTTGGAAGGGGAATAAGGGCGCTCTGGAGCAGGTTTTCATCAATGATCTCTCTGTACTTTGCTCTGTTCAGCTTTCCCTCGCTCCTAACTAGTCTCCCAGTCCCTGACGCTGAAAAACAGCCCCACAGCATGATGCTGTCATCGCCATGCTTCACCGTAGGGATGCTTGACATTCAGGCCGAAGAGTTAAATCCTGGTTTCATCAGACCAGAGAATCTTGTTTTTCATGGTCTGAGAGTTCTTTAGGTGCCTTTTGGCAAACTCCAAGCGGGCTGTCTTGTGCCTTTTAGTGAGGAGTGGCTTCCATCTGGCCACTCTACCATGAAGACCTGATTGGTGGAGTGCTGCACAGATGGTTGTCACTCCTCAGTAAAAGACACATGACAGCCAACTTGTAGTTTGCCAAAAGGCACCTAAAGACTCTCAGACCATAAGAAACAAGATTATCTGGTCTGATGAAACCAAAATGGAACTCTTTAGCCTGAATGCCAACATTCTTGTCTGGAGGAAACCTGGCACCCAGTCCCTGACGCTGAAAAACATCCCCACAGCATGATGCTGTCATCGCCATGCTTCACCGTAGGGATGCTTGATATTCAGGCCGAAGAGTTAAATCCTGGTTTCATCAGACCAGATAATCTTGTTTTTCATGGTCTGAGAGTTCTTTAGGTGCCTTTTGGCACTCAGGACCTCAGACCCGAACACAGCTAAGACAAAGCAGGAGTGGCTTCAGGACAAGTCTCTGAATGTCTTTGAGTGGCCCAGGCAGAGCCGACGTGAACCCAGTGTCATGCTGTGGGGATGTTTTTCAGATGCAGAGCAAAAGATTAGTCAGGATTAGTCAGCATTGAGGCAAAGATGAATGTAGCAAAGTACAGAGAGATCCTTGATGAAAACCTGTTCCAGATCACTCAGGACCTCAGACCCGAACACAGCTAAGACAAAGCAGGAGTGGCTTCAGGACAAGTCTCTGAATGTCTTTGAGTGGCCCAGCCAGAGCCGACATGAACCCGATATAAGATCTCTGGAGAGACCTAATAATAGCTATTCCGCAATGCTCCCCATCCAACCTGACAGAGCATGAGAGGATCTGCAGAGAAGAATGGGAGAAACTCCCCAAATACATATATGCTAAGCTTGTAGCGTCATACCCAAGAAGAGTCAAGGCTGTAATCACTGCCAAACATTTTTTTTTATATGTTTTTGCTTTGTCATTATAGAGTATTGTGTGTAGATTGATGCAATATTATATATATTTATTTTTTTAATAAGTCTGTAATGTAACAATATGGGAAAAAAGTAAAGGGGTCAGAATACTTTCCGAATGCACTGTATGTGTGCCATTCAGAGGGTGAATGGACAAGACAAAATATTTAAGTGCCATTGAATTGGGTTTGGTAGTGGGTGTCAAGAAAGGGTGCTCAATATTAGGAAGGTATTCCTAATGTTTTGTACACTCATTGAACAGACCCTTAAAAACAGAAAAAATATATTTTGCCACTATTAATCAATAATTATTGTGAATTACCAAATCAAACTAGGCTATTCTTAATATTCTCCATAAGCCTAATGAATCCTATGGTTTCGCCATTCAGTCAAAATAAATGTTTGACTGTATAGACCTGCAAAACTAAGCTTAAACCAATCCTACATGGACCTGATCCATTTATTATCAATGTTCATTAGGCCTATCCAGAGTGTTCAGACCTATATTCAGAGTGTTCAGACCTACAGTACCAGTGAAAAGATTGGACACACCTACTCATTCAAGGGTTTTTCTTTATTTTTACTATTATTCTACATTGTAGAATAATAGTGAAGACATCTAAACTATAACATAACACACATGGAATCATGTAGTAACCAAAAAATTGTTTAAAAAATCTAAATATATTTTATATTTCAGATTCTTCAAAGTAGCCACCATTTGCCTTGATTGCAGTTCTGCACATTGTCACGCTGGTATGAAGGGATTCGGGAGACAGGTGCAGGAATGCGTAATAGGGGTTTTTATTTCCCAAATTACAGTGCGCCGAGTAGGCATGGGAACGAAGATCAAACAAACATATATACAAAACACAGGGTTGAAACCCAAACAAAAGAGCAAGGAGTACCTCGAATACATACACCGGGGTGAGACCCGTAACATATACGCACATAATGATTATCCCACAGGACGAGACCCGTAATCATCTGCGCAATCCACAAGGAAACAAAAAGCCCAAAAACACAGCACAGGTACTCACACCCACCAACGGACATAGTAACAATAATCGACAGCACAATGGTGAACACAGGGCACACTTATACAATTGCTTATCACTGGGAATAGGGGGCTGGTGTGTGTGATGAAAGTTCTGGAGGGATCCGTGACAGTATACTCTTAGCATTCTCTCAACCAGCTTCATTAATTAGTCATCTGGAATGCATTTCAATTAACAGGTGTGCCTTGTTAAAAGTTAATTTGTGGAAGCGCTTTTCTTAATACGTTTGAGCCAATCAGTGGTGTTGTGACAAGGTGGGGTTGATATACAGAAGATAGCGCTGTTTGATAAAAGACCAAGTCCATATTATGGCAAGAAAAGCTCAAATAAGCAAAGAGAAACGACAGTCCATCATTACTTTAAGACATGAAGGTCAGTCAATCTGGAAAATTTCAAGAACTTTGAAAGTTCCTTCAAGTGCAATGGCAAATACCATCAAGCACTATGATGAAACTGGCTCTCATGAGGAACGCCAAAGATAAGGAAGACCTAGAGTTACCTCTGCTGCAGAGGATAAGTTCATTAGAGTTAACTGCACTTCAGATTGCAACCTAAATAAATGTTTCACAGAGTTCAATTCACAGACAGATCTCAACATCAACTGTTCAGAGGAGACTGTGTGAATCAGGCTTTCATGGTCGAATTGCTGCAAAGAAACCACTACTAAAGGACACAAATAAGAAGAAAATACTTTCTTAGGCCAAGAAACACGAGCAATGGACATTAGACTGGTGGAAGTATGTCCTTTGGTCTGATGAGTCCAAATTTCTGATTTTTGGTTCCAACCACTGTCTGTGAGATGCAAAGAAGGTGAACAGATGATCTCCGCATGTGTGGTTTCCACTGTGAAGCATGGAGGAGGAGGTGTGATGGTATGGGGGTGCTTTGCTGGTGACACTGTCAGTGATTTAGTTAGAATTCAAGGCATACTTAAAACCTGTTAGGGCTACCCCCCCACTTCTCTTAATTTCCGCCTAAAGACATACCCAAATCTAACTGTCTGTAGCTCAGGCCCAGTAGCAAGGATATGCATGTTCTTGGTTTCATTTGAAAGGAAACACTCTGAAGTTTGTGGAAATGTGAATTGAATGTAGGAGAATATAACACAATAGATCTGGTAGAAGAAAATACAAGGAAACAAACATACGTTTTCTGTTTTTTATTGTTGCTGTATCATCTTTCAAATAAAGAAGAACAGACAAACATACAGATGGGATGCTGGGGATGGTTTGATTGCAGAAAATAAGATGGCAACAATAGCTGAGCAAAGTTTTGGAAAATTAACTCCAAAAATGAGCGAGCCACATGCCATTGATCATGAGGTCACCCAGGTGTCCCACACCAATGTACCCAAATGTACCCAAGTGGCCAAATTGGTACAGTGATACATATTGAAAGAAACAACTATATACAAAATACAAATGTCATTCTAACACCCCCCCCCCCCAAAAAAAAGTAAAAAATTAACATTGGGAACTATTTACACTTTATATTTACAATACTGTGAAGACCCTCAGTCCACAATATTGTGCTGATGGTGCAGTTTCTTTCTGCTGTAAAGCAGAGGCTTACTGCGCAGGTGGTGCAGGTGATGGCACATTTTCTGTGACAAAGGGCACAGCGACGTCTCCCCACTGTGGCCTTTTTGCCCGGAGGCACATCCATGCCTGCAGAGATGTATCTGGGCAGGTGAACACCACAGTTTGGAGCAGAAGAGACAGAGGTAGAGGGGACAGAAGGTGCTTCAGTGGACTTGCTATAGGCAGCAAGCTCCTGGATGAGCACCTCTCTGAATGCAAGCTGAGAGATGGGGGGCTGTCCACAGCTCTTGGCCATTTCCTTCTGTAGAATGAAAGAATTGACCACACCAATATCAATAAAATGATAAAAAAATGTTTTGTACCATTTCATGGTCTTGTGTAGCACATTGTAGTACCCTATCAGTGCATCTGACAGGTCCACACCCCCCATGCTCTTGTTGTAGTCTTTGACAGCTACTGGAATGGGGACATTTTTGGTGTTCCATGCCCCGCTACCGTCCTTGACACGCCTGATGACCTGATCTCCACTGAAGGACTTGTGGATAGTGGAGCACATGACCACCTCCCTGGTATCCATCCACTTCACAAACAGCAGGCCATCTTCACGGATCCATCGCATGGTACCCCGCTCAGCCCGCTTAGGCATGTCGTTTTCCTTGGTTTTCGGAAAGCCCACCCTGTTGGTCCGAATGGTCCCACAAGCCCACACATCACGCTGCCTCAGGTCTCTGAACAGGGTAGGGCTTGTGTAGAAGTTGTCTACAAATAGTTTGTAGCCCTTCCCCAGCAGTTGAAAATCCAGTAATTCCATAACGGAATCATAACTCAGTCCATTACCGGTTGCAAAACTGCTCTTCCCCTCATAAACAAAAAAATTATAGGTGTAGGCACACACAGAATCAGCCAAAACAAACAGTTTGTATCCCCACTTGGTCGGTTTGTTTCTCATGTATTGTTTTAGGCTGATTCGGGCCTTTGAGGCTACCATCCTCTCATCAATGGACAGGTTCTGGGCAGGCTGAAAATAGGTCTTGCAGGCCTCAACGATGTTGGGGTAGAGAGGTTTGATCTTACATAGCCTATCAAACCTTGGTGTGCCTCTCTGCTTGTCATTCTCCCCATCAACTTCTGGGTCACTGATGTGAAGTGCCCGTGAGATAGACAGAAACCGTTTGCAAGACATCACAGTCGAGGGGAAAGGCAGTTGGTAGAGGGCTGACGTCTTCCAGTAGTCCTTCAGAGTTTTCAACTTCACCAGCCCCATGTAAATGACCAGTGAAAGAAAGCAGAAAAGGTCTGAAATGGAAATGGGCTTCCATGCCTCTTTCTTTCCTGACTGCTTCTTAGCCCCATACTTATTGGTGTTCGACACCAGGGAATCTACAACTGACGAGGTGAAAAACAGTTGGAAAAGTTGAAGGGGCTGTACTTTGCAGTCATGTCAAGTTGAGGGCCTGGCTGCCTTTTATGTCTGAAAACTGGTGGAATTGGTTCCACATCTTCTTCTGACACAGAGTGCCAACGACCCTCTGTCCCTTTGTTTGAAGGTTTCTCTCTGCCCCACCTCCGTTTCTTTGTTACTGACTTCACACCTCTAGATGGCCGGGTAGGTGTGGAGCCAGAGACAGCAGGGGTCCGTCTGGATGAACCAGCTTCAGAGGGGGATGGGCACCTAGCCACTGGTGGCTCATAATCAGAATCACTCCCACTGTGAATGAAAGGCAAAACTCAGTAAGAATACTTTCACATATGAGCCCTGTATCAACATGTAAAATAAACATATGTGTATTATATACAGGGAACATTATGGTGAATTGCTGTTCCATTCCACGTTTATGTAAATTCAATTAAAAAAAATATATATATATAAACACACAGTACAGCCAAGGTGTACTTTATACATTTACATTTTAGTCATTTAGCAGATGTGCTTATCCAGAGCGACATACAGTAGTGAATGTATACATTTCACGCATTATTTTTTTTTTTTGTATTGGTCCCCCCGTGAGAATTGAACCCATAGCCATGGCATTATACACACCATGCGCTACCGACTGAGCCACAGGGAAGACATTGCGTTACTGATGGAATTTTTATATATTGCAAATAAAATAAGAAAATCTCAATAAAAAAAATATTATATTTCATATTATTCATTTCAAACAATAACATGACCACTTACTTATCCAGCACGGCGTCTTCCCCATGTAGAAACATATCTTCAGTCCTGGAGTCAAAGCTATCTTCACTGAAAGAATCATCTTCCTCTAGAAATTCTGTCTCGCTTTCTCTATCAATTTCCTCTAAAATCTCGGTCAAATCTGTATACCTAGACTTTGTTTTAGACTTTCCTGATTTATTCGCCATAATTTCACTAAATAAACTTGCTGAAAACGCTATTGATTATGTACCGCTATGCGTAACACTCGTGGCTCTGTCAAGTAGAATTCGCAATGACTGGAGAACCTCTTTTACGCCAGAGTTTACGACGAAGGCTGGTCTTCAAACCTATAACCATTATACACCGTCATTTACCTTAGCTCATTGGCTATCTTCCAAGCTAGATTTCAAGATGATCAGTGGTCATTGGGCCAAAATACAGTCAATCAACGATAGACCGCTCCTTCCACTGGTGCGTAAAGCTGTCATCGCTGTCTTCAAATCGGCTTCTTTCGGTCAATACGTCCCAGGAAAAAAACCATCAAGGTTGATGTGTCACTAACAATCAGAGGATTGCATTGAAGCCAACCTTGACTAGATACACGTTTGTTTTGTGAGTGTAATTACCACGAATGTCACGTCCAAAGTTGAAGGAGACGGAAATCACGACGCAAGCGGTTTACAAATGTTTCGTGTTAGGCTATAAAAATGGATTTGATCAAACATAATTGACATTCACTAAGTAGTTAGGACACTTGGCATTGCCACCAGAAGAAGATCTTCAAAGGTAATTGATTATTTTATTGCCATTTCTGACTTTAGTGACGCTAATGCTTGGTTGGAAAATGCCAGTAATGCTTGTGTGTGCGGGAGCTGTCCTCGGATTATTATAATGTATGCTTTCGCCGCAAAACATTTTTGATATCTGACATAATGGCTGGATTAACAAGATGTTAAGCTTTTAAAAACTGTAACCTACATGTATTTACATAAATGTTTAATATAACGATAGTGGATTTAGAATTGTGAAGCTATGCATTTTCACCGGATGTTAGCCAAGTGGGACGAAATCGTCCCACCTAGCCCAGACAGGTTAACCAGCATGTCTACTACAGCATTGTGCAGTGATACGCCATCCCATCTGGTTTGCATTTAGTGGGAACATCATTTGTTTTTCAACAGGACAATGACACAAAACACACCTCCCGGCTGTGTAAGGGCTACTTGACCAAGAAAGAGAGTGATGGAGTGCTGCATCAGATGACTTGGCCTCCATAATCACCTGACCTCAACCCAATTGAGATGGTTTGGGATATGTTGGTCCACAGAGTGAAGGAAAACAGCCAACAAGTGCTCAGCATATGTGGGAACTCCTTCAAGCATACCAAGTGACTACCTCATGAAGCTGGTTGAGAGAATGCCAAGAGTGTGCAATGCTCTCATCAAGGCAAAGGGTGGCTACTTTGAAGATTCTCAAATATAACATTTATTTTGATTTGTTTAACACTTTTTTGGTTACTACATGATTCCATATGTGTTATTTCATTGTTTTGATGTCTTCACTATTATTCTACAATGTAGAAAATAGTAAAAAATTAAGAAAAACCCCTGAATGAGTAGGTGTTTCCAAACTGTTGACTGGTGTGGTGGTTCATTTCTTTACTATCAAATGAGGAGAGACAAACTTATCACACAAGTCAGAGTTATACTTAAACTAAATCTTTAATAGTGAGAGCTTTGCAATAGCGAAGGCTTGTTGGCGAATCACCGTCTCTGATGATCCGTTGAGAGCGCCGAGACAAAAGTACAAAGGTCTTTTATAGCCAAGATACACCCCTTTCAACCTACATGACAAACAACAGATATATAGAATGGGTCACAATGTTAAGATTTGTATGAAAGATACCTATAATACATAGCAGACAGTATCTGCTGTGTCAACAGTTTTCATTGTATAGAGACCAGTGTCTGGCCCTCCGACTCCAAACTCGAACAATCTCTCCCTGGTATGCTGTAGAACAGAAACATTAACTCATGCTCTGGAATGCTCTTTAGGTTTTATCACCCAAAATACATTGTTAAACTCCTGTTAGTGTTATCTCCCAGAGGCCCATCCTCAGTAGGACACACAAACAATAGTTAAGAATACTCTATTCTGTTGAAATAAAACAACCATTTGATGCAATAAAAGTATTATAAAAAATCTTGCAATTTTGCCACCATACTGGTACTGTATATTCCAAGACAAGTGCTTATTGTTTCTTGTGAGACTTACCGACAGTGAAAACAACTACATGAAAACAACTCCGGGCCATAGGAATGAGGAAAGGATCGGTTTCAGACAATAAGAAAGCAGTGGTCATGAGATACATATTTCCTGTAGCTTTTCTGCAAGTCATGGAGGTACGGTACTTGATGAATGTACTAAAGTAATACTGGCATGGAACTCTGTAATCACCACAACCATCACCATCATCAATCCTGGCTCTACCATCCAACTTGGCTGCCAGAAGGATGCCTTCACCAGGAGCAGGCACTCTCTGACGCTAGAGCACTAATGTTTCCCATTTATTTTTTCTTCACTTTTTATTTCTTTTTGGGGGGAATACTGCAATTCTTCACCTGTGAATACGTAAAAGACAGCCTATCCATTAATATATGAGTTGGAAGTTTACATACACCTTAGCCAAATACATTTAAACTCAGTTTTTCACAATTCCTGACATTTAATCCAAGTAAAAATTCCCCGTCTTAGATCAGTAAGGATCACCACTTTATTTTAAGAATGTGAAATGTCAGAATAATAGTAGAGAGAATGATTTATTTCAGCTTTTATTTCTTTCATCACATTCCCAGTGGGTCAGAAGGTTTCCGGTAGCCTTCCACAAGCTTCCCACATTAAGTTGGGTGAATTTTGGCCCATTTCTCCTGACAGAGCTGGTGTAACTGTGTCAGGTTTGTAGGCCTCCTTGCACGCACACACTTTTTCAGTTCTGCCCACAGAACTGTTCTAAGGGATTGAGGTCAGGGCTTTGTGATGGCCACTCATATACCTTAACTTTATTGTCCTTGAGCCATTTTGCCACAACTTTGGAAGTAAGCTTGGGGTCATTGTCCATTTGGAAGACCCATTTGCGACCAAGCTTTAACTTCCTGACTGATGTCTTGATATGTTGTTTCAATATATCCACATAATGATGCCATCTATTTTATGAAGTGCACCAGTCCCTCCTGCAGCAAAGCAACCCCACAACATGATGCTGCCACCCCCGTGCTTCACGGTTGGGAAGGTGTTCTTCGGTTTGCAAGCCTCCCCCTTTTTCCACCAAACATAACGATGGTCATTATGGCCAAACAGTTCTATTTTTGTTTCATCAGACCAGAGGACATTTCTCCTAAAGTACAACCTTTGTCCCCATGTGCAGTTGCAAACCATCGTCTGGCTTTTTTATGGCGGGTTTGTAGCAGTGGCATCTTCCTTGCTGAGCGGCCTTTCAGGTTATATCGATACAGGACTTGTTTTACTGTGGATATAGATACTTTTGTACCTGTTTTCTCCAGCATCTTCACAAGGCCCTTTGCTGTTGTTCTTGGATTGATTTGCACTTTTCACATCAAAGTACGTTCATCTCTAGGAAACAGAACGCGCCTCCTTCCTGAGCGGTATGACGGCTGCGTGGTCCCATGGTGTTTATACTTGCTTACTATTGTTTCTACAGATGACCGTGGTACCTTAAGGCATTTGGAAATTGCTCCCATGGACAATTATTTTTCTGAGGTCTTGGCTGATTTCTTTTGATTTTCCCATGATGTCAAGCAAAGAGGCACTGAGTTTGAAGGTAGGCTTTGAAATACATCCACAGCTACACTTCCAATTGACTCAAATTATGTCAATTAGCCTATCAGAAGCTTCTAAAGCCATAACATAATTTTCTGGAATTTTCCAAGCTGTTTAAAGGTACAGTCAACTTAGTGTATGTAAACTTCTGACCCACTGGAATTGTGATACAGTTAATTATAAGTGAAATAATCAGTCTGTAAACAATTGTTGAAAAAATTACTTGTGTCATGCACAAAGCAGATGTCCTAACCAACTTGCCAAAGCTATGGTTTGTTAACAAGAAATGTGTGGAGTGGTTGAGAAACGACTTTTAATGATTCCAACCTGGGTGTATGTGAACTTCCGGCTTCATCTGTAAGTTGACAGTGCATGTCAGAGCATAAACCAAGGAAAGGAATAGTCAATACAGCTCAGAGACAGGATTGTGTCAAGGCACAGATCTGGTAAATGGTACAAAAAATGTCTGCAGCATTGAAGGTCACCAAGAACACAGTGGCCTCCATCATTCTTAAATGGAAGAAGTTTGGAACCACCAAGACTCTTCCTAGACCTTGCCATCGGGCCAAACTGAGCCATCGGGGGAGAAGGGCCTTGGTCAGGGAGGTGACCAAGAACCCGATGGTCACTCCGACAGGGTTCCAGAGTTCTTCTGTGGAGATGGGAGAACCTTCCTTAAGTACAACCGTCTCTGCAGCACTCCACCAATCAGGCCTTTATGGTAGAGTGGCCAGAAGCTAGCTTCTCCTCATTACAAAGCACATGACATCCTGCTTGGAGTTTGCAAAATGGCACTTTAAAGGTATCTCAGACCATGAGAAACAAAGTTCTTTGATCTGATGAATCCAAGATTGAACTCTGTTTCCTGAAAACCAAGCGTCACGTCTGGAGGAAACCTGGCACCATCCCTACGGTGAAGCATGGTGGTGGCAGAATCATGCTGTGGGGATGTTTTTCAGGGGCAGGGACTGGGAGACTAGTCAGGACTGAGGGAAAGATTAACTTAGCAAAGTACAGAGAGATTCTTGATGATAACCTGCTCAAGAGCACTCAGGATCTCACACTGGGGCGAAGGTTCACCTTCCAAAAGGAAAACAAGCTTAAGCACACAGCCAAGACAATGCAGGAGTGGCTTTGGGACACGTCTCTGAATGTCCTTGAGTGGCTCAGCCAGAGCCCAGACATGAACCTATCTCTGGATAGACCTGAAAATATCTGTGCAGTGACGCTCCCCAACCAACCTGAGAGAGCTTGAGATGATCTGCAAAGAAGAATGGGAGAAATTCCCCAAATACAGGTGTGCCAGCCTTGTAGCGTCATACGCAAAGCTGTAATCTCCGCCAAAGGTTCTTCAACAAAGTACTGAGTAAAGGGTCTGAATACTTATGTAAATGTGTTATTTCATTTTTTCAAATGTAATTCATTTTAGAATTAGGCTGTGACAACAAAATGTGTAAAAGGTCTAAGGGTTTGAATACTTTCCGAATGCACTGTATACCCATTGATTCTTGAAGAATGTAACATATAAATGCCTCATAAGCGTTCTTCCACTGTCGTACTCAATCAGAACACAAAATATAAGCTTGTTTTACTCCAATGTTTGAAAACAAAGTAAATGTTAACATACAATGTATAGCCTCAGAACATGGTTAAAACACAAATGTTGATTTCATGGATGGGATCCTGCTCTGTTTATGAATTTCAGACTGGTTACATTTCTCCAGCCCCAACCCTAAATGTTTTACCGAAACACTGGCGGGGAAATGGGTTAGGGAATGCTTCTGATAATCATCTACTCTTTCTGGAGTCATATGTCACACAGATGTCAAGAGCTTTAATCAATCAAATGACATGTACTTTCTTGTAATTCACCAGGACGTATTGTTACAGGGTTTCCGCGTTGTTTTGCCAGTTTGTTGAGAAACTTTGCATAAATCTTTTTTGGGGGCAACATCGGCCATTCAGGTTTTAGGAATGATGAAGTGATGGAAGTGCTTATGTCATAACCTAATTACTTCCTCTCCTTAAATGCTCCTACATCTACACTCCCAAGGTAGTTGTTATTTGGCTGCGAGGCAGATAGTTCTACATCTGGAAATCAGTCAATTCATTATCATTCTATTGTGGAAAGAAAGTAACAGGACTCCTCTTCGTGGTAAATATAGTTCTATTTCTAAAGGTGAGTGATGGATGTTATGATATCTGTTCTTTGTTTGAACATTAATAGTCTCTTCTCACGCACCTGAATGCATGAGAGTTGGTCTGCTCTTTGGTTTGCCTATAGGCAGTCAAGTATATGAACACTTCTGACTACCGTTGCATGTGTTGATTGATTTTACACTTTCAAATCACCTAGATTGTTAATTAACCAACATGGATAAATATTTTTTTAAACTACATTTAAATACAATATTGGCTGGTTATTTCATTGATCAAATTCCACAAATCTTCCCTTTAATTGTCTGATCCTATAATATTTTATTTGATAATTTGCTTCCAACTCTTCAATTTGTTCTCTACTCATTTGTAGGTATTTCCAGGTAGCGGTAGCATTAAAAGGTGACATGTATTGGAAGATTTTGACAGCAGTTCTCTGCTTCTATGCAGTTGTTCCTGGTAAGTTTCTCCTGTTATTTACTCCTCTCTTGAGGAGCCATGTAATGCGTCTCCTCTGTCTCCCGGGTGACGGCAAAACAAGTTTGATGGTGTTGAAAGTTACTGTGTCATCAATGTTGTTATTGCCAATCCCTATCAATGTCAATTAAATAGTTGTTACTGGTGAATTACTGCATATTCTTTTGCGATTTTGTTCAAAATAAAAATTGAAATATCACAGTCCTGTTGGAAGGTGAACCATCGCCCCACTGTGAGGTCCTGGGAGCTCTAGAGTAGGTTTTCAACATGTATCTCCATGTACTTTGCTCCGTTTATCTTTCCCTCGATCCTGATTAGTCTCCCAGTCCCTGCCACTGAAAAACATCCCCCACAACAAGATGCTGCCACCACCATAATTCACCGTAGGAATGGTGCCAGGTTTCCTCCAGACGTGACGCTTGGCATTCAGGCCACAGAGTTCAGTCTTGGTTTTAACAGACTAGATAATCTTGTTTCTCATGGTCTGAGAGTCTTTAAGGTGCCTTGTGGCATACTCCAAGCGGCCTGTAACGTGCCTTTTCCTGATTAGTGGCTTCCGTCTGGCCACTGTACTATAAAGGCCTGAAAGGTGGAGTGCTGCAGAGATGTTTGTCCTTCTGGAAGGTTCTCCCATCTCCACAGAGGAACTCTGGATCTCTCTCAGAGCTACCATTGGGTTCTTGGCCACCTCCCTGACCAAGGCCCTTCTCCCCCGATTGCTGTTCGGCTGGGCAGCCAGCTCTAGGAAGAGTCTTGGTGGTTCCAAACTTCTTCCATTTAAGAATTATCTAGGCCACTGTGTTCTTGGGGAACTTTTCTTTAAGCGTTCAGCAGGAGGCAATCTGGCCGTGCCCAGTTGTATGGGCTACAGATGAAGCGAGTCGACAGCCCTCTGTGATTTCCGAGGGATCTTGGGTGACATCGGCTTCTCCCGGGGTCTTCCGGGATTCCTTGGAGGCGAGATGGGTGCCATTGGATGAGCTCGTGTGACCGGGAGCAGACCTCCTCTCCCTCCTACGTTCCCATAGCCGCACATCAATCCGTATGGTCAAGGCTATGAGAGAGTTGAGATCTGTGGGAAGCTCCCTGGCTGAAAGCACATCTTTAACCACCTCCAATAATCCATGCAGAAATGTGTTGAACAGAGCTTCCGGGTTACAGGCACTCTCGGTGGTCAAAGTGCGAAAATCTACTTCGTAGTCTGCCGCACTACGGGAGTCTTGACTCAGTTGAAGTAGCTGACGAGCAGCCTCTCTCCTAGACAACGGAGAATCAAACACCTTTCTAAGCTCCGCCACAAAACTCCTCCAGACTGAGGCAAACGGTGGATTGTTGCTCCAACATCACCACTGCCCAGGTGAGAGCCCTCCCAGATATCAGCATTATCATGTACGCTTTCCTTGAGCGAACCGAGGGAAACAAAGAGGGCTGCAGCTCAAAGATGAGAGAACATTAGGAGAGATACACCCGGCAGTATCCTGGATCTCCAGTGTAGTGCTCCGGAGGAGGTAAGCGGGGTTCTCGGGAAGCCGGGGTATATTGGGGAGAAGTGCTGTGGGTAGAGAGGTAACTGACAGTCTGGGGGGTTATTGTTGTGGCTTGCTGCTTAGTAGATAACCTACGGAATTGCTCCAGCAACGCAATGAAAGCGTGGTCGTGGCATTCCGCCAAGGTCTGCGTTCTTTCCATAAGATCCTGAAGTACTTTCTCGTGTCTACCAATGGCGACTCCTTGGACGGAGACAGCATTGCGGAGTCTGCTGGGTCAGTCATTGCCAGTTCGTACTATCACAACTCAGGATATGACCCAGATGCAGACATAGGAGGCGGATGGTTCAGTTCTCAGATACGGGGCAGGCAAAGGGCAGGTCGAGGACAGGCAGAGATTCGTAACTAGGTCAGATTCCGACAGGTACAGGACGGCAGGCAGGCTCAGGGTCAGGGCAGGCAGAATGGTCAAAACTGGGAGGACTAGAAAAGAGAAACTAGAGATACTGGAAAACGGGAAAACACGTTGGTAAGACTTGACAAGACGAACAGAAAATGTGGGGATAATGGGGGAAAATGGGAGACACCTGCTGGGGGGTGGAGACAAGCACAAGACAGGTGAAATAGATCAGGGTGTGACATGTTGTATGCTGCATAAGTCAATACATTGTATTCAAAGCAAAAAAGTTAATAATAATGCTGCAAAGTGTAAACAAACAAGACAGACAGACATATAAATTCAAGCAGATAGACAGGCAGACATGTCTGACGGTTTTTATATCTGTTCTCTCTCTGTTCTCTCAGTTCTCTTCTCTAATCCCTCCTCTCTCTCCCCCCCTTCTTTCATCTCTCTCTCTCTCTCTCTCTCTCTCTCTCTCCCCCTTCTTTCATTATCTCTCTCCCCCTTCTTTCATCTCTCTCTCTCCCACCTTCTTTCATCTCTCTTTCTCTCTCTCTCTCCCCCCCTCTTTAATATATCTCTCTCTCTCCCCCTTCTTTCATCTCTCTCTCTCTCTCTCTCTCTATCCCCCTTCTTTCATCTCTCTCTCTCTCCTCCCCTTCTTTAATCTCTCTCTCTCTCCCCCTTCTTTCATCTCTCTCTCTCCCCCTTCTTTCATCTCTCTCTCTCCCCCCTTCTTTCATCTCTCTCTCTCGCTCTCCTCCCCTTCTTTAATCTCTCTCTCTCTCTCCCCCCTCTTCTTTCATCTCCCTCTCTCTCTCTCTCCCCCCTTCTTTCATCTCTCTCTCTCTCTCTCCCCCCTTCTTTCATCTCTCTCTCTCTCTCCCCCCTTCTTTCATCTCTCTCTCTCCCCCCTTCTTTCATCTCTCTCTCTCCCCTTTCTTTCATCTCTATCTCTCTCTCCCCCCTTCTTTCAGCTCTCTCTCTCTCTCCCCCTTCTTTCATCTCTCTCTCTCTCTCCCCCTTCTTTCATCTCTCTCTCTCTCCCCTTCTTTCATCTCTCTCTCTCCCCTTCTTTCATCTCTTTCTCTCCCCCTTCTTTCATCTCTCTCTCTCCCCCCTTCTTTCATCTCTATTACTCTCTCTCCTCCCTTCTTTCAGCTCTCTCTCTCCCCCCTTCTTTCATCTCTCTCTCTCTCTCTCTCGCTCCCCTTCTTTCATCTCTCTCTCTCTCCCCCTTCTTTCATCTCTCCCCCTTCTTTCATCTCTCTCTCTCTCCCCCTTCTTTCATCTCTCTCTCTCTCCCCCCTTCTTTCATCTCTCTCTCTCCCCCTTCTTTCATCTCTCTCTCTCACTCTCCCCCCTTCTTTCATCTCTATCTCTCTCTCTACCCCCTTCTTTCAGCTCTCTCTCTCTCGCTCTCTCTCGCTCTCTCCCCCTTCTTTCATCTCTCCCCCCATCTTTCATCTCTCTCTCTCTCTCCTTCTTTCATCTCTCTCTCTCTCTCTCCCCTTCTTTCATCTCTCCCCCCTTCTTTCATCTCTCACTCGCTCTCCCCCTTCTTTCATCTCTCTCTCTCTCCCCCCTTCTTTCATCTCTCTCTCTCCCCCCTTCTTTCATCTCTCTCTCTCTCACTCTCCCCCTTCTTTCATCTCTATCTCTCTCTCTACCCCCCTTCTTTCAGCTCTCTCTCTCTCTCTCTCTCTCCCCCTTCTTTCATCTCTCCCCCCTACTTTCATCTCTCTCTCTCCCCCCTTCTTTCATCTCTCCCCCTTCTTTCATCTCTCTCTCCCCCTTCTTTCATCTCTCTCCCCCCTTCTTTCATCTCTCTCTCTCTCTCTCCCCCCTCTTTCATCTCTCTCTCTCTCTCCCCCTTCTTTCATCTCTCCCCCTTCTTTCATCTCTCTCTCTCCCCCCTTCTTTCATCTCTCCCCCCTTCTTTCATCTCTCCCCCTTCTTTCATCTCTCCCCACTTCTTTCATCTCTCTCTCTCCCCCTTCTTTCATCTCTCTCTCTCCCCCTTCTTTCATCTCTCTCTCTCCCCCCTTCTTTCATCTCTCTCTCTCCCCCTTCTTTTATCTCTCTCTCTCCCCCCTTCTTTCATCTCTCTCTCTCCCCCTTCTTTCATCTCTCTCTCTCCCCCCTTCTTTCATCTCTCTCTCTCCCACCTTCTTTCATCTCTCGCTCTCTCTCTCCCCCCTTCTTTCATCTCTCTCTCTCCCCCCTTCTTTCATCTCTCTCTCTCACCCCCTTCTTTCATCTCTCTCTCTCTCTCTCTCCCCCCTTCGTTCAGCTCTCTCTCTCTCTCTCTCTCTCCCCCTTCTTTCATCTCTCCCCCCTACTTTCATCTCTCTCTCTCCCCCCTTCTTTCATCTCTCCCCCCTTCTTTCATCTCTCTCTCTCCCCCCTTCTTTCATCTCTCTCCCCCTTCTTTCATCTCTCTCTCTCTCTCTCCCCCCCTCTTTCATCTCTCTCTCTCTCCCCCCTTCTTTCATCTCTCTCTCTCCCCCCCTTCTTTCATCTCTCTCTCTCCCCCCCTTCTTTCATCTCTCTCTCCCCCCTTCTTTCATCTCTCTCCCTCTTCTTTCATCTCTCTCTCTCTCTCTCCCCCCCTTCTTTCATCTCTCTCTCTCCCCCCCTTCTTTCATCTCTCTCTCCCCCTTCTTTCATCTCTCTCTCTCCCCCTTCTTTCATCTCTCTCTCTCCCCCCTTCTTTCATCTCTCTCTCTCCCCCCTTCTTTCATCTCTCGCTCTCTCTCTCCCCCCTTCTTTCATCTCTCTCTCTCTCCCCCTTCTTTCATCTCTCTCTCTCCCCCCTTCTTTCATCTCTCTCTCTCACCCCCTTCTTTCATCTCTCTCTCTCTCTCCCCCCCTTCGTTCAGCTCTCTCTCTCTCTCTCTCTCCCCCCTTCGTTCAGCTCTCTCTCTCTCTCTCTCTCTCCCCCTTCTTTCATCTCTCCCCCTTACTTTCATCTCTCTCTCTCCCCCCTTCTTTCATCTCTCCCCCCTTCTTTCATCTCTCTCTCTCTCCCCCCTTCTTTCATCTCTCTCCCCCTTCTTTCATCTCTCTCTCTCTCTCTCCCCCCCTCTTTCATCTCTCTCTCTCTCCCCCCTTCTTTCATCTCTCTCTCCCCCTTCTTTCATCTCTCTCTCTCCCCCCTTCTTTCATCTCTCTCTCTCCCCCTTCTTTCATCTCTCTCTCTCCCCCCTTCTTTCATCTCTCTCTCTCCCCCCTTCTTTCATCTCTCTCTCTCTCTCTCCCCCCTTCTTTCATCTCTCTCTCTCTCTCTCCCCCTTCTTTCATCTCTCTCTCACCCCCTTCTTTCATCTCTCTCTCTCTCACTCTCCCCCCTTCTTTCATCTCTATCTCTCTCTCCCCCCTTCTTTCAGCTCTCTCTCCCCTTCTTTCATCTCTCTCTCTCTCTCCCCCTTCTTTCATCTCTCCCCCTTCTTTCATCTCTCTCTCTCTCCCCCTCTTCTTTCATATCTCTCTCTCCCCCCTTCTTTCATCTCTCTCTCTCTCTCTCTCTCTCCCCCCTCTTTCATCTCTCTCTCTCTCTCTCCCCTTCTTTCATCTCTTGTGGGGGATGAAGCAGAATTAGTTGGGTAACATAGATAATTAACCTCTATGGGCGACGCAAGCGTCCCACCCCTGGTACACCCAATCAACAACAGGTGAAATATCAAGACCGCCAAATTTGAAAACAATTAAATGTCATAATTCAAATTTCTCAAACATACAACTATCTTACACCCTTTGAAAGATAAACATCTCCTTAATCTAACCACGTTGTCCGATTTCAAAAAGGCTTTACGGCAAAAGCATAAAGTTAGATTATGTTAGGAGAGTACATTGACAATAGCTGTGTGTAATGTTTTGTCAATTCAAAGAAAGGCGTCACCAAAAGCAGAAAACCAGCTAAAATGATGCACTAACCTTTGACAATCTCCATCAGATGACACTCCTAGGACATTATGTTAGACAATGCATGCATTTTTTGTTCTATCAAGTTCATATTTATATCCAAAAACAGCGTTTTACTATGGCGTTGATGTTGAGGAAATCGTTTCCCTCCAATAACCGCCTATCAAGCAGCACAACAAATTAAATAATTACTATTCGAAAACATTGGTAAAATATTATATTGTCATTCAAAGAATTATAGATTTACATCTCTTGAACGCAACCGGATTGCCAGATTTAAAAATAACCTTACTGGGAAATCACACTTTGCAATAATCTGAGCACTGCGCCCAGAAAAATACGCTTTGCGATACAGACTAACCGCCATGTTGGAGAGATCTAAAATCGAAAATACTATGTAAATAATCCATTACCTTTGATTCTCTTCATCAGATGTCACTTCCAGGAATCCCAGGTCCATAACAAATGTAGTTTTGTTCGAAAAAGCTGAGTAGATAGCCCGGCCATCACAGGCTAGCTATTTTGACACCCACCAAGTGTGGTACTCACGAAAATCGGATTTACTATTAGAAAAGTTTGATTACCTTTGCTGTTCTTCGTCAGAATGCACTCCCAGGACGTCTACTTCAATAACAAATGTTGGTTTGGTTCCAAATAATCCATAGTTATATCCAAATAGCGGCGTTTTGTTCGTGCGTTCAAGACACTATCCGAAGGGTAAAGAAGGGTGACGCGCCCGACGCATTTCGTGACAAAAAAATCTAAATATTCCATTACCGTACTTCGAAGCATATCAACCGCTGTTTAAAATCAATTTTTATGCTATTTTTCTTGTAAAAAAGCGATAATATTCCGACCGGGAGTCGTTGTTTTCGTTCAAAGAGAGAGAAAGTAAACATGGTGTCGGCTTGTGCACGCACCTCCAGTCTCATTGTCCTCAGATCGACCATTATCCAAATGCGCTAATGTTTTTCAGCCATGGCCTGCAAAGCCACCATTCATCGTTCTGGCGCCTTCTGAGAGCCTATGGGAGCGTTAGAAAATGTCACGTTATGCCAGAGATCCCCTGTTTTGGTTAGAGATGATCAAGAAGGCCAAGAAGTAGTCAGAGAGAGCGCTTCCTGTTTGGAATCTTCTCAGGTTTTGGCCTGCCAAATGAGTTCTGTTATACTCACAGACACCATTCAAACAGTTTTAGAAACTTTGGAGTGTTTTCTATCCAAAGCTAATAATTATATGCATATTCTAGTTTCTGGGCAGGAGTAGTAACCAGATTAAATCGGGTACGTTTTTTATCCGGCCGTGCAAATACTGCCCCCTATCACCAACAGGTTAAGAGTTGACTGTTCTACAGACGATGGAAGACAGTGTTTTTGTGTAACCTCAGGGAGAGAATGAAGGACCATGTTTAGGATGAATTAAGTCACCTCCTATTTCCACAGAAGCTGAACCATAAGTAAGTTGTTTTTCTTATGTATACACTTGTATCTTGAGTGAAAAAAGCTATATAAAACAAAAAATATATATATTTCTAAAAGAAAATAGACATAGATGACATATACTTGAATTTGTTGTGGATTTGGGGACTATGAAAAGACCCCTGGTGGCATGTCTGGTGGGTTAAGTGTGTGTGTCAGAGCTGTGTGTAAGTTGACTATGCAAACAATTTGGGATTTTCAACATATTGTTTCTTATAAAAAGAAGAAGTGATGCAGTCAGTCTCTCCTCAACGGGCGCATGGGCCCCGCCTTGCAAGGGATGCGGGGAGTGTCCGGTCTGCCAGTGGTTAGGGCTAGGGCTGTGAGTGACATCTGCAGAACGGTTGAGACTAGAAAGACAATTCACATTTGGGATCATTCAGCAGAAGCTCTCAATGAACGCAAGATTACAGCTGACCATGTGAAATTAACTCTTTACTGCGAGAACAAGGACTTTCTTCCATAGAAAAGCATTACCTACAGCCCGTACATACCCATGACGCCCCATGGACTCGATTGAGCTAGCTAACTGTCTTTTCACAAAATCCATTGTGACTGTATAGGGATTACCTGTGTTAACCTCTATGGGCTAGGTGGGACGCTTGCGTCCCACCTACTCAACAGCCAGTGTAATCCCGTGGCGCGTTATTCAAATTCCTCAAAAATGCAAAAACTTCAATTTTCAAACATATCACTATTTTACACCATTTTAAAGACAAGACTCTCGTTAATCTAACCACACTGTCCGATTTCAAAAAGGCTTTACAACGAAAGCAAAACATTAGATTATGTCAGCAGAGTACCCAGCCAGAAATAATCAGACACCCATTTTTCAAGCTAGCATATAATGTCACATAAACCCAAACCACAACTAAATGTAGCACTAACCTTTGATGATTTTCATCAGATAACAACCCTAGGACATTATGTTATACAATACATGCATGTTTTGTTCAATGAAGTTCATATTTATATCAAAAACCAGCTTTTTACATTAGCATGTGACTAGCATGTGACTAGCATTCCCACCGAACACTGCCGGTGAATTTACTAAATTACTCACGATAAACGTTCACAAAAAGCATAACAATTATTTTAAGAATTATAGATACAGAACTCCTCTATGCACTCTATATGTCTGATTTTAAAATAGCTTTTCGGTGAAAGCACATTTTGCAATATTCTCAGTAGATAGCCCGGCATCACAGGGCTAGCTATTTAGACACCCAGCAAGTTTAGCACTCACCAAAGTCAGATTTACTATAAGAAAAATGTTATTACCTTTGCTGTCTTCGTCAGAATGCACTCCCAGGACTTCTACTTCAATAACAAATGTTGGTTTGGTTCAAAATAATCCATTGTTATATCCAAATAGCGGCGTTTTGTTCGTGCGTTCAAGACACTATCCGAAAGGGTAAATAAGGGTGACGAGCATGGCGCAATTCGTGACAAAACATTTCTAAATATTCCATTACCGTACTTCGAAGCATGTCAACCGCTGTTTAAAATCAATTTTTATGCCATTTTTCTCATAAAAAAGCGATAATATTCCGACCGGGAATCTGCATTTAGGTAAACAGTCGAAAGAAAATAAAGCATGGGGTCGACTCGGGCACGCGCCTAAGCCCATAGTACTCTGATCGGCCACTTGCCAAACGCGATAAAGTGTTTCAGCCAGAGGCTGCCTCGATATCGTTCAGCTTTTTCCCGGGCTCTGAGAGCCTATGGGAGCCGTAGGAAGTGTCACGTTATAGCAAAGATCCTCAGTCTTCAATAAAAAGAGCCAAGATGAAACACAACTTGTCAGACAGGCCACTTCCTGCATGGAATCTTCTCAGGTTTTGGCCTGCCATATGAGTTCTGTTATACTCACAGACACCATTCAAACAGTTTTAGAAACTTTAGGGTGTTTTCTATCCAAAGCCAATAATTATATGCATATTCTAGTTACTGGGCAGGAGTAGGAACCAGATTAAATGGGGTACGTTTTTTATCCGGCCGTGTCAATACTGCCCCCTAGCCCTAACAGGTTAAGCACACAAACAATGACTACATTTCATCTGCCCAGATGCGCATGCTCACACCCCTATCCCTAGTGCCTGCATTATTGTTTGCCACATGGCCTTAAATTGCACAGATTTGTTTTTCTCGGTCGACCATGCTTTTTCAATATTTTAATACTAATCATTTGATTTTCCATTGTGTAAATGATGGTGGATTGATTGATTTCAAAGTTTGTAGTCTACGTTTTCTTGAAATGAGTGATGAGAAGAGAATCGTCCAGCCCATTGGGTATCTCACTACATCCCCATATGCCATGTCTTGAAATATGCAGACAAACAGATTAAAAGTAAGTTTACAATGTAATACTTCTGATAGCCAACTTTCTAGCTCCGCCCATAATTTTTGGACTTCATAGCATCCCCAGAAAGCAGGGATATTGAGTAATTAATAGTTTTACACTTAAGACATAACTCTGCCGTTCTGCTGTAAATAATATTGACAGTAATCCTACAAAAAATAATTAATACATCTTTTTAATTTACACGTAGGAAGATAAGTGTTTTTCAATAATCTACATGGGTAGTAGGTGCATCAGAGACAATAGGCCTATCATTGTCATGCATCTAATTGGCCTCTTGCTCAGCCCCGGCCTCCTCACTTAATTGGCTATCAAGTAAAAAAAAAGTGAATTGGATCAGCAGGTTGGACTCGGATACGGAGAGTGAGATGGATAAACAAAAGGCAAGACCAAGTGGTGCACAAAAATGGCAAGAAAAAGCATTATCTGATTAAGATCGTACCAAACTATCGAAGATTATTCAGACCAGTCAGCGAAGCCACCTCGTCCTCGACTGACGCAACACCATTGCATGTGGAAGAAGCTAGTACTTCTGCTGCAGCTTTCGCTAGCAGCCCCCCAATCCCGACAGATACCTCACTGCCAGCAATGACAGCAATGACAGTGACCTTGCTCCTCTTCCTCTCCTCGAGAATAGTCACAGTTCATCTAGTGAGAGCGCTGGTTCTCCTTCTCCTCCTCTCCCAGAAAACCAAGCTGATGACCAGAGACTCTGCGACGCTAATGAGTGCGATCGTCCTTCTCTGAACACTGGTAGGCCTGCTACGAGTGAGTTACGTACTGACAGGGTCAATTTCCCCTTTGATGTAAATTATGACAACATCAAATCAGTGTCAATATAAATAGCCCGGGTGG
Organism: Salmo salar; assembly: GCF_965601325.2. Taxonomy (NCBI): domain Eukaryota; kingdom Metazoa; phylum Chordata; class Actinopteri; order Salmoniformes; family Salmonidae; genus Salmo; species Salmo salar. Next base: position 29,746,223 of record NC_138294.1, on the reverse strand, counting down.
CCATTTGATTAATTGTTCAGCAGTCTTATGGATTGGGGGTAGAAGCTGTTAAGAAGCCTTTTGGTCCTAGACTTGGCGCTCCGGTATCGCTTGCCATGTGGTAGCAGAGAGAACAGTCTATGACTTACTGGAGTCTTTGACATTTTTTTGGTCTTTCCTCTGACATCACCTAGTATATAGGTCCTGGATGGCAGGAAGCATGGCCCCAGTGATGTATTGGGTCGTACACACTACAGTCTGTATCGCCTTACGGTCAGATGCCGAGCAGTTGCCATACCAGGTGATGATGCAACCGGTCAGGATGCTCTCGATGGTGCAGCTGTAGAACTTCTTGAGGATCTGGGAACCCATGCCAAATCTTTTCAGTCTCCTGAGGGGGAAAAGGCATTGTCGCACTCTCTTCACGACTGTCTTGGTGTGTTGGACCATAATAGTTTGTTGGCGATGTGGACACCAAGGAACTTGAAACTATCGACCCGCTCCACTACAGCCCTGTCTATGTTAATGGGGGCCTGTTCGGCCTGCCTTTTCCTGTACTCCACAATCAGCTCCTTTGTCTTTCTCACATTGAGGGAGAGGATGTTGTCCTGGCACCACACAGCCAGGTCTCTGACCACCTCCCTATAGGCTGTCTCATCCTTGTCGGTGATCAGGCCTACCACTGATGTGTCGTCAACAAACTTGATGGTGTTGGAGTCATGTTTGGCCACGCAGTCAAGGGTGAACAGCGATTACAGGAGGGACTAAGCACGTACCCCTGAGGGGCCCTAGTGTTGGGGATCAGCGTGGCAGACATGTTGTTGCCTACCCTTACCACCTGGGTGTGGTCCGTCAGGAATTCCAGGATCCAGTTGCAGAGGGAGGTGTTTAGTCCCAGGGTCCTTAGCTTAGTGATGAGCTTTGTGGGCACTATGGTGTTGAACACTGAGCTGTAGTCAATGAACAGCATTCTCAAATAGGTGTTCCTTTTGTCCAGGTTGGAAAGGGCAGTCCTGCCACATCCGACGAGCGTCAGAGCCGTTGTAGTAGGATTCAATCTTAATCCTGTATTGACACTTTGCCTGTTTCATGTTTCGTTCATGTGCCGTGATTTCTTATAAGTGTCCGGATTAGTGTCCCACTCCTTGAAAGCGGCAGCTCTAACCTTTAGCTCAATGCGGATGTTGCCTGTAATCCATGGCTTCCGTTTGGGATATGTGCGTACGGTCACTGTGGGGATGATGTCGTCGATGCACTTAGTCATCGGCTTCATGAATGAGGTGGTATACTCCTAAAGCCATTGGATGCCATTTCTTGTTTGCTTGTGGCCTTATACAGCTTGTTGTGTGCGGTCTTAGTGCCAGCATCTGTTTGTGGTGGTAAGTAGATGTCTACGAATAATATAGATGAGAACTCTCTTGGTAGATAGTGTTGTCTACAGCTTATCATGAGGTACTCTACCTCAGACGAGCAATACCTCCAATGATTGCACGTTGGCCAATAGAACGGATGGAAGTGGTGGTTTACTCACTCGACACGTAAATGATGGGGATTTGGGCCCGTTCCCGAGAAAGCAGTATATCCTTCGCATCGGACTCGTTCAAGAAATAATCTTTGTCCAGTTTGTGGTGAGTAATCGCTGTTCTTTTTTTCAGTTATTTTCAGTCATAAGCGACAGTAGCAGCAACATTATGTACACAATAAGTTAAAAAATAAGTTAAAAACAAAGTAAAAAAAATACAAAATAGCACAGTTGGTTAGGAGCACGTAAAATGGCAGCATTATATCATTCATACAGGTGTGTGTAAACCAAAGGGACCATTTCCTAGAGACAAAAAGGGCAGGTGCTTTTCAAATGGGTTCTACAATGATTTGTGTATAATTCCCCGTAGATGGTTGTGTTATTCACCAAAAATGTACGGGGTATACGATGAGCCATGTTGGCTCTTTGGCGACAGAATGTGTCGGTCACACCAATTGGCATGGACTGTGGTAATTAATTACTGGCATTAATTACCTCTCAAAGAAGATCATAGATCATGAACACAGTGTTTCTCATTAGGCTGCATGCTGTTAGGTTCTTATTTTTCAGAGTAAATAACTCACGGACACTAGAGAAGCTTAACCAAGTTTAATTCTTCCCAAAGGGTCGACCCAGCTGTATTCAGACAATAAAACATTTCTCACCATCACAAGTATATATACTCCACTTTAGACACCCCTATTTCTCTCCAGTCCTTACATCTTATGGTTCGACAGGAAGAGGGTAACAGGATAGTATAACCATTATTTCTCCCTTCAGGGGATCTGACCTGACCTCTTGACCTCCTGACCTCAACCCCTCCTTTGCCTAATCCACAGATGTCCTCTCGTATCACCTATTGCACTTCCGTGACTCTCTCCCATCCACCCAGCACATTCCACAGCCACTCTGTCTTTCTACAGATCTCACTCCTTTATATACTATGCGTCTGATCTATCATGTCTTTAATATCTCAATGTTCAAAGTTTAGCCCGAATCCAACAATGCGTAGCTTATGACACCTGGAAAAATGACCAAACAATTGACAAACTGGTAGCCTCCGATCTTGAAAAACAGGTGAACTTTTAGACAGAGGTCCTGACGAGAATAACAGACGTAACACTGACACTGGCAACATGTAACGCCACCTTTAGGGGTCACCGCAATGAAGGCTCATGTCATGCAGGCTCAGGTAACCTATCCAGGACAGTTGTATATTTAAAAAATGTTTATGATTGTTGATTAATTTGCAACGTTTCAATTTCCAACTTTAATTACTGAACAAGTAATTACATTATAGCCGCCAGCCAGCAGTCTAAATGGCAGCATTGTGACATAGCTTCGTGAAATGTTAGGCTTAAAATGAGAAAATGACAACCAAATAGGCCTACCATTAAACGTTTATCAGTTAGCCAAAGCAAAGCTAAAGGAGCACAGCGATTGGTAGCCTATACTTCGACCTTGCGGGGGTTCTGAGAAACTGCAATATACCAGTGACCCTAACCCACAATTACTGTAGGTCAGGTTTCAGGTGAGGCCTACCTTTCTGCCAAGTATAGGGGTTTGGGCAGAATTAACTAATTGTTAATTGGATTGGAGTTACAGTATGTCTAGGGCTCAACCCTAACCCTAACGCTAGCTTGATGTCCACATCTTGGCTCAACCCTAACCGCGAGCAAGTCATTGTCAAGTTTTCTACCCCACCCACCCTGTCCATTTGTTGCGCCTGTTGATCTGCCCTGTACGGAGCTCACGTGTGCAAATTTTTCACGGTCTACCCTGTACAGAGATTGCTGCCTTGTATCCAAACATGCATGGCTTGAGAGATGTGATCACCGGCTGAGTGTGTGTAGCTATGACCTAGTTTAGATATCAACAGTACTGCCACAGCAGCATAACATTTGATCAGTCTTGGTAACACTTGATTTAGCCTACATCATCAATATTCAGTCTGGTTGGCTGACACCTGTAGCAGAGAGAGACAGAAAGACATAGAGAGGTAAATCATAATCAGTAAAATAAATGGAGCTAGCTAACTTGCAGATTTACATCAATCATCAACATCAATGATAAGCTGATATCCCACCCACTTTTCCCGATGTAAATCATGGCATTAGGAGGCACTGTAACTAGCTTGTTTAAAATTTGTGATGATGGGGGTGTGCTGTTTCAGAAATAAAAAGGCCTATACTAAAAAATGTTTAAAATTCTTGCTACAGAGGAATTTGATCAATTATGAATTTTGAGATACTACAAATTATGAACGTTTTCTTTTTTCTGCTAGTCTGTATTCTACAGAGAAAATACTTAGCACAGGATGGTAGAAATTAACATTTAATACAGATTCATTATATAAATGTATTCCTTCTTTCTCAGTCAGAGTATCAACAACAGCAGCTCCCATCACAACTAGTGATGCCCTATCAACAACCACAGATGCCAACACTACAATCACAGCTGCCAACACTACAACCACAGCTGCCAACACTACAACCACAGGCGCACCAACAACAACCGCAACTGACAACATAACAACCATAGATGCCAACACCACAACAACAGCTGTCCCAACAACAGCCACAGCTGCCAACACTATTACCACAGCTGCCAACACTACAACCACAGCTGCCAACGCTACAACCACAGGCGCACCAACAACAACCGCAGGTGACAACAACACAACAGCTGTCCCAACAACAGCACCAGCTGCCAACACTACAACCACATCTGCCAAAACCACAAACACAGATGCCAACACTATTACCACAGCTGCCAACACTACAACCACAGCTGCCAATGCTACAACCACAGGCGCACAAACAACAACCGCAGCTGACAACATCACAACCATAGCTGCCAACACCACAACAGCTGTCCCAACAACAGCCACAGCTGCCAACACTACAACCACAGCTGCCAAAACCACAAACACAGATGCCAACACTATTACCACAGCTGCAAACACTACAACCACAGCTGCCAACGCAACAAACACAGCTGTCCACACTACAACCACAGCTGCCAACATTACAACCACAGCTGTCCACACAACAACCACAGCTGCCAACGATACAACCAAAGCTGCCAACACCACAACAACAGCTGTCCCAACAACAGCCATAGCTGCCAACACTACAACCACAGGTGCCAAAACCACAAACACAGATGCCAACACTATTACCACAGTTGCCAACACTACAACCACAGCTGCCAAAGGTACAACCACAGGAGCACCAACAACAACCACAGCTGCCAAAACCACAAACACAGATGCCAACAGTATTACCACAGCTGCCAACACTACAACCACAGCTGCCAACACTACAACCACAGCTGCCAACACTACAACCACAGGCGCACCAACAACAACCACAGCTGACAACATCACATCCATAGCTGCCAACACCACAACAACAGCTGTCCCAACAACAGCCACAGCTGCCAACACTACAACCACAGCTGCCAAAACCACAAACACAGATGCCAACACTATTACCACAGCTGCCAACACTACAACCACAGCTGCCAACGCAACAAACACAGCTGTCCACACTACAACCACAGTTGCCAACATTACAACCACAGCTGTCCACACAACAACCACAGCTGTCAACGATACAACCAAAGCTGCCAACACCACAACCCCAGCTGCCAACACTACAACCACAGCTGCCCCCACAACAACCACAGCTGTCCCCACAACAGCCACAGCTGACAATATCACAACCACAGCTGCTAAAACTACATCCGCATTTGTCCACACAACCACAGCTGCCAACACTACAACCCCAGCTGCCACCACAACAATCACAGCTGCCAACGATACAACCAAAGCTGCCAACACCACAACAACAGCTGTCCCAACAACAGCCATAGCTGCCAACACTACAACCACAGGTGCCAAAACCACAAACACACATGCCAACACTATTACCACAGTTGCCAACACTACAACCACAGCTGCCAAAGGTACAACCACAGGAGCACCAACAACAACCACAGCTGCCAAAACCACAAACACAGATGCCAACAGTATTACCACAGCTGCCAACACTACAACCACAGCTGCCAACACTACAACCACAGCTGCCAACACTACAACCACAGGCGCACCAACAACAACCACAGCTGACAACATCACATCCATAGCTGCCAACACCACAACAACAGCTGTCCCAACAACAGCCACAGCTGCCAACACTACAACCACAGCTGCCAAAACCACAAACACAGATGCCAACACTATTACCACAGCTGCCAACACTACAACCACAGCTGCCAACGCAACAAACACAGCTGTCCACACTACAACCACAGCTGCCAACATTACAACCACAGCTGTCCACACAACAACCACAGCTGCCAACGATACAACCAAAGCTGCCAACACCACAACAACAGCTGTCCCAACAACAGCCATAGCTGCCAACACTACAACCACAGGTGCCAAAACCACAAACACAGATGCCAACACTATTACCACAGTTGCCAACACTACAACCACAGCTGCCAAAGGTACAACCACAGGAGCACCAACAACAACCACAGCTGCCAAAACCACAAACACAGATGCCAACAGTATTACCACAGCTGCCAACACTACAACCACAGCTGCCAACACTACAACCACAGCTGCCAACACTACAACCACAGGCGCACCAACAACAACCACAGCTGACAACATCACATCCATAGCTGCCAACACCACAACAACAGCTGTCCCAACAACAGCCACAGCTGCCAACACTACAACCACAGCTGCCAAAACCACAAACACAGATGCCAACACTATTACCACAGCTGCCAACACTACAACCACAGCTGCCAACGCAACAAACACAGCTGTCCACACTACAACCACAGTTGCCAACATTACAACCACAGCTGTCCACACAACAACCACAGCTGTCAACGATACAACCAAAGCTGCCAACACCACAACCCCAGCTGCCAACACTACAACCACAGCTGCCCCCACAACAACCACAGCTGTCCCCACAACAGCCACAGCTGACAATATCACAACCACAGCTGCTAAAACTACATCCGCATTTGTCCACACAACCACAGCTGCCAACACTACAACCCCAGCTGCCACCACAACAATCACAGCTGCCAACGATACAACCAAAGCTGCCAACACCACAACAACAGCTGTCCCAACAACAGCCATAGCTGCCAACACTACAACCACAGGTGCCAAAACCACAAACACAGATGCCAACACTATTACCACAGTTGCCAACACTACAACCACAGCTGCCAAAGGTACAACCACAGGAGCACCAACAACAACCACAGCTGCCAAAACCACAAACACAGATGCCAACAGTATTACCACAGCTGCCAACACTACAACCACAGCTGCCAACACTACAACCACAGCTGCCAACACTACAACCACAGGCGCACCAACAACAACCACAGCTGACAACATCACATCCATAGCTGCCAACACCACAACAACAGCTGTCCCAACAACAGCCACAGCTGCCAACACTACAACCACAGCTGCCAAAACCACAAACACAGATGCCAACACTATTACCACAGCTGCCAACACTACAACCACAGCTGCCAACGCAACAAACACAGCTGTCCACACTACAACCACAGTTGCCAACATTACAACCACAGCTGTCCACACAACAACCACAGCTGCCAACGATACAACCAAAGCTGCCAACACCACAACCCCAGCTGCCAACACTACAACCACAGCTGCCCCAACAACAACCACAGCTGTCCCCACAACAGCCACAGCTGACAACATCACAACCACAGCTGCTAAAACTACATCCGCATTTGTCCACACAACCACAGCTGCCAACACTACAACCCCAGCTGCCACCACAACAATCACAGCTGCACCAACGACAACCACAGCTTCACCTGCAGCGACAACAGCCACTTCCACAATGACCTCAGCTTCACCTTCGACAACCACAGCTGCACCTACAGCAACAACAGCTTCTCCCACAACAACCACAGCAACATCAACTCCAGCTCCTGTTACAAATACAATAGATCCTACAAGAACAGTGGCAGCTTCAAATTCCTGCTGCAGCGCTATGGGAAGAAACAGACTTCAAGAAATGGTCACTTTACTACTTGCTTTAATGCTGATCTATTTCTTCTGAACAGAATAGCTCTAGGACTCAATTAAACCCATTAAGTATAAGATATTCCACAATAAAGGCATATGTATTTTCAGCTATTAAGATTAAGAGATGTTAAGAAACGGCTAATACTAGCTTATTTAAAGTAATTGCTTGTCATTATGGTTATGTATAAAACTGTTAGTCTATTTTGTTTTGTACAAAATTGACCTCAATAGAAAATAAATCACTAAATAATGCTAGTAAAGTGATGAAGCTAATTCTGCTAATGCCAGAACCTGGATTATTGTTTGAATGAAAGTAAATGTGTTATGTTTTGCTAATTAATATTTATATTTGTTTTAGTATATCGCAATAGCTTATGAATAATATAATATGAATACATTTGTATCATATGAAATTAACGAATTAAATTAGAAAATTATCTTGGGAACCTAAAGGTCTATTCAGTAATATATATATTTCCTTCCTTATTGTAACCCAACTATTGGCATACATTGAAATCTTTGGAAATAACTTTGAAAACTCTTGAATAAATAATGGCATACAAATTTTTTGAAACAAGTAATTTTTTTCATTTCACTTCACCAATTTGGACTATTTTGTGTGTGTGTCCATTACATGAATTCCAAACAAAAATCCATTTAAATTACAAGTTGTAATGCAACTAAATAGGACAAAAGCCAAGGGGGATGAATTATTTTGCAAGGCACTGTACAGCCACAACAACCACATATTCTCTGACAATAACTACAGCATCTACAACATCCACAACAGTTTCCTGTACAACAACCATAGTGATAAGATAATTATCTAATAAAGGTAAATGAATCAATAAACCATGATGAATTATTAGTCATACAGCATGGTTAATGAATAATCAATGTAATGATCAATGTAGGGATCGATTAGTCTGATTAGTTCCGGAAAGTCCAGGAACCACTGGAGAGGGAAATAAATGTGTGTATGCCATTAGGAGGGACAGCAGGAGACAGATGGTCAAGGGAGTAAAAGCTTCAAAGAGTTCCTAACCTTGAGGGAAAAGAACAGGCTGAGCTCTGGATAGTGGTAAACAAGTGTGTGAAGTCTATGGGGGATGCATGTCACCAACAGTTTGTGTGTAAATGCATGTGCGTAAGAAAGCAAGAACTATATAATGACTGTTTTGTTATCCTGACCTCAGAACGTTCTCTGAATAAAGCTACAGAAACCTTTTGCAGAAAGCTGAGTCCTTGCCTAATTATTTTAACCCATTGTCTTACAAACCTTGGGTATTAGTCAAGGCGAATTGATTATTGATTATTATCATCAAGATATTAAATTCCTTTAACAATTGGTCCTATTCGAGTCGGATTTCAATACCCGCTCCTGTCGTTCCAAGGAGACACCAAAACCGTGCACAGGCGGATGAAATATCCGTAAATCAAAGACCTGGCCCTTTTCTGTGGGTTCTTTACAGGCCGGTGGCAAACTGGTATGCGACAGAAGCGGTGACGAGATCCAACCTACATTGAATTATCAGCTGCAAAATAAGGTCAGCAATCTTTATTCATTAGTTTGGGGTTAAATTCTAAACTTACTAAAAATTGACTTAGAATGGAGTGGATAAAGTTCCTATTAAGCATTGGTCAAGATAAATGTGAGGGAGGATATTAACCGTAAAACTAACAAAAAGTAAGATTTGTATCGGGTATACCGTCCATATAATCTAATGTAGAGAAAGTTTAAGACAAAAGTATCTATGTTAGTGTTGGCGGCACTGGGTCACAGATCTAAGTAAGACCTAAAAGTAAAACCGGTTGCAGTAAGACCTAACAGTAAAACTGGTCGAAGTACAGTAGCCGGAAAACGTAATATAGAAGGCGAAATAAAGATAAGTAAGTTACGTTAGTATAGGACTAACAGGAGTAAGTGAGATAACAGTAGAGCACACACATAGATTGTGAGATTTAAGTATAATAACAGAATTATAGAAGCATACACATAGATTGTGAGAATTGGAGCTAATATTGAGACCTAAACGATACCTGGTCAATAATATATTAGGCGGAAAACATAATATGGAAGGTGAAATATAATAATACAATTTATAAGAACGTAGGTCAGGGACATCATTTGTATGAATATAGATCGCCTGTCAAAATACATTTTAGAGGGGATAATCGAGATCAACCGGAGGCGCACAAAATAGGTCTGATTATTCCAAACAGGAGGAAGGAGGTTACACCAATAGTAAAACGGGTTGCAGTGTTTGTCTATGGGCGAGATAAAGACCGGGTTAGGATAGATACGTATAATCATTCTAGCAGAACAACTCTATATTGCGAATAGAAGGTTAATAACGAAAACATATTGCTAGAATCAACAGGCGCAAGACAAAAGCCATTTGTTCTTTTTGAGCGATGAGATAGAAGCAATTTGTAATATAGCATGCGAATAATCATTCCCCAAATTCTAGGTTAATAACGGTAAAATAGCATACACATAAAGATTAACAACGAGTAGACACTGATCGTATTTGGTTCGGAGTTGTATAAATTAAAGCACATAGAATAAAAGATAGTTTAAGGTTCTTACGAATAATCCTTCTAAAATTCTAGATTGGGAGAAGAAGCTGAATAATTACGAGTGTACTCTAACAACATGGGTAGTAAATCCTCTAAGAAAATCCCGGAATTGACGGGAGATGAACGTTTTATGCTGGGAAAAGATAAGAGGAACATTTATTTTGGGCCGAAATGGAGGAAGAAATACGATTTTGAAGGATGTTTGAATGTTGAAAGATTGGAATTAATGATAAAATAAATACATAGGGTCTGTGGGGATAAGACAGAGAAGCAGCGCACAGAAGGCCTTGACACCGCTCGTGTTTGGCTGGCAGAAGCTAGGAAGAGAGTGGAGGGGGCCAGGGATAAGGGCGTTGCTAACAATGATTTGGGTAGCCAGGAGCAGACAGAGAGGATTGGAAAAACACCCTGTAAACATTGTGACCGAGTAGGACACAACTACCGAAACTGTAAACATGAACAATAGTGGTTCAGTGGTAGAATTTTTGCCTACCATGCGGGGGGCCCGGGTTCGGTTCCCAGCCCATGCACCATGGGACTAAAATGTAATTTAAGTATTGTTATGTTATGACTGGAACCATACGGTTGTTAGTGTTTGTTTAAGATAGAAACCGAACGTTTTGTTAGCTTGTTTAGTTTAAATAGAAAGACAGAGTCGATAAAGTACGTTGTTTGTGGTCTAAATGGCCTGTTTTAAGGATTTATAGAGAATGGGAGTTGTATTTGAATGACGGAATCAAGGAAAAGGCAGTTACCTAAATGTAATGAATTATAAGGAGCGGAAATTTATAATTGCGACAGAATTGTGGTGATATACATGATATTTTTTTAAACCCTTGGACATTTCATAAGACTATAAACCAATACCTAGAGAGATTAAAGGACGTGTCCAACGCTAATAGTGGGTTAATAGAACCCCCGGTAGTGGATGGATTTGATGCCCCGTATTATCAGCAATTAAAAATTGTTTTCCTCAGTGGAATGCGTCCCGAGATAAATCGTGCCACCAAACAGAACCTCGTAGGGTGAGGGCTAGCAGATCTGAGGGAAGTAAGAGAGGCCAGAGAGGGGGTCGAGACAAATACAGAGAGAAGGTCAGGCGCCCACAGAAAGGCATGTTCAATCACATAAACCATTGAGGAAGTTTAAAACTAATGATGGGGGGGAGTACAATGGAATTATAAGTATTATTAGGTTTTGTTTATAGTCAACTTTGGGTTTTTTGAATCAGTGTGGTCGGATGAAACGCTGACCAAGTGGTTATTTTATGGAAAAAGAAGCGCTTAGCTCTCTTTGGAAAAAAATAAAAAATAACAAATTCCTAGGGACATGATATCTTAAAGGGGTATTTGTTTAATGTAGTAAGAAACACGGTTCTGAAAGGGTGGTATGACTTTTGACCCATCTGGTGACTTTTCCTGTGTGGTCTGATCAGCCACATTGAAAAGCCATTTGGATGATGAATTTAAGGTCATTGGTGTTATTGATTTTAAGGGAAGTTGTAGAACTGATAATTATGATGGAGTTAAAGTTCTTAGACACAATTGATAATTTGAACCAATGAGAAGACTAAAAGGGCAAAGCCTTAGACTAAGGGTAGGCTTCCTTAAATCTATTTTCCTAGAACAATAAGGATAAAATCATTTTTCTTGGTGGAGTAAATCAGATTTAGTCATTTTGATCTGATTATGTTATTTGAAAATATTTTCACCAGTAGCAGGGGTATTTGTTACATGATCTAGATACGTTTATTTTCCCTTAGGAAGTCAGCTTTTGTTGAATTCAGTGTAAGGGATTTAACACAACAAGGCTGTGGAATTGATATACTAGTATTACTATATTGTGTTGTGAATAAGTTTAATAATGGTAGACTTATGTCAACAGGACAGGGATATATGACATCTGTAGGTGATCCAGGATTATTGAGGGT